>NW_007260370.1:1386522-1408846 GCF_000164805.1 Carlito syrichta
CATCTGTGATAGGTGCCATATTGACTGACCATCCACTGTGATTCGTGCTCCAGGGACTAGTGCTCTTCTGTGTTGGGTATCCTACTCATAGGGCCAACTCCAAAAGTGGTGTCCCCATGACTACTCCTCTTCTGTTATGGATGATGTAGTTTCTGGAAATTCTCCATAATGGGTGCGCCAGTGAGTGGTCTTCTCTATAAAGGGTGTCACAGTAATTAGGCACCCTTTATAATTAGATGATCCATATACTGAGTTTCCTTTATAACTCGAGTGACTGGCCGTTATACAAATTGGGTGCCACAGTGAGTAACCCTCTTCTGTGATGGGTTCCTCACTGACTGATTCTCCTCTGTGATTAGAGTCACAGTGACTGGTACTCTTTCATAATGGGTGCCTCAGAGACTGGACCTTCCCTTTGATTGGTGCCACAATGACTACTCATCTTCTGTGATGTCTGGCACTCTCTAAAATGTATGCCCCTGTGATTCTCTCTGATAGGTCCCCAAATTTTGGGGCCTCCTCCACAATGAGAGTCCTAGGAACTGGCCCTAGACTGTGATAGTTGTACAAATGACTGGCTTTTCTCTATAAAAACTGGAACTCTTCTCTAATGTGTGCCCTAGTGACTGAATCTCTTCTGTAAAAATTGCCCCAGTGACTTATCCCCATCTGTCATGGGTGCCACACTGATTTTGTGACCTCTGCTATGCCTCTGTTACTGGACCTCCTCTGTGGTTGGAGGCTAAGTGACTTAGCCCCTCCTAATGTGTGCCCCATTGACTGACCCATATCTGTGTTGCAAAACTCAGTTACTGGCCCTCATCAGTCAGGTGTGCCCCAGTTACTGGTTCTGCCTGTGATCGGTGCCCCCAGTGACTGGTTCTTGTTTTTGAAGGATGTCCCATTTTTGGCCTCCTTCATAATAGATGTTACATTTACTGTGGTTCCTTTCTGATTGGTGCCCTAGTGACTAAACCTCCTACATAATGGGTGTGTCAATAACAAGACATAATCAATTCTGGATGCCACAGTAATAATGGAGCATCCAAAGAGATGGGTACCTCAGTTTCTGGTCTTCCTTCATTATGGGTCCCTGAGTGACTGACCACACTCTGTAATTGATGTCCCATTTATTGGGTCTCCTACATATTAGGTGTTTCATTGGCCATCTTCATTAATGGTCTCTATTGACTGGCCCTCATCAAAATTGGGTGACACAATGAATAATTGTCTCTGTCATGTGTACCACAGTGACTGGTCCTTCTTTGTAATAGGAGTGCCAGTGACTTGCTCTCATCTGTGATAGTAGCCCCCATGACTGTTCCTTCTCTATAATTGGTTCCCCTCTGACGAGCTTCCTAGTTTGGTGTCCCAATCACTAGTCCTCCTCTGTGATGGGTATTCCAGTAACTGGGTATTCTTTATAATTGGTGTCCTAGTGACTGTGCTTCATTTGTGAATTGTGTCCCAGTGACTGACTGTCTTCTGTCATAGTTTCGCAAATGACATGGCCCTGTTTATAATGGGTATTCCAGTGACTGGCCCTTTTCTGTGATGTGTGTTTCCACTGGCTGGTCCTCTTCTTTGAAAAAGTGACCCAGTGACTGATTCTTCTTTGTGATTGATTCCCCAGTGACTAGGTTTCCTCTATGACTACTGCCTCCATGACTAGGTTGCCTCCATAAAGGGTGCATCAATAAAAAATACTTCATCCATTATGGAAGCCACAGTGATGGTACCTCCTAAGTGCTCCCAGTTTTTCATCCTCCCCCATAATGGGTGCTGGAGTGATTGGCCCCACTCTGTAAAGGATGTCCGATTGTTTGTACCTCCTAAATAATAAATGCTCCGTTGACTTTGCCTTCCTCAATCACCCATCACAGAGGAAATCCAGTCACTGAGGCACCATTACAAAGGAGAGTTAGATACTGAGGCACCCATCCCAGAGAAGGGCCAGTCACTGAGAAATCATTAGAAATGGTGCCAACCACTAGAGCAGTGAGCACAGAAGAGGGGAACTGTTTGGTACCAATCAAAGAGAGAACAGTAACTTGGATACTCATCAAAGAAGAGAACTAGTCACAAGGGCACTCACCACAGAAGACCTCCTTTAGTAAGGGACCCACAACTGAGGTTGTGTACTCACTGAGATATCCAGCACAGAGGAGGTTTCTGGAGGCATAAATCACAGATCCAGTCACTGTTGTACCCATAATGGAGGAAAGTGAGTTCCTGGGGTACCTATTATAGTGAAAGAACAGGCTCCATGGCACCCATTTAAGAGGAGGGGTACTCACTGGTACACCCAACACAGAGAAAGCTAGTCACTGTGGCACCCATAGCAGAGGAATGTTAGTCAGTAGGGCAACCATTATGGCAATAGGTTTGTCACTTGTGTAACAATCAGAAAGTATGACTGTCACTGAGGTACACATAATGGAGAAAGACCATTCACTGGGATACCCATTACAATGGAGGACCTGGTTCTGGGACACCCATCAAAGAGGAGGTCTGTCACTAAAATATCCATAACAGATGATGGTCTGTCACTGGGGAACTGATTACTGACGAAAGTCAGTCACTGGAGCACAAATCACAGAAGAGTATCTGTGAGTGAAGTTCCAAACAAAGAAGGGGACAGTCACTGAGATCTCTATCATAGCATAAGGCCAGTCACTGGGACAGACAAAATAGAAGATGGCCAGTCACTGAGGCACCAATCACAGAGAAACACCAATCACTGTGGCACCCATTACAGAAGTGGACTAGTTAATGAGATGCCAATTTTGGAGTAGAATCTCTCAGGAAGCTGCCAATTATTTACAAAGTTCACTCACTAAGCCAGCATTTATTCAAAAACTTGTCACTGGGGTATGCATCACTGAAGGATATCAGTCACTGGGACATTTTTCTCAGAGGGTCAATTTCTGAGGGTTATTCCCTGGCCAACCCAACATAGAAGAGGTCACGACACTGAGGCAACTATTAAAAAGGATCCAGTCACTGGAGCACCTGACACAGAAGAAGGTTAGTCACTGTGACACAAATTACGAAGATGCTCAGTTACTGAAACACACATCACAGAAGAGGTCTAGTTACTCACAAGCCCAGTTTGGAGGAGGCCCAGTCACCTGCATTCCAATCACAGAGGAGGTCCATTCAACGGAACATTTCCTAAGGAGGTAGCCAAAGCATGGGGAAATCGATTATGGAAGAGGGCCAGAATCAGGTACATTCATCACAGAAGAGGGCTAATCACTGTGGCAACCATTTTGGAAGAGTCTCAATTACTAAGACACACATCACAAAACAGGTTTAATCTCTATAGCACCAATCAGAGAGGATGGCTAGTTACTGGAGCATGAATCACAGAGTAGACCCAGTCACTGGGTAACCCATTGCAGAGGAAGAATAGTCACAGGAACACCAATCACAGAGGAGAGCCAGCTACCGGGACACCCAGTACAGGGGAGGGCTTGTCATTAGGGCAACTATTTTTGATGGGGGATAATCACTAGGACACCTATCACAGAGGAGGCACATTCACTGTGGCATGAATCAGAGGAGTAAGTCACTGAGGCATGCATTACAGACGAGGACCAGTCACAGAAGAATGCGTTTCAAAAATGGTATACATTAAAAGGAGTTTCAGTCACTGGGAAAACCATCATAGAGAAGGACTTGTCACCTGGGCATGCATCACTAGGACATTCTATCACTGAGGCACCCATCACAGAATAGCCCCTGTCAAAGGGCATCCATTATAAGGAGGGTGAAACACAGCATCACTGATGACAGAGAAAGACTTGTCACTGGGACACTAAACATAGTGGAGTGTCAGGCTCTGGGGAAACCATCACACAGGAAGCCATTCACTGGAGTACCCATCAGAGTTGAAAGTCAGTTATTGTGGCACCAATTGCAGAGGATTGCAGATCACTGGAGCACAAACCACAATGAAGAGGAAGTCGGTGAGGCACTAAACACAAAGGAAAGACATTCACAGACGCACCCATCAAAAAGGAGTGTGTCTCACTGGAGCACTCATAACAGAGGCAGACCAGTCATGGGGAACCCCTTACAAAGGAGGGCTAGTCACTGTGGTACCCATTAAAAAGAGAAAACCCAGTCACCATGTCATATATTACTGAGGACAACCTGTCACTGGGTCACCCATCACAGTGGAGGGCTTTCAACAGTGGCATCCAACTTTGAGGAAGACCAGTCTCTGGGGCATCAATCAACAGGGAGGCTCAGTCATTGGAGCACTTATGGATGGGGTTCAATCCCTGGGACATGCTTTACAGACAAAGAGCTGTATCTGGGGCACCCATTACAAAGAAGAGGCAGTCAGTGGGATACCAATTATGGAGGAGGCCTAGTTACTGGAACTCCTATCACAGAGGAGAGCCAGTCACTGTAGAACCAATTACACAGGAATCCCTGTCCATTCAGCACCTATTATGGAGGAGACCCAATCATTGGGGCATCCACCACAGAGAAGAGAGAGTCACTGGAACCATGATTACATAGGAGGCACAGTAAATGGGACATCCACCTCAGAGATGATAAATCACTGACACACCCACAATAAGGAGGACCAGTCATTGGGACAGCCATAGGAAAGGATAACTCACTGGGGCACCCATCACAGAGAAGAGCCCCTCACTGGAGAACATATAAAAGATGAGGGCCAGTCATTGTGGGCACTAATTAAGAGGGGCTCAGTGACTGGGGCTCTGATCACAGAAGACAGTCAGTCACTTGGACACCCATAACATGGTAGGGTCAGGCACTAAGACTCCCATTAAGAGGGAATCACAGAAACTGGAGCACTCATCAGATAGGAGGGTTAGTCAGCTAGTAACTGGATCTCCCATTAGGTGCACAGTTACTAGGACACACATCATAGAAGAGGGCTAGTTACCGCATTGGGCATCACAGATTATGACCAACCATTGTGGCACCAATCACAGTGGATGCCCAATCACAGGAAAACACATTATGGACGTGGCTCAGTCATTATGATACCAATCACAGAGGAGGGCTGGTCACCAGGGGACCCATCATATATGAAGGGCAAACACTGAGACATGAACCCCAGGGGAAATCCAGTTACTTTACACACATTATGGAGGCGGTCCAGTCACTAGGATGCCATTGCAAAGAAGGGCAACTCACTTTGCCACACAATACAGAGAAGACTCAGTAGGTGGGGAACCCATTACAGAGGAGGGATAATCACTGGGATAACCATAGAGGAGGAGGCCCTGTCACTGGGTACCAATCACAGAGGAGGCACAGTCACTGGGAAATTCCTAATGTAGGAGGGTCAGTCACTGGGTCCACAATATGGAGGAGACTGTCACTGGGCAATGATCACAGAGGAAGGTCATTCAATGGAAAAGTAGGGAAAGAGTAGGAAAACGTCACTGGGGTATGGATTAGTCATTCACCCATCACAGAGGTAGTCGAGTAACTGGGGCAAAAAAAATATATAGAGGAGGGCTAGTGACTGGGACAACCATGAGAAATGGAGACCAGTCACTGTGTTACCCATCACAGAAAAGAACCAATCATAAAGGCAATCATCACAAAGAAGGGCTAGTCACTGGAGCACCAATCATAGAGAAGGTCTAACTCCTGGGATACCCATTAGAGAGAAGGACCAGTAACTGGGACACCATCACCAAGGAGGTCCAGTAATGAGATTATCCATCACAAAGAACAGTTTGTCACTGGTGCACCAATTGTTTATGAGGCCAAATAAGCAGAACACCCATCAGAGACTAGGGAGAATCACTGGGCCAAAAATTATGGAAAACCAGTCAGTGTGACATCAGTCACAGAGAAGACCCAGTCACTGGGGAAACCATAGTGGAGGAGAGATAGTCACTGGGACACCCATTATGTACGGGACCCAGTCACTGGGGCATCCATCACAGAGGTAATCCAGTCACATGGCCACCAATCAGAGGATAGTCAGACACTGGGACACCCATCATGCATGAGGGTTATTCACTGGTGTATCCATTAATGATGAGGACCAATCACTAAGACACAGATCACAGAGGAGGGCCACTCAATCACTCATTAAAGAAGTGGGTCATTACTGGGTAGCCCACCACACGTGAGTGACCATAACTGAGAAACGAGTTTGTCACATATTATAGAGGAGGGTCAGTCACTGGGGAACCCCTCAGAGAATAAAGTTTCTCACTGTGCACCCATCAGAGAGAAAAACCAATCGCTGGGACAACCATTACAGAGGAAGCCCGTCACTGAGACACACATCACAGATAGGGGTCACTAACTGATGTACAGATTACAAAGAAAAGCAAGCCTCTGAGGAGCCCATTAATAGGAATTCTTTTACTGGTGCTTCAATTACAGAGGATGGTTGGTAAATTGGTAATCATCAGAGAGAAAAAAATCATTGTGGTACTCATCAAAGAGGAGGACTAGTCACTGAGACTTTGTGCAGAGAGAAGGCCCAGTCACTGGAGAGGGCAGACACAAGGGCATCTATCATAGAGGAGAGCAAGTCACTGTTACACCCAAGACAGAAGACTTCCAGTCACTTGGAAACACATCACAAAGGTGGACTAGTCACTGGAACACCATTTATGGAGAAGGCTCAGTAACTGGGACACTCAAGACAAATGAGATCTAGTCATTGGAGCACCCAACTTGCAGGAGAGCCAGTCACTGGCACATCAATTGCAAAGGAGACCCAGTTAATTGAGCAACTATTATGGAGGAAACTCAGGCAATTGAAAACCCAAGACAAAGGAGAGCCTGTCACTGGGGAAGCCATTATGGAGGAGACCTGAAACTGGATCACCAACAGAGAGTAGAGTTAGTCAAGGGGGCACCGATTTTGGAGCAGACCTAGTTGCTAGGTCACCCATCATAAAAGAGAGCTAAACAACCAGGCACCCATCAGAGAGGATACTCATTTATTGGGGCATCAATCACAGAGGAGGCACCGTCACTGGGCTACCCTTTATGGAGGAATATAAGTCAATGGGGTAGCAATCAAAGAGAAGTGCTAGTCACTGAGACATCCTTCATATATGAAGGCTAGTCACTAGGACATGAAAAACCAGTGAGACCCAGTCACTGGAGCACAGATTATGGAGGAGGTTCAATCCCTAGGGTATCTATCACAAAGGAGTACCCATAATGGAATAGTCCCAGTATGTGGGAAAACCTTCACATAGAAGGACTTGTCACCAGAGCAACAGTTATGGAGAAGGGCCAGCCACTGGGCACCATTCACAAAGGAGGCACAGTCACTGTGGCATCCACAATGGAGGAAGGCTAGTTACTGGGGCATCAATATAGAGGGAGTACTCTCACTGGTGAACCCATCACAGAGGAAGACCAGTAATTGAAACATCCAACACAGGAGAGGAGAAGTCACTGGGGCCTCCATTTGGAGAGCCAGACACTGGATCTCCATTTGGAGAGCCATCACAGAGATGAGATATTCACCAGGACACCAATTTTGAAAGATGGCTAGTCATTGGGACAACCAAAACAGAAAAGGTTCAGTCACTAGGGCACCTATCACACAGAAGGGCCAGTCGCTAGGGCATCTATTACAAAAGAGGGCACACATAGGGGCATGCATCACAGAGCAAGGCCAGTCACTGTGTTAGGTATAACTGCAGAGGGCCTGTCTGAAAGGAGCAAATCAAGAGGAGACATAATTACAGGAACACTGATCACAGAAGTGGGTTTGTCACTGTGGCACACATCACAGAGGAGTCCCAGTCACTATAGCATCAATCACTGATAAAGGTCATTCACTGTGACTCCTGTTACAGAAGATGATCAGCCACTGTGTTATCTTTCACGCAAAAGGGCCAGTCACGGAGACCCTCATCACAAAGGAGATCTAGTCTTTAGGGAATCCATTATGAATGAAGGCAAGTCTCTGAGGCACTAATCATGGAGAAGTTCCAGTAATTAGGCCTCCATTATTAAGGATAACCATTGTTAAAAGGTCAATTGAGTAGGACATCCAGAACAGAGGCGAGCTAGTCAGTGAGGCAATCATTATAGAGAGCACCAGTCACTGGGACACCAATCACAAATGAGTCCCAGGCACCAGGGAAGCCAGAATGGTGAAGGCCCATTATGGAGGATGTCTAGTCACTGATGCAACCATCACTGTAGAGAGCCATTCACTGGAAAACCCATCAGAGATAAGAGACAAATACTGGGGCACCCATCATAGAAGAAGCCTAGTCTTTAGGGTATCCATTATGATGAGGGCACTAGTCACAAAGAAGTTCCAGTCATTAGGTTTTGCATCACAGACAAGAGCCAGTCACTGGAACACCCATAACAGAGGAGTTAGAGTCACTGGAACACATAGAAATGGGTCAGAACCTGGAACACATATCACAGAATTCTCCTCACTTGGACACCCATCAGAGAGAAGAGCTGTTGGGAACCGGCCATGGAGGCCCACTGAGCACTAGGGATCTGGAAGGGTTGTTGTCTCCGAGACCACTAGGATATGTTTGGGAGCTGTTGACCCTATTTTCCCCTCCTTTTTCACTTGGCACTGCAATCAAGAAAGGCTCCTGCTGGCTCTAGCGGAAAACTCTGAGACCAAAACTTACACAGCTAAACTTGGGAGTCTATTATTCCCAGTTTCCACGGTTTATGGTTTTTGCTTTTAAATAATTTAAGTTTAAGTTTGTGTCACATTGAGGGGGGTTAATACAGGTCACAGGTCTTGATGTGATTTTAGAAATTTATAGATATAGGTTTTAGGAAATAGTTTATATAGATAAAAAAATTTAGATAACCACTTTATTATAAAAGTGTGATTTGTTTAGTTTGACTTAGGGGGGCCAGTGAAGTTTGAATTCGGCCAGCTGGTGTTAAGAAAGTGTAACCATAACAACAATTGTTTTATTTATTTATTTATTTTATTTATTTATTTTTTGAGTTGGAGTCTCACTCCATCGCCCAGACTGGAGTGCAGTGGATGCCCCCAGCCACCGCAGTCTCGTCCTGCTGGGCTCTGGTGATCCTTTCACCTCAGCCTTCCAAGTAGCCAGAATTACAGGCATGTGCTACCACACCCGGTTGATTTTTTTGATTTATTGTAGAGATGAGGTCTCGCTGCCCAGGCAGGTCTCAAGCCTGCGGGCTCAGGCTATCCACTCACCTTGGCCTCCCAAAGGCACAGGATTACAGGCTGAGCCACTGAGCTCGGCCAGCAATTGTTTTAATAAAAACTAGTTTAAATTAACACAGAATAGTAAAAGTTAATAATTCATTATGGTGGTTTTGGATTTAGACATTGAGTGATACTATTTCAAGATGATGTAGTTATAGTACAATTAAGGGCACATAAAAATTGGTTTGGGGAACATTAAGCAAACATAAACAAAAAGACAATTTGTGGTTGTTCTTCCTCATGTGTTTTCTCATGTTCTTCTTCATGTATGAAAAAACATTTGCTTGAGAGTGGGGGGTATCTTTTGAGAGTGGGGAGTGTCCCTTGTGTACCTGGAACAGTTCATGTGAAATGCAAATGCTACCATTTGTCTTCTGTGATGTTGACTTTTCACAGTTTGGGGATAAAAGCTCTTAGATAGCACTCAATAAACGACTTCTGCTCAACCTTGAACAGGAATCCACTTTCTTTCTTCACCCCTAGTCACCGACGCCATTCCACGTCCAGGAACCTCTAAATCTTACAGAAGCAGGGCTCCTGCAGGTGGCGCCCAACGTGAGGCCTGAAAGGTAAGCTTTCTTCTCTTTTTCAGGACAGATAGGATCTTACCCACGGTGCTGCAGACGCCTCTGTAGAGACAAGCAGAGCAAGGAAGGATAAGCCTACTTTTTGTGAAGCCAGAGCCATGATATAATCATGACCAGAGTGAATCGAAGGAATTAAAAATGTTTATCAGTATATTAATGAAAACGTTGTCTAAACGTGGAACTAAGTTATCTTCTAATGATTTCACTTATTTTTTGCATTTTGTTCAAGAACAATGTCCATGATTTCCTGAAGAAGATATGGTAAATTTGGATACCTGGGTCAAAGTTGGGGAAGAACTAAAATTGTATTACATACAGCATGGTCCTGAAAAAGTGCCATCTTATGATTTTGCTTTGTGGAATTTAATTAAAGATGCTTTAGATCCACAGCATGACTATGTGAAATTTCCTTCCAAAAAAGCCACTGACAATGATGATGATGAGGAAACTCTTCTTTTCTCCACTGCTTTGGCACCTCCTTTATATGATGACAAATTATGTTCACAGGATAAAGCTGAGTTAGAGGATGAAACAGCAATATACCATAAACAAAAATATCCTGATGATAACACTAATGTACCTTTTTTTCAAATCTCCCCTTCCTAAGGTAGAGGTAAGAAAATCAGATTCTGTGCCCGGTTGTGTTCCCACCTTTCTAATTAGCATGCAGTGTGCTCGAGCAGAGGCAGAGAAGGAAAGAGATTTCAGACTATCTGCATGTTTTCCAGTGCTTTATTCCACCAATACTGACGTAATAGAAACAAATCAATGGAAACCCCTGCCATACAAATTGGTAAAAGAACTAAAAGGGACATGCTCACAATACGGTCCTTTGGCTCCTTATACAGTTAGTATTTTGGATCAGTTTGCAACTCGGTGGATGACTGCCCCTGATTAGCAGCAATTGGCTAAAAGTTGTCTATCCAGAGGAGCCTATTTACTGTGGAGAACAGAATATGAGGACCAAGTTCAAATTCATATGGCTCAAAATCAAAATCGTCAGTAAGGTACGTTTGTTATTGATAAAGATATGCTTACAGGAAATGGGTTGCATTCTACAAATACTAACCAAGTGATATTACCCAGAGAAGACCTGATTCAGATAAATCACTGTGTTGTCACTCCCTGGAAAAAATTGCCTGCTGATTCTACTCAAACCTCCTCCTGGTCTAAAATAAAACAAAAGGCAGACAAAAACTTTTAGGATTTTGTCTCCAGTCTGACCACCACCATCAATTGGGTAATTTCTAGTGAAAAAACAGCAAAAACAATTAATTAAGCAACTGACTTTTAAAAATACTAATAACAATTGTCAGGCCTTGATCAGACCAGTAAGAAAGAACAGACAACAGATGTAAGTCCAGCTTTTATACAAGGCATGACTATAGCTGCTGCCTTGAAAGGAAAAACCTTTTCTCAAATTGTTCAAGGTATGCAAGACAGTAACAAACAAAAGAATATCTCATTACAGTCTTGCTTTAACTGTGGTCAAGTCGGACACATTAGCAAAAACTGTCCGACTACACAAGGTATGGCTAGTTTATAAGACATATCATCGCCACCTACTGGGGCTACTTGACCAAAAATACTGTGTCTTAAATGTCAAAAAGACTAACATTGGGCAAATGAGGTCTAAATTTCACAAAAATAACATTCCCTTAATTCAACAACAAGTCTTCCGGCTTCAGGGAAACAGCCAGAGGGGCCAGCCCCAGCCCCAGATAACAATAGGGGCAGCCTCCACCATGAACCTGTTCATTCCTTTTGTTCCATAGCAGAGCTCATCTTAGCCACCCCAGGGAGCACAGGACTGGACGTCTGTTCCTCCACCACAATAATATTAACCCTGGATGTTCCAATAACTCTAATTCCCATGGGTGTTAAGGGCCCTCTCCCAGAGGGATAGTGGGCGGGATATTAGGCAGAAGTTCCTTGACCCTGCAATGAATTTCCGTTATTCCTGGAGTGGTGGATTCAGATTACACAGGGGAAATCCAGGTGCTTGTCGCTCCCCCTAATAAACTATACAGTTTAACAATGGTCAGAGAATAGCCCACTTACTGCTCTTGCCTTACCATAAAACAGGTAAAACTTTTAACCTGCCTAGGGCTGACTCTGGATTTGATTCTAGCAATGTTGCTTTTTAGGTTAAGGAGGTTACTAATTCCAGACCTCTAAAATATTTATATATACAAGGAGTTAAAATTAAAGGCTTGTTAGATACTGGAGCCAATGTTTCCTGAATTGCTGGGAAGAATTGGCCTGCTTCAAGCCTGACTCAAATGGCTCCTTTGGGACTTATAGGCATTGGTCAAACGCCCTCAGTGGCTAAAAGTTCTCAAATTTTAAATTGGACAGACAATGAGACTTCAAAAACTTTCTGCCCATATGTTATTCCATATATCCCCTTTACATTATGGGAGAGAGACATTCTCACTCAAATGGACATGCTTTTATACAGCCCTAATAAAGTTTCAGCACAAATGACACAAATGGGCTATGATCCCTGTAAGGGACTTGGTAAAGATGGATAAAAAATACAGAAACCTGTCCAAGTTAATGAAAAGACAAACCGAGCTGGCATTGGCTATTAAAATTTATCCTAGCGGCCATTGTTTCTAAAACTACTACCCTATTACCTAAAAAGATGACAAACCGGTTTGGCTGGAGCAATGGCCCATGCCCTCGGAAAAACTTAAAGCAACTACAAAACGAGTTCAGCAAGAATTAGAGGCTGGTCATATAGAGTCTTCTACCAGCTCTTAAACACTCCTATTTTTGTCATTAAAAACAAATCTGGTAAATGGAGACTTTTACAGGATTTAAGAGCTATTAATGCTACTATGGAAGACATGGGAGCATTGCAGCCTGGATTGCCATCCCCAGCCACTATACGTGTTAACTTTAATATTATAGTCATTAATTTACAGGATTGTTTCTTGACTATACCTTGAAGCCCAGAGGACTGTAAACGATTCACATTCAGTTTGCCCTCTGAGAGTTTAAACAACCTTTTTAAAGATTTCAGTGGAATGTCCTGCCACAAGAAATGAAGAACAGTCCCACCTTGTGTCAAAAGTATGTGGATGCTGCCTTGCAAGGTATTAGAAGTCAATATCCTAATCTCTCTTTAATCCATTATATGGGTGATATTTTGCTGGCTCACGAGAATCATGCCCTTTTACATAATATTCTCTTTTCTTTGAGTTGGAGTCTTACTCTGTCGCCCAGACTAGAGTACAGTGGCTGCTCCCGGCCACCACAGCCTCGATCTGCTGGGCTCTGGCGATCCTTCCACCTCAGCCTTCCAAGTAGCTGGAATTACAGGTATGTGCTACCATGCCCGGCTGACTTTTTGATTTATTGTAGAGATGAGGTCTCACTGCCCAGGTAGGTCTCGAACCCGTGGGCTCAGGTAATCCACTCACCTCAGCCTCCCAAAGGTGTGGGATTACAGGCTGAGCCACTGAGCCTGGTTCATAATATTCTTAATAAAACTGTGACTGCTTTAACTGATTGTGTTTTAAAAATTCTCCCCCCAAAAATTCAAACTAATCCTCCTTTCACATATCTTGGCCATGTATGACATACACAAACAGTAAATCACCAGCCTTTACAATTATGAAAACATCACTTGGTGACATTAAATTATTTCCAAAAATTTTTGGGAAATATTAATGGATTAGACCTTATCTAAATATTACCACAGCATACTTAAAACCATTGTTCAATATTTTGCTGGGGGATTCTTCTCCCAATTCTAAGAGAATTCTAACATCAGAAGCCAAGGAAGCCTTGTGCCATGTGGAAATGGCTATTAAGTGTCAAAAGGTTAAAAGAGTACGTTACCACCTGCCTTGGAATTTAATTACTCTGGCCACTCTCCATACTCCCACTAGATGTCTGTGGTAAGAAGGACCGATGCAATGGCTCCATCTATTGGTGTAATCTAAGAAAATATTGACTTCTTATCCTTACTTAGTAGCATTACTTATAAACAAAGGGAGGCATAGAAGTGTTAAATTATTTGCACATGATGTGCACCATATAATTGTTCCTTATAAATTTCAATTTCAAACTTTGTTTCAAACTAGTGACGATTGGCAAGTGGCTCTAACTGATTATAGGGGACAAATTTTGTTTCATTTACCTAAAATTCCATTGTTACACTTTGTAAAGCAAAACCCGATAGTCTTTCCTTGCAATTGTTCCTCTACTCCCCTCGAGGGGGAGCCTTGGTCTTTACTGACGGCTCATCTAATGGGAAAGCCATAACAATCATTAATAATGAGTCTCATATTTTAGAAACCTCAGAAACTTCAGCACAAAAAACAGATTTAACTGCAGTTTTATATGCCTCATATCCCTGAAAGATTCTAAATTTAATTTATATACTGATTCTTGCTATATTAAAGGACTGTATCCTCATATTGAAACAGCTACTATTACTATTAACAAAACTAGAATATTGGAACTGTTAACTCAATTACAACAACTAATTAGTGACAGGAAGAAACAGTTATTTGTGGGCCATATTAGATCTAATTCTGGCCTTCCTGGTCATTTACACCAAGGCAATCAATTGGCTGATAGTTTAACCAGATCCACCATATGTGGTTCTATTAAAACCTGAAGAAGTACTTCAAGCTGAACTTTCTTATAAAATTCATCATCAAAATGCTACTGCCTTACATCACCAGTTTCATCTACCTAGAAAAACAGCCAGACAAATTGTTAAAAAATTTCCAGCTTGTCTTACTTTGGCTAATGCTGCTCCAACAGGAGTAAATCCTAGAGAACTTAAGCCTAATGTTTTGTGGCAAATGGATGTGACTCACTTTCCCAGTTTTGGAAAACTATCTTATTTACATGTCAATGTGGATACATTTTCTCATGTTATTTTAGCTTCAACAAAAACTGGAAAATTCTTCAAGGACGTGGTACAATATTTATTATTTTGTTTTTCACAGCTAGGTACACCAAAGCAACTGAAACTGATAACAGTCTTGCACATACATCTAAATATTTTCAAGTTTTGTTCCCAATTTAATATTTCTCATTCCACAAAACTTCCTTATACTCCACAAGGTCAAGCCATAGTGGAAAGAACCAATCCAACATTAAAAAATCAACTTGGTAAATTACAAAAGGAAGGTTTAAGTATAGCTCTCCCCACCAATTTTAAATCATGCTTTATTTGTAATAAATCATTTAAATTTGGATTCTTCAGGCAATTCAGCTAAGGCTAGACATTGGAACCCGGATGACAGGGTTAAATGTATAGTAAAATGAAAATATCTCCTCACAGGCCAATGGAGAGGGCCTGATATAATGCTAAGCAGTGGGAGAGGATATGCTTACATATTTCCACAGGACGAATCTACTCCTATTTGTATTCCTGATTGATTTATTCGACATGCCTCCATTGATCCGGCGACCAAGATGAATGGCACAGATACTGCTGATTCACAGAAACAATAGATGAAAAGGCATGCCTAGTGATCAATAGGAAGAGGAGCTTGCTTCACTGTTCTGGGAAAAGCCTACCACTAGATGAATCTCCAACTCAATATCAACCAGAGGAAGGAGAAACGTTGAATTGTCAGATGATAAATCTTTCCCTTTGAGATAAAAATTTCCCTCCTCCCAGAGTGCTGCAGGTGATTCGACAAGCAGCCAGGCATAATGTTTTCAGCATTTGTCACTCACAACTACCAACATGGAAACAGATAGAATATCTGGCTGAAGAAGCAGGAGACATGGTAACATCTCAACATGCTCCTATTAGTCCAGTAACCTTGTTTCTAACCATGGTTGCCTTGGTTATGACTCAAACTAATCTGGCCCATGCTTTGATAGCTGTTAATAAAACCTATTGGGCCTACATGCCTAATCCTCCAACATTTCAGTCGGTTACTTGGGATAATGAGGTCACTAATGCTTTTACTGATTCCCCCCAGTTGATGGGAGGACCTGGCTTATTTTATGCTCAAACAAAACATGTCATTAATAATAATTTTCCTTATGAAGGACATTCTTGTTCACCTCCCATTTGTTTTTATGATCATTCTGCTTTCAATAATTACAGAGCTTCTTGTTTAATGTCTACTTTAAGAATTTTAACCACTGATAGTCCAACCCAGAGCAATAATAAAAAAAGTTGGTGGATTAAAATGCTCATGCCTGAAGGAGTTGATCCCAGTTTAGCCACAAGAACTTTGCCACCCTCTAGTATATCCATCTTCTCTCCTAATAAAACAAAAACGATTGGTTACTCATCCAGTGAGACACTGGATATACAAATTGGAGAGAGTGGGTTTATGGATCTAAAGTGGACTATTCCATACCTGGTGAAAAACTATATATCAGTGACTGGGGTCTAAATTTACGGCCCTATACTGTAAACCCACACAAATATGATGACCCTGCTAGGGGACATATTAATGGATGGGTATCCCCGATATTAACAACTACTATTGGGAATAAATAAAGTGTTCAACCTCACTTATGGAGGGCCCTTGCTGCCCAAAACCCATTGTTTTAGTCCAACCACGTAGGGGATTTCATACCTGTAAAATAAGAGCTTGCTTAAAATCCCCTAATGTTTTTCATGTATGGAATGAATATCAAACTGTTAAAATTAACTATCACAATAATATTTATAACATATCTTGTGCACAATATATTTTAACTAACTGTTTAACTGATGCCTTTTATGAAGGTTTTGTAATCTTAAAACAGCCTCCTTATTTAATGGTTCAAATACAACTGTCATCTTGCTGGTATGATGAACATGGTTTACAAACGTTATATGAGGTTAGTACTATTCTAAAAAAGACTAAAATGTTTTTACCCACTTTGATGTTGAAAATTACAGACCTAATAACTGTTGCTACTTCGATAACAGTTTCAGCTGTGGCTTTAGTTAAGGAGGATCACACAGCTACCTTAGCTGATCAGTTATCTAAAAATATTTCTATAGCCTTAGCTACCCAAGAGATTATTTATCACAAGCTAGAAAACAAAGTTATTGCCTTGAAAAAAGCAGTTCTAGCTATAAGACAAAAATTTATGACTTTAAAGATTAAATTGGCTCCTCAATGTTACTCTGAGTTTAAATAGATTTACCTCACTCTTTTAAAGATAAATATATCTCTCTACACATGATACAAAATTTAAAAAATTATATTCTTAAAATTTAAAATCATTCGGACTTAAATATAAATTACATTTAAAAATTCAAGATATGACTTGCTAAAAAACAATTCTGGTCTACCAAATTGACCCATTCTATATTTAATAATTTTTCTTAATTTATTGATCAAAAAATATTGATGTCTATATTCACTAATGTGAAAATTTGTAAAACAGTGATTCTTTTGTTACTGTGTCTACTTCCAATCATCTTCAAAGTGTTAAAAAAACATAGTTCAACACGGAGTTTCATGGTTTTGTGCTTGAAAATAAAAAAGGGGAGATGTTGGGAGCTAGCCATGGAGCCACACTAAGCGTTAGGGATCAGGAATGGCCATTGAGCCCGAGACCACTAGGATTTGTTCAGGAGCTGTTGACCCCATTCCCACTCTCCTTTTCCTCTTGGAACTGCAACCAGGAAAGTCTCCTGCTGGCTCTAGCAGAAAACTCTGAGGCTGAAATATACAGAGCTAAACTTGGGAGTCTATTGTTCCCATTTTCCACTGTTTATGGTTTTTCCTTTAAAACAATTTAAGTTTAACTTTGAGTCACACTAAGGAGCCTTAATATAGGTCACAGGTTCTCTTGATGTGATTTTAGAAATTTGTAGATATTGGTTTTAGGAAATAGTTTATATAGATTTTAAATAAATTAGATAACCATTTTATTATAAAAGTGTAGTTAGTTTAGTTTGATTTAGGGGGGCCAGTGAAGTTTGAATTAGGCCAGCTGGTGTTAAGAGAGTGTAACCATAACAGCAATTGTTTCAATAAAATCTAGTTTAAATTAGCACAGAATAGTAAAGTTAATAATTCATTATGTTGTTTTTGGGTTTAGACATTGAGTGATATTATTTCAAGATGATGTACTTAAAATACAATTAAGGGCACATAAAAAACTGATTTGGGGGAACATTAAGCAAAAATAAAAATCCAAAAGACTATTTGTGGTTGTTCTTCCTCATGTATAAAAAAAATTTGCTTGAGAGTGGGGGGTATCCTTTGAGAATTGGGGGTGTCCCTTGTGCATCTAGACCTCTTCATGTGAAAGGTACATGCTAACTTTTGTATCCTGTGTTGATGACTTTGCAGAGTTTGGGGATAAATGCCCTTAGAAAACACTTAATAAACAGCTTCTGCTTAACCTTAAACAGGAATCCACTTTCTTTCTTCCCCCTAGTCACTGATGTCATCCCACTTCCAGGAACCTCTAAACCTTGTAGGAGCAGGATTCCCGCAAAAAACCAGTCACTGGGACAACCACCACAAAGCAGTCAGTCACTGGAGCACTCATCACAGTGGTGAGTCGGTTACTGATGCACACTTCACAGAGAGCCACACATACCACAGAAAATTGCCAGGCAATGAGGGAGCCGTCATGGAGGAGGGTCAGTCACTGGGACATCCATTAGGAGGCGCTCAGTCACTGGGTCTCTTTTTCTGAGTAGGGTCAGTACCTGCGGGAGCCATCACAGGTGTAGTGAAGTCAGTGTGCTACTCAAAATAGAGGAAGTGTAGTAACTGCATCACCTATTACAAAGGAAATAGAGTCACTGAAGTACCCATCACACAGGATGGCAAGTCACTGGGGTACACATTTGGATTAGGTCCTGTCACTTCTTCACCCAACACAGAGGAGGGCTACTCGGGAAACCATCACAGAGAATAAGTCACTAAGGCAAACACTAAAGAGGAAGTCTTGTAACTGAGACATCCTTTGCAAAGTAGGATCAATCATTGGTGCACTGATCACTGAGGAGGGCCAGTGACTGGGGCACCCATCACAGAGCATATTAGTAACTGGAGAACCCATTACAGAGGAGAATGGGTCACGGAGGAGTCAATCAGAAAGGAAGAACAAGCCAGGCTCGGTGGCTCAGCCTGTAATCCCGTGCCTTTGGGAGGCTGAGGTGAGTGGATTGCCTGAGCCCACGGGTTCAAGACCTGCCTGGGCAGCAAGACCTCATCTCTACAATAATAAAAGAAATCAGTCGGGCGTGGTAGCGCATGCCTGTAATTCCAGCTACTTGGAAGGCTGAGGCGGAAGGATCGCCAGAGCCCAGCAGGTCGAGGCTGTGATGGCCGGGAGTGGACTGCACTCCAGTGTGGGTGACAGAGTGATACTCCAACTCAAAAAAAAAAAAAAAGGAAAGGAAGAATATACATTGGGGCACCAGTCAAAAGGGTCTGGGATTCACAGAGGGACCTAACACAAAAAATAATCAGTCTCTAGTGCACCACCCATCTCAGAGGAGGGCTGGACACTGAATAATTAATAACAGAAAAGAGCCAGTAACTGAAGCACCCATAATAAAGGAGGATCTATCAATAGGGCACCCACTAAAGAGGAAGGCCCTTCACTAGGGTATCCATCAGAGAGGAGGGTGATTCACTGGTGCACCCATTTGAAAAGAGAGTGTCACTGGGGCACCTCAAAGTAGTAGGCTTGTCACTGGTGCACTTAAATTGAGGAGGACAAATAACTGGAACTTCAATCACAAATGAGTTCCAATCAATGTAGCAACTATTAAGAAGAATGCCCAATGACTGGGACACTCTGCATAGAAGAAGGACTGTTACTGGGGAACCCATTATGAAGGTCAAGATATGTCATCACACATCACAGAGGACTAGTCACAGGGCCAACCATTTTGGAGGAACCATTGTTACTAGGGTATTCATCACAGAAAAGGACTAGTCACTGTAGGACACATCACAGAGAATGATAATTTATTAGGGCATTAATCACAGAAGGAGTCCTATTACAGTGGCACTGAAGTGAAGGAGATCTAGTCATCGAGGCACTCATCACAGAGGAGGACAAGTCACTGAAGCACCCATCATATATGAAGACAAATACCTTAGGCAAAAATCACAAAGGAGGTAAAGTCACTGTGGAACACATTATGGAAAAAGACTAGTGCTTGAGACATCACCCATAACAGAATGGATATATTCACTAGGACAGCCAGTATGGAGGAAGTCCAGTTACTGGGACACTTATCAAAGAGAATAGTCACTAAACCACCCATTATGGAGAAGGGCTGTTACTGGAGAACAAATTATTGAGGAGTTACAGTCACCGGAGCATCAGTTATGTAGGAGAAACAGTCACTGGGGAAGATATCACAGAAGAAAGCTAATCACTGGGGAGCACATAACAGGAGCATTAATCACAGGGGTATTTTTCACAGAGGAGTGCCAGTCACTGGAGCACCCATTATAGAAGAGGACCGGTTACTGCTGTAACCAATATAGAGAAGGCTCAGGCAATAAGGCCTATATCACAGAAGAGATGCAGTGGCTGGGACACTCATTACAGAGGGGAGCCAGTCACAGGTAATCCCATCACAGAGGAGGATACAAATTATGGAGGGAGCCCAGTTACAGGAACACCTATACCTGAGGAGGATTAGTCACTGGGGCACAAAATATGGAAGAAGGTCAGTCACTGAGGCACTAATCACAGAGGAGTCCCAGAAAACGGAACACCTATTACTGAGGAGGACCAAACACCAGGACACCAAGCACAAAAGAGAACCTGTCACTGGGTCAACTATTAGAGAATATGACCAGCCACTGGGGCATGCATCGAAAGGATGGCCAGTCACTGGGGTACCAATTAAGAGGGGCTCAGTCACTGTGAATCTGATCACAGAGGAGGGCAAGCAACTGAGTCAGTCATCAAAAAGGAGACACAATCAGCATGGTACCCATCACAGAAGAGGAACAGACACCGTGGTATTTTTTCATAGAGGAGGGCTAGCCATTTGACATCCACTATAGAGGAGTCCAAATCAGTGGAGCCTTTATCACAGAGGAGAACCAGTCACAAGGACATCAATCACAGATGAGGGCCTGCCACAGGTGCACCCATTATGGAGGAGACACTGGAACTAGGGCACCCATCACATAGGCTGACAAGTCACTGTTGCATCCATCACAGAGAATGGTCAGTTTTGGGGGCACCAATCACAGAGGAGGACCAGTATCTGGGGTAACTATTATATAGGAGGCTCAGTCTCTGGGGCAACAATTATGAAGGAGGCCCAGTAATTGTGACATCCAACACAGAGGAGGGCTAGGCACTGGGGCACCCCTCATGTATGAAGGCAAAACTCTCTGGCAATACTCACAAAAGAGGTACAGTAACTGGGACACATACTAGGTAGGAGTCACTGGCACATTCATTACAAAGGAAGGCCAATCACTAAACTCCATTATGCTAGAGGCCCAGTAATTGGAACACTCATCACAGAAGAGAACTAGTCATTGTGAATCCACCACACAAGAGGACCAGCTATCACAAAGGAGGGTTAGTCACTGGGGCACACATTATTGAGGAGACACAGTAACTGTGATACCTTCACAGTGGAGGGTTAGACACTGTTGTAAACATTATGGGGAATACCAGTCACTGGAAACACCAATCACAGAGGCCAGTCTTTGGGGCATGCATAATGGAGGCGGTCCAGTGACTGGGACAGCTATTATGGAGGAGGGTCTGTTAATGGGACACCAATCACAGAAGAGGGTTAGTAACAGGGCCACCAATAACAGAGGAGGCCCAGTCACTGGGGCACCCATTAGAAGAGAAACCCACCACTGGGCCATGATCACAAAGGAGGACCAGTCACTGTGACTCCAATAATGGAGGAAGTATAGATACTGGAGCACCTATTATGTAGATGACCCAGTAACTGGGACAATGATTACAGAGAAATTTTAGTGACTGGGACTGTTATCACAGAGAAGGATCATTCACTGGGTTATTTTTCACAAAGGAGGGTCAGTCACTGGGTTACCCATCACAGAAAGTGCCCTATCAAAGGAACATATATTATAGAGGAGACTTAGTAACTGGACATCTATCACAGAGGAAAGTCCATCAAAGGGAGACCCATCACAAAGGAGTGATAATTACTGGGACATCAATTATGGAGAACGTGCAGGTACTGGAAGACCCATCACAGGAGGCTAGTCACTGGGACACCCATTATGCAGGAGGTTCTGTCAGTGGGCCATCTATTGCAAAGGAGAACCAGTCACTGGGATACCCATATCAGAGGAGAACAAATCACTGGAGTTTCCATCACATAGGAAGAATATCACTGGTACACGAATAACAGTGGGGTGCCAGTTATTGGAGCATCCACCATAGATAATGCCTGTCACCTGGATACCCACCACAGATGAGTGCATGTCACTGGTGCACCAATTACATAAAAGGGTCAGTCAATGAGCCACCAAGCATATAAGGAGGGGCTGTCACTCAGGAGTAAATCAAAGTGGAGAGTCAATCACTGGGGCCCTGATCACAGAACAGACCCAGTCACTGGGAC
>NW_007260371.1:0-849 GCF_000164805.1 Carlito syrichta
CAGCTTTTTGTTTCATGATTTTTGTATATGTTTTGTCTCTATGTCCTGGATTTGGGCTTTATTTGGTGATCTGGATTCTCTGCTGAAATTAGGGTTTTGTGGTTTTGCTTTTCCAGCTTCTTTAGGTGGCTTGTTAGGTTGTTAATTTGTGTTCCTTCCATTTTCCTCATGTGTGTTTGTAGGTATATAAATTCCCCTCCTATTATAGCTTTTAAGGCGTCCCAGAGATTTTGGCTTAAGATGTTTCTTTATTTTAATTTGTTTCCAGGTATCTTTTGATCTCTGTTTTGATTTCATCATTGACCCAGGAGTTGTTTAGCAGCATGCTGTTTAGTGTCCATGTCTTTGTGGGTTTTGGGGGGACCTTGTTGGTGTCAATGTTTATTTTTATTCCACTGTGGTCCGAGAAGGTCCATGGTAGAATTTCAGTCCTTTTAAATTTGCTTATGCTTGATTTGTGTCCAATTATGTGGTCGATCTTAGAATATGTTCCATGCGTTGATGAGTATAATGTGTATTCTGTGGTCTTTGGATGGAGTGTTCTGTAGGTATAAATTAAGTCCATTTGGTCCAGAATCTCATTGAGGTTCTGGATCTCCTTGCTGATTTTTTGTCCTGATGATCTGTCTAGGGTTGTGAGTGGTGTATTAAAGTCCCCAGTTATTATGGTGCTAGAGTCAAATGTCTTTCTTTAGTTTTTCTAGAAGTTGCTTTATGAATGTTGGCACACCTATGTTGGGTGCATATATGTTTAGGATAGATATTTCTTGTTGATGGAGTGAACCTTTGATCATTATGTAGTGGCCCTCTGTATCTTTTTTAATTTTTGATAGCTTAAATGGTATTTTG
>NW_007260371.1:1733-10591 GCF_000164805.1 Carlito syrichta
TTGCAGGGGTTCTCTGAATCTCTTGTATTTGAATTTTTGCATCACTGATTAGATAAGGGAAGTTTTCTTGGATGATCTCATGGAAAATTTGTTCCAGTGTGGTCTCTGTTTCTCTTTCTGCCTTAGGGAGTCTGATTACTCTTAGGTTAGGCCTCTTGAGTTAGACACTCATCTCTTGAAGGTTTGGGTCTGTCTTTTTGAGCTTATTTTCTGGGTTTTTAAGAGTTTGGGTTAGTTCTATATTTTGGTCCTCAAGCTCTGAGATTCTTTCTTCTGCTTGGGTAATTCTGCTTTCCATGCTTATCAGTTTGTTATTTATTTCATTCACAGTATTCTTTATTACTGTTATTTCAGATATCAGCTCCTTCTTAGTTTCTTCTTGTGTCTCCTCAATTCTTTTTAATCTCTCCATTATTGTCTTGATATCTACATTTGTAGTTTGAGACCCTTCATTCTAGGGGCTTTTCATTGTTTGCATTCCAAAGTCAGTTTTCTCAGTGTCTGCTTTCTCAGGTGTCTGGGAGAGACCCATACTCTTCTTTTGGTTTTTCTTCATTTCTGTAAATTTTTCTCCCTCTCCCCCTTTCCCTCCCCTTCTTCAATTCTGTTTTTGAGGGAAGGTTGGGTTGCTTTTATTTCTCTTCTGCAATGTCTGTTCTTCCTTATGAGGGTCTTTTGGCTTTGTTCACTTTTCCCTCTGCTTTACAGTCTGTCTATTCAGTAGTATGTAGTCTTGGCCCCTGATTTAAAAAGGGGGCATATAAAAGAGGAAACAATGGAGGAAGGGGGGTCAATAGGGAGTTAGAAAGAAAGAAGTGCGAGAGGGAAAACAGATATACATAACAACTATCAGGGGTAAAGAGATACAGGGCTGGGAATAAGTGAAGAAAGACACATAAGAAAGATTCCCTAAAGCATACTGATAGCTACACAGAGACAGGCCAATAAAATCGAGAAACAGTGTAAGTCAGAAGGTGAAAAACAAACGTGATCTAAACCAATAGTTACAATGATAAAATCATAAGTTAAAATAAGCAAAAGAGAGAAGTGCGAGAGGGAAAACAGATATACATACCAACTATCAGGTGAGAAAGAGACACAGGGCCGGGAAGAAGTGAAGAACAACACGTAAGAAAGATTCCCTAAAGAGTACTGATAGCTACACAGAGACAGGCCAATAAAATCAAGAAACAGTGTAGTCAGAAGGTAAACAACAAACGTGATCTAAACCAACAGTTGCAATGATAAAATCATAAGTCAAAATAAGCAAAAGAGAGAAGAGCAAGAGGGAAAACAGATATATATACCAACTATCAGGTGAGAAAGAGACACAGGGCTGGGAAGAAGTGAAGAAAGACAGGTAAGAAAGATTCCCTAAAGATAGGTACACAGAGACAGGTCAATAAAATCGAGAAACAGTGTAAGTCAGAAGGTAAACAACAAACGTCATCTAAACCAACAGTTTCAATGATAAAATCATAAGTGAAAATAAGTGAACAGACTAAAGTCACTTCTCTGATCTCTGATTCTGGCCTCTCCCTTTTGTTTATCGTTGCAGCGTAGGGGTGGGGCTTTGTCTCCTGTTTTGCACTGTTGCCTTAGGAACTGAGGTAAAGTTTGTTGATAGGTGGACAGGGCAATGGAAGTCTCTGCCTGGAGAATGGCAAGGTAGTTTAAGCAGATCTGTTTTTCTCTGCTTGTCTGGGTCCCCCAGCTTGGGGTCTCACGCTGAGTGCCTCAGCCCCATCTTAACAATATTTAATCTTCTAATCCAGGAATATGGGATATTCTTTCATTTATTTACAGCTTTTCTAATTTAATTCAACAATGTTTTCTTGTTTTCAGAATATAAATGTTGCATCTCTCTTATTAAAATTATTTCTATTTTATTCTTTTTGATATTGTTCTAAATTTTTTTTCTTATTTTTATTTTTAGTTTGTTCAGAGTGTAAGGCAACCTAATTGAATTTTGAATATTGATTATGCAAATTTGCTGAATTCATTTATTCATTATAAAGATTTTATTATATTACTTATAATTTTCTATTAAAAAACCCTGCCATTTGCAAATATAATTTTACTTTTTCCTTTTCAAAAGAATGCTTTTTTTTCTTTTTCTTTTGTGATTGCCCTGGCTAAAGCTTTCACTATAATGTTGCATAGAAGTGAAGATAATAGACATCTTTTTCTTGATCCTGATTTTAAGAAGAAAGTTCAATATTTCTCCATTAACTATAATATTAGTTGTGGATTTTCTGTAGATGTCTTTTATTTGTTTTTAAGAAGTTCTCTTTAATTTCTAGTTTGTATTTTTTGAGTAATTTTATTATGAAAAAAAGTGTTGAATTTTGTCAAATCCTTCTTTTGTGTCCAGTGAGATATTAATGTGGGTTTTAAAAATTATACCCATATATTATTTAGATTAAATAAATTTTGGATGTTCTGCCAACCTTGCATTTATTCCTGACATATATCCCACTTGCCATACTGTGTACTTGTTTTTATATTTTGTTAGATTTAATTCACTAGCATTTTGTTGAGGTTTTGCATCTATATTTGTATTAGTCTGTAGTTTTCTATTCTTGTGATGTCTTTATCTGATTTTGGTATCAGGGTAATAATGACACATGTGATGTGCTAGGATGTCATTTTCCTCTTCTATATTTTGGAATAGTTGGTGAAAAAAGAAAGTTATTCATTCTTATTTAAATTTTTGCTAGAACTCCCTAGTAAAGACATCTGGGCTGGAAGTTCAGGGGGGAAGATAGTTGCTGAGTCAGTTGAACTGTGTGAGTCCTGGTGTGAGTGAGTGAGTATATGGGAAATTTTGTGTACAGGCTGGTGAGTAAATAGGCATGTGAGTGGTTGATTGAGTGAGGGCTAGGGAGCTAGCAGCCAGGACTCTCCTGGTGTAGCAGTTGGTGCTGCAGCTGCTTGGCTTGGACCCTAGAGATTTCCAGGACACAGAAGCTGAGTGCCATTTTTTTTTGAGTTGTAGTCTCACTCTGTTGCCCAGACTGGAGTGCAGTGGCTGCTCCCAGCCACTGCTACCTTGATCTACTGAGCTCCAGCGATCCTTCCACCTCAGCCTTCTGAGTAGCCAGAATTACAGGCGCGAGCTACCATGCCTGGCTAATTTTTTTTTTTATTTATTGTAGAGATGAGGTCTCACCTGCCCAGGCGGGTCTCAAACCTGTGGGTTCAAGCAATCCATTCACCTCAGCCTCCCAAAGGCATGGGATTACAGGTTGAGCCACTGAGCCCAGCTGCCATTTTTAAAAAAAATTAACAAAATCCTTCCTGGGAAGAAAATTCTGGGAGAGACTAAGTAGGGGCTCATGAGCAAGTGGCCAGGGCCCTCCTGGTGCAACAGCTGGTGCTGCAGCTTCTCTACTCGGTCCCTAGCTCTTTCCCAGAAATTGGATGCCATTTAAAAAAAAATCAGACAAAAGTTTTCCTGTGAAGAAGAGGTGAGGAGAGACTACCAGCCCCAGGCTCTGCCTCAGCACTGCAGCAGGAGAGACTGCGGGCTACAGACTTTACCTCACCACATCAGCACCTGGCCAGACACTGGCATCAGGGACTGTGGTGGGAGCCCAGAGGCAGAGTCCCACCAGACAGGACAAAAGAGGCACCCCACCATCATCTTGAAGATGGGGTAGGAAAGTGCTCTGACTTGCTCACCATAGAAAAACAGACCCAATCTCCGTGACTGGTGCATCAACTACTCAGCAGTTGATCTTAACCCAAAGAGAATATTCTGAAACCTGATGAGTGCTGAGTCCCAGGTGCCCCACTACCAACCTGATCCAGCAGCAGGACAAAGGGTTGTTGTTGTTGTTCTTTGTTTTGTTTCACTTTGCTGTTATTCCATAAAAGGACAAGGGAGAATTTCAAAGAGATCAGTGGTGAGTCTAGGGTTGACCTAACCCCTTCCTCCCCAGCAATCCTCTGAACATCAGACCCACACACTTGGATCACAACTGAAAGGGACAAGCCAGGTGGAGCCTGGATGTCAGTTGCAATAGGAGAACTCTATTCCAGGATAGGCTTGGCTGGGGTAGTCCCCTGCAAGTACAAACCTGGGGAAGAGACGATCCTGCACCTCGTCACTGGAGGAGATCTCCCTGACCATACAAGAATGGGAGGGAGGACTTCAGCCCCACCCACCCCAACTGCCCCTCCTCCTTCCCTGCTCTGGACACTGGGGACAGAGTAAAGAGATGAAGCTCTACAGGAGATAGCAGACTAAATGAACAATTACAGAACCTCTCACAAGAAAGCAGGGGTTTTTTTGGGCTTGTTTTTAATTTTTAAATTTAAAAAATTTTTTTAGAAACTTTGTTTGCTTGTGAGTTCATCTATTTTTTAAAAATATTTTTCCTTTGTACTTGAATGTGTATGTTAGGGTCTGATCTGCATCCTCACCCATTTTTTTCCTTTCTTTTCTCTTTTTCTTTCTTTTATTGTTTTTTTGTTTTCAGCTTATGTGTGTATTTGAATGATTGAGTGTTCATCTGTCAATTTTTTTGTTTTTGTTGGTTTGTTTTTGCTCTTTTGTTCTTCTCTTTTTAATTTGATTTAATTTAATTTTTTAAATTTAAGATATTGTCAATATATGTGTGAGGGCTCAATCTGAATTCCTTTTTTTAAATTTTTGTGGTCTTTCTGTTTTTCTTCTCCATTCATTTTGTGCCAGGCATGTGTGTGTGATTAGTTTTCCAGGTTTATTGTTGTTGTTCTTTGTTTTGTTTCACTTTGCTGTTATTCCAGTTTGTTTTGGGGTATGTGTTTATGTGTGTGCGTGTGTGTGTGTGTGTGTGTGTTGTGTGTTCATTGTTTTTTGTTCTGGTGTCTGTTTTCATTGTTCTGCTTTTTTTTTTTAATTCTTGTCCATCTTATTTCACTCTATTTTTCTCTGTGCTTCTCATTCCTGTCATTGTATCTCAGACTCAGGGGGTACACACATGTACCCATTACATTATCGTATAGAGTAGTGATGAGGAGTGAGTCTCAGGAAACACATACTACAATCAGTGAGCATTGTAATTTGCAAGTAGTTTCTGATTCTTAACTCCCCACCCCCTACCTTATTTGACTTTCAAAACTACAAGAGAAAACAAAGCTTCCCACCCACAGTCCTGTTTCAAAATAGAACAAATTCAGAGCTAGGATCAGAGAAGAATAGAGACTGAGTAAACATCAGAAGGGAAAACCTCTTCCACTGACACTAAATAACAGAACTAAAGAGAAAAGCAAGAGATCTGTCCCAAGTGAGGAAAAACCAAAGTAAGACCACAGGTAATTTCTAGTGTAACAAAGAGAATATTCTTGAAAAATTAGACCTTGGAGCCCAAACAATGGAAGTCACCAATTACTGGCCCCAGAATATGACAAGGATTAGGGAATGGATGGAAACAGTGAATATGACTCAAGAAAGACAAGATGCAACATTGAAAGAACTTGTAACAGAGATTTTGGCAATACAAATTTTCATCCAGGAAATAAATATCAAGATGACAAGCATGGAAAGCTGAATTAATCTAGCTGAATAAAGAATCTCAGAACTTGAAGATCAAATCATGGAATTAACCTGATCTGTAAAAAACATAGAAAGAAAACCCAGAAAGAAAGAACAAAGCCTACAAGAGATGTGTGTTTATATCAAGAGGTCAAACTTATGCCTGATTGGTTTCCTAGAAGAAGAAAGGAAAGTGGAGAACAACTTGAAGCAAGAATTCCAAGAAGTAATCCAAGAAAACTTTCTTCATCTCACCAGAGATGTGACCATTCAAACACAAGAGATAAAGAGAACCCTCACAAGACATCAAATGAAAAAACCATCCCCTAGAAATATAGTAAATTGCCCGCACAAAGTAGGCACAAAAGAAAATATCCTAAGGGCAGTAAGAGAGAAAGATCAGACCACCTACCAGGGAAGACCAAGAAGAATAGCAGCAGAACTATTGGCAGAAACACTACAAGCAAGAAGGAATTGAAGTACAATATTCAAAGTCCTCAAAGATAAACAATTTCAACAAAGAATTTCCTACCCAGCCAAGCTCAGCTTCATCAGTGATGGAGAATTAAAATCCCTTCCAGACATCCAGTCCCTAAGAGATTATGCAGCTTCCAGACCAGCTCTATAGGAGAAACTTAAAATGTATTAATCACAGAAGAAAGAAAGAGAAAAAAAGAATGATCACACACTTCCCAAGAGAATACCAGAGCACAGAATCAACAGAGAATACAGTGCAACAAGAAACTTGAAAACATACATATGCATCAACCCCAAAGTCAAAAGAAAACCAGCAAATTTTTAAAAAGCTTTATAAGGACCTCATGACAAGGATAAAAAATCACATTTCAATAATCAGCTTGAATGTAAATGGAAAAAAAATGCACCACTGAAAAGACACAGAATGGCAAACTAGATCAGAAACCATGACCTAATTATCTGCTGTAACCAGGAAACTCATCTCATCACAAGGGATGCACACAGACTCAAAGTTAAAAGGATGGAAGATGAGTTTCCAGGCAAATGAACCACAAAAGAAGCTAGGAGTTGTGATCTTAATATCAGACAAAACAGCCTTTAAGCTATCAAAAACTAAAAACGATACAAAAGAACACTACATAGTAATAAAAGGTTGAATCCATCCACAAGCAATATCATCCTAAACATACATGCACCCAACAGAGGAGCACCAGCATTTATAAAGCAACTACTAAGTATCTATTCAGTAAATGGTGCTGGGAAAACGGGTTGGTCACATGTAGAAGATTGAAACAGGACCCCTACCTATCACCATAAACAAAAATTAACCCTAAATGGATTGAATACCTAGATGTAAAACTTCAAGTTATAACAATCTCAGAAAACGCAGGAGACACCCTTATGAAAATTGGAACTGGCAACCAAGTCCTATTCAGAACCCTAAAGACCAATACCTTAAGAAATAAGATAGACAAGTGGGACCTCATCAAACTAACAAGCTTCTGCAAAGCAAAGAAACCATCAAGAGAGCAGGGAGGTAGCCCACAGAATGGGAAAAGAGTTTGCCAACTGTACATCTGACAAAGCCCCAATATTGGGATCTACAAGGAACTCAAATGTGCCAAATGGAAAAACAAAACAAAACAAAACAGCCCCTTTAAAAAGTAAGCAAAAGACTTGAATAGATATTTCTCAAAAGAAGATATACGGGTAGCCAACAGACACATGAAAAAGTGCTCAGCCTCACTCATCAGCAGAGAAATGCAAATCAAAACCACATTGAGATACCACCTAACCCCAATAAGAATGGCCATCATTAATAAAACAAACAGCATATTGTGGCAAAGATGCAGAGAAAAACAAATGCTTCCACACCACTGGTGGGGATGCAAACTAGTACAACCTCTATGGATGACAGTGTGGCAATTTCTGAAAGAACTAGAAATTGACCTTCCATATGACCCAATAATCCCCCATTGGGAATAGACTTCGATGAACTCAAATCATTCTACACAAAAGATACCTGCACACGTATGTTTGCTGCTGCTCTATTCGCAATAGCAAAAACATGGAACTAATCATGCTGCCCATCAAACCTGGACTGGATTTTTTAAAAAATGTGGTACATATACACAATGGAAATTTATGCAGCCATAAAGAAGACAAACGTATGGACTTCGCAGAAATTTGTATGGATTTAGAGTTGATCATACTCAGTGATATATCACAGAAACAAAGGACAGAGTACCATATGTTTTCACTCATAAGTGGACCTTGAACAATTATAATACTATAAAAAGGGATTGGCAGTAGTGGGAAACTGCCAGGTGAGGCAGGGTGGAATTGGCAGTTGAGGAAAACTGCCAGGGGAAGGAGGGGCACACCTCATCTAAAAGGGTACCTACATAATCAACATTTGTATACCTAACCCTGAATTGTACCCCACATCTTTAAAATAAAAAAGAAAGAAAGAAAGAAAGAAAGAAAGAAAGAAAGAAAGAAAGAAAGAAAGAAAGAAAGAAAAAGAAAGAAAGAAAGAACAAATCAACCCATTGTAGTGAATTAAAAAAAAAAAAAAAGACATCTGGGCTTATGATTTTCCTGACTGGGCACACTTTTTTCTTGGTTTTGGCTTTGGTTTTAATAATTCAATATCTTTACTTGTTATAGGTCATTTCAGACTGTATTTCTTTTTGAATAAGTTTCAGTGGTTTGTATTTTTTTCCTGCAAGATTGTCCATTCATAAGTTATCTTGTTTATTGGCATGAAATTGTTTTCAGAATACTATGCTGAACAGGAGGGGTGAGAGTGGGCATCCTTGTCTTGTTCAAGTTTTCAGGGGAAATGGTTCCAATTTTTGTCTGTTTAGGAGTATGCTGGTTGTGGGTTTCCCGTAGATGGCTTTTACTATTTTGAGGTATGTTCCCTGTATGCCTAGATGTTCGAGAGTTTTTATCAAGAAGGGGTGCTTGATTTTATCAAAAGCTTTTTCTGCATCTAATGATATAATCATGTGGTTTTTGTTTTGACATCTGTTGATGTATTTAATTACATTTATGGTTTTACAAATGTTGAACCAGCCTTGCATTGCAGGAATGAAACCTACTTGGTCATGTTGGATGATTTTTGAGATGTGTTGTTGAATCCGGTTTGCTAGGATCTTGTTGAGAATTTTAGCATCTATGTTCATCAAAGATATTGGCCTGTAGTTCTCTTTCTTTGTTGGGTCTTTACCTAGCTTGGGTATCAATGTGATGTTGGCTTTGTAAAATGATTTGGGGAGAGTTCCATCTTTTTCAATTGCCTGGAATACTTTCAGTAGGATTGGTATCAGCTCCTCCTTAAATGTCTTGTAGAATT
>NW_007260371.1:10706-12384 GCF_000164805.1 Carlito syrichta
CCTCCATTTCCTTAAGGTTTTCAAGTTTGTTTCCATACAAATGTACATAGTAGTCTCTAAAGTTCTTTTGTATTTCTTCAGGATCAGATGTGAGTTCACCTTTTGTGTTTCTGACTGTGCTTATTTGGTTTTTTTCTCATTTTTTCTTGATCAGTCTAGCTAGGGGACCATCGATCTTGTTTATCCTTTCAAAGAACCAGCTTTTTGTTTCATTTTTTTTGTATTATCTTTTTGTCTTCTATGTCCTTGATTTGGGCTTTTATTTTGGTGATCTGGATTCTTCTGCTGAAATTAGGGTTTTTGTGGTCATGCTTTTCCAGCTTCCTTAGGTGGCTTGTTAGACTGCTAGTTTATGTTCCTTCCATTTTCTTCATGTGTGTTTGTAGGGTTATAAATTCCCCTCTTACTACAGCCTTTAAGGCATTCCAGAGATTTTGGTAAGATGTTTCTTCATTTTCATTTGTTTCCAGGTATCTTTTGATCCCTGTTGTGATTTCATCCTTGACCCAGGAGTGGTTTAGCATCATGCTGTTTTTTTGTTTTTTTTGAGTTGGAGTCAAACTCGGTCACCCAGACTGGAGTGTGGTGGCCGCTCCCGGCCACCGCAGCCTCGACCTGCTGGGCTCTGGCAATCCTTCCACCTCAGCCTTCCGAGTAGATGGAATTACAGGCATGCGCTACCACGCCCGGTTGATTTTTTGATATATTGTAGAGATGAGGTCTCGCTGCCCAGGCGGTTCTTGAACCTGTGGGCTCAGGCAATTCACTCACCTCAGCCTCCCAAAGGCGCAGGATTACAGGCTGAGCCACCGAGCCCAGCTCATCATACTGTTTAGTGTCCATGTCTTTGAGGGTTTTGGGGGGACTTTGTTGGTGTCAATGTTTATTTTTATTCCACTGTGGTCTGAGAAGGTGCATGGTAGAATTTCAGTCCTTTTAAATTTGCTTATCCTTGATTTATAATTCATCCTTGATGAATTATGTGGTCGATCTTAGAATACATTACATGCATTGATGAGTAGAATATATATTCTGTGGTCTTTGGATGGAGTGTTCTGTAGGTATCAATTAAGTCCATTTGGTCCAGAGTCTCATTGAGGTTCTGGATCTCCTTGCTGATTTTTTGTCCTGATGATCTGTCTAGGGTTGTGAGTGGGGTATTAAAGTCCCCAGTTATGATGGTGTTAGAGGCAATATCTTTCTTTAGTTTTCCTAGAAGTTGCTTTATGAAAGTTGGCACACCTATGTTGGGTGCATATATGTGTGGGATAGATATTTCCTGTTGATGGAGTGAACATTTTATCATTATGTAGTGGCCCTCTGTATCTTTTTTAATTTTTGATAGGTTAAATGGTATTTTGTCTGAAATTAGGATTGCGACTCCTCATTTCTTTTGTGTTCCATTCACCTGAAAGTTTGTTTCCCACCCTCTTACTTTGAGTCTGTGATTTCTTTTCTAGTGAGATGAGTCTCTTGAAGGCAGTATATTGTTGCCTGGTGATATTTTATCCATTTTGCCTTTCTATATCTTTTCAGTGGTGTGTTTAGTCCATTCACATTCAGGCTAATTATTTAAATGTTAGAGTTCATCCTTATCATAGAGTTCTTATAGAGTTGTTGTTCTTCCACTTGGTTCTTTTTTGTCTTTCTTTTGGTTTTGAGGTTGGTTCATGTATAT
>NW_007260371.1:12477-120556 GCF_000164805.1 Carlito syrichta
TTTAGGACTTTGAAGACAGGGCTCCAAGCTCTCCTAGCCTGTAGGGTTTCTGTAGATAAACGTGCGCTATTCTGATTGGTCTTCCATGGTAGGCGGTCTGGCCTTTTTCTCTTTCTGCCTTTAGGATTTTTTCTTTTATGCCTACTTTGTTTAGGTGAATTATTATGTGTCTAGGAGTTGATCTTCTCATTTGTTGTCTTGCAGGGGTTCTCTGAATCTCTTGTGCTTGAATTTTTGCATCACTGATAGATATGGGAAGTTTTCTTGAATGATCTCATGGAAAGTTTGTTCTAGTGTGGTCTCTGTCTCTCTTTCTGCCTCAGGTATGCCAATTACTCTTAGGTTTTGTCTCTTGAAGTAATCGCTTATCTCTTGCAGGTTTTGTTCTGTCTTTTTGAGCTTGTTTTCTGTGTTTTTAAGAGTTTGGGTTAGTTCTATATTTTGGTCCTCAAGCTCTGAGATTCTTTCTTCTGCTTGGGTAATTCTGCTTTCCATGCTTATCAGTTTGTTATTTATTTCATTCACAGTATTCTTTATTACTGTTATCTCAGATATCAGCTCCTTCCTAGTTTCTTCTTGTGTCTCCTCAATTCTTTTTAATCTCTCCATTATTGTCTTGATATCAATGTTTGTAGTTTGAGACCCTTCATTCTGGGGGCTCTTCATTGTTTGCATTCTGAAGTCAGTTTTCTCAGTGTCTGCCCTCCCAGGGGTCTGGGAGAGACCCATACTCTTCTTTTGGTTTTTCTTCATTTTTGTAGATTTTTTTCTCTCTCCTCCTTTCCCTCCCCTTCTTTAATTCTGTTTTTTTGGGGGAAGGTGGGGTTGCTTTTATTTCTCTTCTGCTATATCCTGTTCTTCCTTATGAGGGTTTTCTTGCTTTGTTCACTTTTGAGGTTGGAGTGTAGGCTGCAATCTGTACTTTTTGCAGTTTTGAGGTTTAATTGAGAGGGAAGCTGTGGTTCAGAGTGTATATGCTGATTCTAGCATCCACAAACAAATGTGTGAGCACACTGGAACCTATTTCCCTCTGCCTTACTATCTGTCCATTCAGAAGTATGCAGTCTTGGTTCCTTCTCCTAGAGTTTTCCAATGCAAGCTGACCACAGTAGAGCAGTCCACATCTGTAGTTCTCTCTAGAATTCCAGGAGTAAGACTGGAGTACTTTAACAGAAGAGCATCTGTCCTTTTGCCTGTGAGTCAGAAGAGTGTCCCAGTAGAAGGCTTCAGAATGTTTTGCAAACTCCACTCAGTTGATCAAAAATTCCTAGTAAGATCTGGACTCATCAACACTAATATTTTAAAAGAAATCTTTTTTTCTGAGTATGAGTTCTTAGAAGTGGGTTTGAAATATTCTGTAACCATTTAAACAAGCTGTAAACAGATGTGATGCCATCCAGGGTTTTTCATTCCATTTAGTTCTGAAGGCTTGAAATTGAAGATCAAGGTGCCAGCATGGTCAAGTTCTGGTAAAGAATCTCCTTCGGGATTGTAAATGACCAACTTTTCACTGTACTTGAAGAACCGCTGCTGCGGCTACGCACAAAGTGGCAATTCCCTGGCACACTGCCAGGAATGAGTCCATATTTTTTTATTCATCTTTGGCTTAGTTATTTTGTCAATTATTGAGAGTGAGGTTATAAGGTTCCAATTGTCACTGTTGAATTATCTATTTTTCCCTTAATATCTGTCTATTTTTTCCTCACATATTTTTGTGTGCTGTTATTATGCACACATATTTTTATAATCATTATAGCTTCCTGGTAAATTGACCTTTTTATCATAATAAAATGTTCTTAATCTCTAGTCATATCGCTCCCTTTTTTGGTTTAAAGTCTATTTTTCAGGATTTTAACTTACTTATTCCAGCTGTCTTGTGGTTGTTAAGTTTTAATCATTTTACTTTCATTCAAATTGTATCTTTGAATCTAAAATATGTCTCCTGTAGACAGCATAAAATGCATATTATTTTAAAATTCATTCTCACTATCTCTGTCTTTGAGTGAATAAATTTACTAACAATTAATGTTATTATTTATGTAGTTGGATTTACATCTGTCCTTTTTCTTTTTCCTTTTCTGTAGGTCTCTTTTCTTTTTGTTACTCTATTCCTTGTTTCTTCAGCTGCTTTTCTTTTTTTCATTAAGTAAATAGAGCCTAATGTCTCATTTTAAATTCTTAGTAATATTTTCACTATATATTTTGAGTGGTTGCTCTAGATCTGTGTCTTATAAGAATAAGCTTCCTTAAATAAGCTTCCTTAAATTAATTTCAGAGCACTTAAGAACAATCCTTCATCCTATGAATGTTATCTGAATAGAAGAAAGGAGCCTTAATCTCTATCCACTATTGCACCGAACTTAGCCTCAGCAACAGGCAACCAGGGGCAGGACAAGAAATGCTGACATCCTGCTCCTTCCAAAAACAAATAACCCTTCAACTGGTTTCTCATGAGATAGAGAGCCCTGTGTTTTTGACTGCACCAATCATAATGACTTAGAAGGGGAAGTTGGTGCATATCTTGGTTCATATATCAAAAACTCACTGTTCTTGCTGGGTTTTAGTGCTTTTTCTTGAATATATATTTCATCATTTACTGTATGCCTTAGAGTCATTTCCAAAGAATTTAAATGTGTTTTTTCTTTAAAATTTTTCCCCCACAGATAGTATGTCTGTGGAATTCCTTATGCCTTATGCCAGAAGGAAGGCTTTTAAACTTTTTAACCTCCTGCTCCACATTCAGTTCATGAACTAATCGTTGTCTTTAAAAGTATTAGAATTTGATTACATGTTCAATCTCTGTTTCAACCCCCTTTGTTCTATCCACTATTACCTTTTGGTTGAATTTTTGCAAAATTCTTTTAACTGATCTCTTGCTTATTCACTTGATTCTCCATTTTCTATTTTCAGAACAGAAAAAAAAGAGTGATTTTTTTTAAAGCATAAGTCAGAGTATACCATGCCTTCATCCAGAATTCGCCACTCACTCTGAGAAAAAATTTATTTCTGTTTATCCTGTCTGTAGACCATCTGTTATGATACCCTATGCTTCACTGCCCATCTTACTATCCTTACCATTAATTTATCTTTCCATTTACACTACTCTTGCTACTTCCATACTCACTTGACATGTGCCCACCCCAGGACCCTTGCAATTAATTGGCTATTCCCTTGGAATGGACTTTTCACAGATATGTGTCAACTCACTCACTATTCTTGAGTCTTTGTTCAAATTTTAGTTCCTTAACACAGTCTGATTATTTCATTTCAAATTAAAACACCCTCCTTGAAATTCCTCATCCTCATTTTTAAAAGTTTTTATTTACAGTATTTATCATCTTCTAATAAGTGACAGTACATACGTTACTCATTTTATATATTATATGACTACTTCTGTGACAATGAAAACCTCACAGGAGAAGAAATTTATGATTTTCTTTCTTTGCTATGATATATTAAATGCCTAGAAAAGCTATTTAAGCATATTAAGCACTCAGTGAATATTTGTTGAACAAATGGATTATTGATGGCTCCTGATAGCAGATCATCAGTTTCATTAGAGCAGATACCATGTCATATGCCTAGTGGAAGTCATTACATTTTGAATCATCCGTAAGTCTTTAATAAACTATTTTTGAGTCTACATTAAGAAATTATTTTTGAATCTTGGCTCATATTTGCTATTTAATGATTCTTATATATGTATTTTTCAAATATTTTCTTATGTTTTCATCTTTATGCTCTTCTTTTGTGTTTTAAGATATAGTTTAAGACAACTTGCACATCTAAGTACATGCCACATGAGTCACTCAATCAGCCTCTGTGGACTTTCCAAAAGGACCACAGTTCAAGGTTATTTTAGTTAAATGCCTAGGTCAGTTGTTAAAATATCTACTTTACCACCATCTCATCTTCTCCAGTGCCTATGCCACATTGTGCTCAGTGGAGCTACACACATACATGCTCTATACTATAGTCAGTGGTCTTATGCGGTCTCTTTCAAGGAGGTTCTGGATTACAGAAGAAGGATTTTTTTTTCTCAAATATTAAAAATAATTACATACATTGTTGTTTGGTTCGACTCTGAAAATAAAACAAGATGCATACTGAAAATCCCAAAGTCTTTTTCCACACCAATACATTGTCCATTGTCAAAGATAGTACAAAATTTGAGCAAATCCTGACTATTTTCTAGTATAAATTTTCTACACATATAAGTTATATATGTCTGAGGTTATGTATTTTTTTATTCTCTTTTGTTAGCACAGATAGAAGAAAAGATCAAACAGAATTTTATGCTTAAAGATTGTTTATTTTAGGACTAAATTCCATCTCCATCTTCTAACAGAGGCCCATAACAATGATGGCAGCCTGGCCATGAGTGTGGTAGAAAAGAAAATCTGTGCATTAAATGAAAGAAGCTGGGACCTTTTCCTCAGAGCTCCATAAATAATCATCAAATACACTATATTGTTGGTTGAGGGGAAATAAAAAACAACTTGAAGTTGCATGATTTGGGTGTTGCAAGGAGTCGACACTGATAGCTGCCAAAATTTCTATTTATTTTCTGTCAAACAAAATGTTTAATTTTGAAGCCATGTGTTTCTAGGAGATATAAATATTTCTTTCATAAATATGTGACTGGCATAATTATTTTGTCTTTCTTCTAACATAGCATTCCAGAAATTTTTAACTCTAGGGGTTGGAAAGAACAGAGATTTAGCAATTTTAAAACTTCGCTTTTTATGCAGACCATGTGCATGCCAAGTAAATTGCATTAATGGAAGCTATTTCTTCTTTTTTTCTGATCTTGTTGAATAGAATTCCATCATGACAATATGTAAGCAACCCGTTGAGTATACTGGCGGAATTTAAGAATCTTATTATGATTCCCAACATAATAGTATAAATTTCAAATTTCATAAACCTTTTCCAGCTAAAAGGACTTGCTGCCTAGAAGCAGCAAAGTGTCATTAAATGCCTTACAGTTTCATAATTATTTGTCCTGTTATATGTAATTCATAGTTGTGATTATTGATAAACTCCCATGCCAGAAATGAATATAAATTATTTCAGATTCAAAGAACATTATTTTTTAAAGATAAAAAGGCAGCAGTTTGAAAGCCTGGCAACGTTTTTGAGAGGTTATCGGCACTCTGTATACAGGCAAGATAGGAAGCATGCATCTTTGTAATTCAAGTGAAATCTTACTCCTGGCTTTGACACCTGATATTCCTAGCAAAAAGAAATATATATTAGTTACATACATGGCTCAAACCTCTGCTTCAAATTATATGTGTAGACATAGCCTCGGCCAGCTGTGTTTACTACTTCTTTTGCTTTGCACTTCTAGGGATTTGATGTGTGATATTGCAATTTGCCCTGGAGAGTTTTTTCCAGACTCTATGCAGATAAATAATTTCCACACAAACAAGGCCATAAGTAGGTTGAACACTTCATATTTAATATTGTTAAGATGTATGATTCCACAAACTAAATATGTTATTTTCTAATGTCTTGCTAAACTAAAAGGACCATACAAATAATCTGTTTCGTCTAATGCTTGTAATTCTAAAAAGAAGGTTTATAGCTCTGCTTCATCTTTGCAGAATACATATTTAATGGACAAATTTCTCTGTAAATCAACATTTTTACACAAAAGGATTGGGTAGTTGAGAGAATGAGACTTAACTCCATACACATACTCCATCTATAGTACATCAAAGGAATTTTATTGGAGGGGAAGAAAACTAAGTGTAAACTATGCTATGGAACAGTCATCAAAACTAACTGCTGTAATAGAGAAGTATATTCTTATTTTATATACAGTGTATTGAGTTGCTCTGGTAGTAATAAACATTGTTAAGTGTGGAAAAACTGTGAAATGCTTTGACTATTATGCCTAGCATTTATGACCTAAAAGACACATTTTTTTCCTGCTATTTTTCCCCATAGAGCAAATGGTCCATTATCAGGAAATGGTGCCATGGCTTAAAAGCACACCACATTTTAGGGCTCAAATTTTTCTTGGCTCTGGGTTTAGTGTTCATTGTTACTATGGTAGCTATTTGAATTCACCATAGACTGGGAATCTGGTAAAGAAAAACAACAAGGATTCATATTTAAGCTTTTAAATTGTATTATCATTAATATCACCAATGAGTTGCTTGTTAATGTTTCCTTTTTTTCCTACTTCAAACAGTTCATAAGTTTACAATGTAATTGTATATACAAGGTATGTATGAATTTAGTATATTTTAATCCACTATAATAAAAATAATGGCATATTTTTCCTTTACACTAGTCTCCTCTTATCTGCAGTTTTGTTCTTTATGGTTTCAGTTACTAGCAGTCTTCTGTGGCTCAAAAATATTAAAAGGAAAATTCCAGAAATAAATAATTTTGAAATTTTAAGCTGTGTGCCCTTCTGAATATGTGAGAAATTTTGCAACTTCCTGCTCTATCCTACCCTGGAAGTGACTCATCTCATTGTTCTGTGTATCCAACTATATGTCTATGCTACCTACCCACCTTAGTAGCTGTCTTGATGTTGCACTATCACAGTGCTGTGTTCAAGTAATCCTTATTTTACTTAATAATGGGCAGGCAAGGCCTCATCTCTACAATAAACCAAAAAATTAGCCGGGCGTGGTATCTCTCGCCTCTAATTCTGGCTACTCGGAAGGCTAAGGCGGAAGGATCGCCGGAGCCCAGCAGGTTGAGGCTGCAGTGGCCGGGAGCGGCCACGGCCCTCCAGTCTGGGCGACAGAGTGAGACTCCAACTCAAAAAAAAAAATGGCTCCATAGAATAGCAATGCTGGCAATTTGAAAAGTAAGACCTTAAAATGTTTCTTTTAGGTGAAAAAGTAAAAGTTCTAAACTTAATAAGGAAAGAAATTAAATTGATAAATTGTATGCCAAGTTTGCTAGACCTATGATAAAAAAGAATCTTCTATTCATGAAATTGTAAGGAAGGAAAAATAAATTTATGTACAGTGTATGAAGTGTTCGATGCTATCCATTGTTTTAGACATCCACTGGGGCTCTTGGAAAATATTCCCTGTGGATCAGAGTGAACTTTTGTATATCTCACTATTAAACATTTTCTCATTTTATATTTTAAAATATTTATTCATAAAGTATATTCATTATTTAAATGTGCTTTATTGCACGGTTTTTTAAAAACTATATATCTCATAGACTAATGTGCTAAGGAAGCATGCTGATCACACAATTCTCTTCATACTTTCTACTGGGTGGGTGGAGCTGTTTTACACACTGTCGTCTCACTTTGGTTCAATAACTTCCAAATGGGAAATTGACTTGTATGATTAGGGTGCATCAGGGTAGCTAACATAAGGAAGTTTGCAATCATAATATAGTTTAAAAAATAAAGGACATTATAGAAGTATTTTTGCTTTTACAGTTAAAAGTTGAAAGATGATGCAGTTGGCCTTCCATGCCTGTGGGTGTCACATTCACAAATTCAGCCAACTAAGGATCAAAAATATTTTTAAAAAGTAAATGATCCTGTTCTGAACATGTACAAACATTTCTCTTATTATTATTCCCTAAACACAGCATGACAATGATTTGCATAGCATTTACATGTATTACATAATTTAAGTATTTTCAAGATCACTTTAAATACGCAAGAGGATGTGCATAGGTCAAATGCAAATATGACATCATTTTATATAAGGAACTTGAGCATCCACAGAATTTGGTAACCATGGGGAAAAGGGATCCTGGAACCAATCCTTACGGATATTGAAGAGCAACTCTACTTTCTATAAGTGCACTTGTCCTTGAGTGGTAATTTTAACTCTAATTTACACCTGTGTGTGCATGTATCCTGATCAGTAGTCTTCTTCACTTTTGGTTCATCAGCTATCTGAAAGATGAAGCTTCACTATCATCTTTCTTTTCCTTTTTCCAGTCATGTTTATTTGGTGGATCTTTGATAATGTATTAGTCTCAAAAAAGTTCTCTCTATCACCTACCATTACAGGGAAGAAAGAGGAACTAGTTTCCTCTCAGTGTCTGCCCAAGACAAACATACATATTTGAGAAATTAAGATTTAAGCATATCTTTAGTAAATATGTCAAATACCAAATTCAAGCCATACTGAGTCAGGGAATGATGCAACATCGCTTAATGTTGCAACATTGCTTAATGGGACAGGACCTCACCCTCACCCATTCAGGTTATGACTGCACCACACACTTAGCCTTGCTGCTGTCCCTTCCTTCTCATTACCCCCATCCTCTCAAATCAGTCTCCTTTTTAGAGTTCTTCTTGCCTAATTGCCTTTTGTCTGCTAATCCATACCCCCCGAATTATCCCAAAATTAGCTAATCCCATGTCTCCTCTCGAGTCTTGTAGACTTTATTATTTCTCACAGTACTATTAATTATAGCTTTCCGCTCCCCTTTCCTCACATATTTTTCTGAATAAAGAAGAGAAACCTTCAATACTCTAGAGCAAAAGTTACAATGAAAGACTTTGGAGGAATTCTGAATTCTGTTTTTTCAGGTTGCTGGTTTTTTTTCTTTTGTTGTCCCAGAAGTATTTATAAAAAAGTATATGCTTTTTCTCATGAGGGTTAATTTTTTACTTGAAGCTCTAATGTTTGCTTGCCACAAAAATCATATTACTCATGCTGATGTAACATTGTTCTTCATATATATATGTATATACACACAAACACACACACACACACACACAAGTATGTGCGTGTGTGTGTGTGTGTGTGTGTGTGTGTGTGTGTGTGTATTTAAATCTCCCTCTGAACTTGGATAACTTTTCAAAGGATTCTTCCATTATTTTTATTTAGTTTTTGCTTTTTTTTTTGATTTGGAGTCTCACTCTGTCGCCCATACTGGAGTGCAGTGGCTGCTCCTGGCCACCACAGTCTCTACTTGCTGGGCTAGGGCGAGCCTTCCGCCTCAGCCTTCTGAGTAGCCGGAATTACAGGCATGCGCTACCACGCCCGGCTAATTTTTTGATTTATTGTAGAGATGAGGTCTCGCCTGCCCAGGTGGGTCTCGAACCCGCGGGCTCAGGTAATCCACTCACCTCAGCCTCCCAAAGGCGCGGGATTACAGGCTGAGCCACCGAGCCCGGCTTTGTTTTTCTATTACTTTTATTGAAGGTCACTTTGTTCAATTGCTTTTTGTCAGTTATTAGATTTTTTTCCCCTCTTGGATGCAATATAAATGGAATACAGAAGGGTAGTCTTATCAATAGATATACAACAGATTGAACACTGTCATATATAAAGTATCATGTTTGTACTGGAAAAACCCTTCATGGTACTCATCGTTTTCACTGACTTTTTCCAAAAATCCCAAGAGGTCCTGCTTCACCTAGATTCTCTTTCTGAGATATTCTACATGATTTCACTTGGAGACCATAATTAATTGGACCAGGGATCAGCACATCAGCTAACAGCAGCCATCTGTAAGACAGCGTGACCGGGAACACTGTCCAGAAAAACTACTTTTTATTGAAAGTTTGACCCAATAATATGATCTCTCTTGGAAACCTTGTATTAAAGAAAGATAAAGTAAAATAGAAGCCAAATATGGAAGCAGGAACATTTGAGAGATAGATAGATAGATAGATAGATAGATAGATAGAGAGAGAGAGAGAGAGAGAGAGAAGACTATTGGCAAAAGCACGAAGTGGTAGAAATCATAGCTAAAGCTATGTGGTAGACAGCAGGTAGACTTCTCCTATGTAGAAATGTAGGAGAAAGCAAGTTAAGAGCAACAGGATAAACTGTACAACAGATTGCTATCCTGCTTTCACACATCTTATTCTGTGGCCACCTTCCAAAGATGTAAGTGATTAGCTACATCAGACCATTAGGCCTGGCTCTGTGACTGCTATAGTTGGTCTCTATATTCCTTATTTCTCTGTGTACTTTGGAATCATTACATATTAACCAGGGAAACGTGGATATTTTTTCTCTCTAGAAACTAAAATAAATCTTAATAAAACATTATTAAAATGGAGAAAGGCTTTATGAGTGTGATTTTTTTATGTTCCAGAAATTGGTCTTTCAAACTAATTTATATGCAAGAATTGACTGATCATAAAGATAAGTTAAATAGTGCTGAAATAGGTTTTATTTGCAATATATTTCCCCAATGTTGTAGTGCCATTTAGAAATAAATAATGCAAGTATCTTAGGAATCTGTTATGAGAAAAGTAGTATTTTAACATTATTGTTTCATAATAAGGCTTATTATGGAATGTTATTAACATTTTAGGTATATATACACCTAAAATCCTGACCCAGAATAGTGTACATCCCACATGAATTGACTGCAATTTTAAAAAGTAGAAATGATCTCTTTTAATAAAACGTACATATTTAGTATGTTACTCAACTGACTATATATTTATTTTTAAGTCTTGATCATAGTGTTTGTTGAAACTAAAATTCTTAGCTTCAGAATACACTTATCTAAAAATGCATAGAGTATTTCACAAAAAGATATGTAGTTTTAATGCTCTTTTCCTAAATTGAATTTGATATTATATATATATTAACTTGGAATAACACATTTTATATGGTAAAACATGAAATAGTTTAAACAGTTAAGTCATTTTTTATTCAACAGTAATTTATTCTGGAATTGTATGGTAATAATATAATTATTGTACATCCAATTTGTATGCTTCTATATCTTATTTCAAACATTCTTGAAACTTTGTGGTTTGGTGAGTCAGGAAACACCCAGTTTGTCTCAGGTCACTTGATACCTCAATGGTCCATAGTTAAATGTTTAGTTTCTACTAAGGCCCTGTAGTAGGCTAAAAGTTATTCATTAAGAGGAGGGTAGTTATCTGCAGATGATACTTTGCTTCAAAATCTTAAGAGCATGTGTTGCAATTTATCCATAAAGGCCTGAGAAAGTCTGTAAGCAGTGTCTTTACCTGCCATTAACACTTAAACCCCATTAGATCTGCTGGATCATACAGCCCCAGTGGCAGAAAAGCTTGCACAGCATTGCACACCAGATGTGGAGCCTTCTCTTGCATTGGGCCCCACTCAAAAATAGAAGTTTCTTGGGTAACACAGTAAACAGGCTGAAATAACACACCCAAATGAGAACTATGTAGCCTCCAAAATACAAAAAAGGCCCAACAGAAGTTGTGCCTCTTTTTTTGATCATAGGAGGAGTCAGATGCAATGACTGATTCTTCACATTAGAAGGTATACCTTGACATGTCCCACACCACTGGACCCTTTGAAATTTCACTGATGTAGAAGAGCCTTAAGTGTTAGTCAGATGTATTTTTCACCCTTGGACACACAAATGTTTTCGGAATAAGTCCAGAGTAGTTGCTTTTTCATGCTCACTAATCAGCATAAAGTCATCAGCAGAATGTTCCAATCGACATCATGTCATCATGTGTAGTGGACCAGTGTCATACCTTATGAAACAGAAAGAGGCAAGATCCTTAAGAACTAATTTATTGTACAGGGCTGGAGACCTAGCTGATATACCCCCGAGTTAGGACAGTGGTGTATTGCTGGCCTTGCCAACTGAAATTAAACTGATTCTGGTCAGCTTTAATAAAAGGTAAAGAAGAAGAAGCATTTACTAGATCAATAGCTGCATACCAGATGCCAGGGGATATATTAATTTACATAGGTGGTAAAATCACATCTGATATAGCAGGTACAATTGTAATCATCATGTGGTTAAGCTTATGATAGTTTACTGTCATTCTCTAAAATTTATTTGTCTTATGAACAGGCCAAATAGTCAAATTGAATGGTGATGTGTTTGGAATCACCACTACTGCATCTTTCAAGGTCTTAAGGAACATTGTACTGATTTTGAGTTACTGCTTCATAGGTAGAGGCAGTTCTATTAGCTTCCACTTGGCCTTTTCCACCATAATAACCCTCACTTAACAGGTCAGAAAAGATATGCAGGAATACTGCCAGCTTTTGCATATATCTACTTTCCTTTCTAGGGGCTCGAGACCAACCTGGACAACATAGCAAAACCTCCTGTCTATGAGTATATTTATTCTAATTATGCTTTCTGGAACGGGGAAATAACTCAAGATAAATTTGAAGACCCACTGGGCTCACTGTGAAAAAGACCTGAGCTAAAATTCCTTTGATCATCTTACTTTCATAAGCCCCTACTTTGACTGGTGGACTTCGGTGACATTTTGCTTCTCTTGGAATTCATGTCAATTCAGAGCCAGTGTCCAGTAGTCAACTTATTCTCTTTTCTCCAATAAACAGTTGCACTCATAAAAGACCATAGGTCCCTTGGGGGAATGCTGGGAGAAGGATTAAAAATGTAAGTTTTTAGCTGGGCTCGGTGGCTCAGCCTGTAATCCCGCGCCTTTGGGAGGCTGAGGTGAGTGGATTGCCTGAGCCTGCGGGTTTGAGACCCACCTGGGCAGCGAGACCTTATCTCTGCAATAAATAAAAAAATCAGCTGGGTGTGGTAGCGCATGCCTGTAATTCCAGCTACTTGGAAGGCTGAGGCGGAAGGATCACTGGAGCCCAGCAGGTCGAGGTTGCGGTGGCCGGGAGCGGCCACTGCACTCCAGTCTGGGTGACAGAGTGAGACTCCAACTCAAAAAAAAAAAAAAAAAAAGTAAGTTTTTGGCAGTGTTCAGGGCTTTCTCAAGCAAATTTGCCTACCTTTTATTCAAGGGGTAGTAGTCTGTTTATGTTTTTATTTGAAGGGCTCAATTAAATTTTTAATTGAGAAATGTCTTAGTCCATTTTGTGCTTCTATAGTGGAATACAACTGAGTAATTTAAAATTAACAGGAATTTACTTTTTTACCACTCTGAAGACTGAGAAGTTCAATGACAAGGTGCTGGCATCTTGCAAGGGCTTTCTTGCTGTGCTATGACATATCAGAAGACATCAAATTGTGAAAGGTCAAAGCCAGACAGAAAGAAGGGATAAATCCACTTCTGTGATGTGATACAAACCTATTTCTGCAATAACTTACTCCCATGATGATAGCACTAGTACATTCGTGAAGGTGGAGCATTTATGACCTAAACGCTTTTTAAAGGTCCTTTCTCCTAATATTGTTACAATGACAATTAAATCTCAACATAGATTTTGGAGGGGAGAAATGGTCAAGCAATAGCAAGGGAACATGACTCTGTTTTTATGATTTGGGTTAGACATTTGCTCACTTGGCCTAAAATTTTCTGCTTATACAGATTAAGGAAAGTTTAGTAAGCATCCTATCTACTTCACTTCCAGAAATGTCATGATCAGCTGGTCAATGCCATAGTTCTGTGAAAACTGGACTATTCTGAATGCTGCTTTGACTCTGAGGTACATTTTGTAACTACACCTCTCTCGCCTTTGACAGTTAAGTGCTACTACTCATCCCTTGCCACCCTAGGATCAAATTCCCATTAGTTTTAGGTTTCCCAATTCAAAGACTGCAGTTCCCACTATGAATTTTGGCTTGCAGAAAAGAGCAATCACAGAGTGCTTTCAAGAGACAGGGGTTCCCTCCACAGATTTATTTCTTTCAATAGTGGTAAAAAAATATGTTCTGAACCCTTCTTTTGTGGTGAGTAGGTCTTAAATGACAAATTTTTCCAAATATCCTTAAGTCTCTGAACTCCTTACTCTACCATAAAGCAAAGCAGATCTAGCATTTCTAATTCTCTCACTATGAGTCAACTTTTGGTCTGTGATTTAGGCAACCAATCAACATTGAACACAGAGTCTTCCTTAGTGAGCTAATATTAATAAATGCTGTTTGATTCAATTGTATGTTTCTTCCAATATTATCTCATATACTTAATATTCACTTTCATATATATTTCATTTCTTCCTGTATATTTTAGAAAAATTAAGTAGTTCTTCTGTCATATAGTGGATCTTCTCATGGGTCATGCTTTGTACCTCAGCTTTAGGGTCTTGAGTTTAGTTATAGGTCTATCAGTAAGAGGAGTTGGGGATAGCTCCTGATAAAAATCAGCATTGTCTCATTCTCAGGGGAAACCATTGTAGTTTCCTCAGTCAATGTGGGATTAATCACTTTAGATAGTGGTGGAAAGGTCAATACCATTGTGAAGGGCTCAATTCTATTGGCAGAGAAGATTTATCAGAATTTGGAAGCTCAAAGTCCCCAGTTTCATCAGGGGGCATTGCCTTTCCACATATCCCCTTTATAGCTTATAGTATCACATTCTTTCCTATTCAATGCCCTCAGTTTAACAGTAGACACCCTGTGAAGCTGGAAGTTTAACTTGTGCTATAATGAGCCAGTCGCCAAATGAAACTTTGCATTTGATTTTCAGCAGCCTCAACTCTGCAGCTTAAGGAGATAAGGGTCTGCTCCAGGTCATGTATGCAGCACATGAAAGGAAAGTTGAATCCCTGAGCTTATTCTTTTCTTTTACCATTTTACCTAGTAACATTAGGAGCAGCAAGCCAACCTCATTGTATCTGTTAGTTTTCCACACAAGTGGAAAATTATCATATATACAGTCACTTAACTTCTAGATTCTTACAGGTTGTTTATTAAAAGTATCCAATAGAGATATTTTGCATATCTTCATTGTCAGACCTGTCTTACTACTGGAAATAGAATTATTAACATCTTTAAATCTAATCAAATTAGATAGATAATTCCAGTACTTCAAGAACCAACTTGGACAACTCATCCTTAAGATTCTGTTTCCTTAACACAATTATCTATATTAGATAGATTTCTTATAAGGAATTGGCTCATACAATGATGGAGGCTAAGAAGTCCCAAGATCTATAGTCAGGAAATTGGAAACCCAGAAGAGTCGATGATACAGATTTAGTTTCAGTCCAAAGGCCTATGAACTAGAAAATTCAGTAATATAAGTAATAATCCAAGTCCAAGTCTGAAGGCAGGAGAAAGACTAAATCCTACCCTGATGACAGTCAGGCTCAAAAAGTAAATTATTTCCTGCCCTGCCTGAAAAATCTATTCAGGTCTTCAATGGATTAGATGAGTCCCATGCATACTGGGGAAACCAATTTGTTTTACTCAGTCAAAGGTAAATTTCATCCAGAAACATCCTTACAAACACACTCAGAATAGAATAATGTTTAATCAAACATCCGTACACTGCGTGACCCAGTATTGACACATAAAAAATTAGCCATGACATTACTTATGTCTAAAGTAAATTAATTTTTTTGCCTAAGTGTGTGTTCATATTTTTTCTGAAATTTTCTGACATGTGTTTTCTTAATAAGGAGTTTTTGGTTTCATTATGTCAAAATCTAGATTATCCTTTTTTATTGTTCTTTGCAATTGTATATGTCAAAAGTAAAATAATTACCTTGAAAAATGTTTACATAATTAGCACTGTCTAAATATATCTCTTACAGTTAGTATTTCTGAAATTATTGTGAAACTGCTTTTTAAGGCTTTCTGTGTTTTTGATATTCTGTAGACTTTTATAGCTGAGTTACAGTTTTAAACATACTGCCTTATAAGTTGTGTGAATTTTTATTTTAGAGTCTCACTTTTTTTTTTCAATTGTGGAATTTCTTCTCCAGTAATCTTTCTATGCTCTTTGCACTGATCTTTCCTTCTGAAAATTCTATATCACATATTTTGGAGCCTTTCAGTTAAATTTCCGTATCTTTTACATTTTCCACATTTAGTCCACTTATCTCTTGTTTATTCTGAATGAAATCTCCAGCATTGTCTCTCAAATTATTTATTTTTTCTTTCTGCTTATTCTAAATCTGCTGAATAATTTTAGTATAGTAATTATATTTCTACTACTTCCAACTGATTCTTTTGGATGGCAATCAGATTTGGAGTCAGACAACCTATTTTCTTATAATTTCTTATTGTTTTTGTGGATAGTTTGCTTTCTCTACTTCTTTGAGAGTCTACATTTTCCTTTTTTTTGAGTTGGAGTCCCATTCCCTCACCCAGGCTGGAGTGCAGTGGCACACTCACAACTACCCTGGTGTCGACCCGCTGGGCTCAGGAGATCCTTCCACCTCAGCCTTCCAAGTAGCCGGAACTACAGGCACACGCTACCACACCCGGCTAAGTTTTTGATTTATTATAGAGATGAGGTCTTGCCAAGTTTCCTAGGCTGTTCTCGAACCCATGGGCTCATGTAATTCCCTCACTCGGCCTCCCAAAGTGCTGGGATTACAGGCTTGAGCCACCACACCTGGCCTGTACTTATTTTTTAACCTCTGAAAATATTTTAGCTTATTTTTTCCTGCCTGGTAGCTTTGCAGTTGCATCAGCTTTTTCCTTTTAGATGCTACGTATTAATGGCCGGGTTATATTGGCGGCTCCAGTCAGAATTTCTGTTCTTTGGAGATATTGAGGATTTGGGAAATAGCTTCTCAGTTCTGTTTACTTATACTTCTTTACCCTTCTCCACTAGTAGGTGTGCTACTGTATAAATTACAGGCCTGGGAAAATGCTTAATTTTACTTAAGCTCATTTCCCTAGCAGAGTTTGCTCTAAGACACAGTCCCTGGCTCTTATCTGCTGTTCTCTGCTGTAAGTCAGTACTTTTGGTGTCACGACTGCTGTCCGTTGCTGCCTGTTTTAAAACTGAAACCCAGCTGACAAAGGCTTCAAGTTATTATTGATCACTGTGGTCTCAGAATCTTTAATAAGCATGTTCTTTAATATATATATTTTTTGATGCCACATTTAGGAAACATTTTGGATATCATAGAAGGGTATTTTTTGAAATCCGCAGACACTTTTAAAATAACTTTTTATACTTTAGTTCGTTAAGTCCAGATTTTTTTTCTCATTTTAATTATTCTCATCACATCAGTTTTTAATTGTTAACTCTTGTGACTGCCGCTATGGCCATTTTAATGTTGTGTATGTTTCAAATGCAGAAACAATATGTATCATAAATGCAGAAACTTAGCAGTAAAATGGTGACATGGAGACTGAGAAAACAGAAATAACATATAATGGAAATTGCTAGCTTCTGCCAGTCTTAGGCAGTGATGCGAAACTGCTGCATCTGGGACTTTGATACTTAGAATTTAATAGGAAATGGGAAGAGACATATAATTCAGTGTTAAAATAGCTTAAGCATTTTTAAAATGTGGGAAGACACACTTCACTAACTGTACTTTTCATTGATGACAGCAAAAGAAATCTCATGTTTTATATTAGTGCATATTTTGGTTAATTCCACTTAAGCCTAAATATAACTATAGGTCTAGCCTATACTATAACATGTCTTTTGTAATTTGTAAGCATTATTTAAATTTCTAGTTAATAAAAAATAATCACCATGGGAATAATTAAAGTATGATTCAGATTTGGGGTTAGAGAGAGATTGTCAAAAATTTTACAGAGAAATATATCTTAAATAATATCTAACTAGAAATTGCTAAAGTGAAAGGAAAAGCAAAACAAAAACAGATAGTAGTAGACCAGCTATGTCTAAAGCCTGGATTAAGTAGGTGACTCATCTCCTATCATTTGTTCCCCCTTATCAATCAGTGATTTAAAAAAACAAAACAAAACATTAAGCTTGAGATAGAAGTCACAATGAGTGTGATAACAAAAGTACTTTCAATCTGAACTTGAATTATTCCAAAGAAATGACTACTCTTTTTGGCCAGAAAAGGGAAATTTCTGTGGATTGAGGAAGACTTACACACAAAAAGCCTCTTCCATTGCCTATCTCAAGAATTTATTTTTCACTTACTGGACTCCTCATCTTTCCTATATAATAAGAGGGAATGATTAAGTTTGAACTTCATAGAATGTGCTTCAATTTATTCATATTCATTTATTAAACTGCTTCATATGTTAAACATGTTAAAAATGTAAAAACATTTTTCGTGGTTTTAGCAAGGTGTAAACAGACAGAAATGCTCACCCCCTCTCTGCTTATTTCTGGAAGGAGAATGAAAGCAGGACAACTCTGACCAGGTGCCCTGCTAAATGAAAGCACTCTGACAGATGGCACAAGTGCAGTGAGAGAGAGTCCAGGTAGTTTGGCAAGTTCTAAAGTCTGGATGTGAGAAGAGCAGCAGCATTATAAAACAGTTGATCCTAAAAGAGAGATTGATTGCCCTTTTTAATGTTTTATTATCTTTACAAGGTCTGAAAACCTTGACTGACAAGAGAGGACTATAGGCAGAATGAGGTCAAAGGTGCAGAGGAATGTCTTGCTCTTGATTGAGTAATGTCCTCAATCAGGATTTCCTTACAATACTGTCTAGTTGGTGTTGTTGCAGAGTCCATTAATTCTGACTTGCCTTCCTAAATTTTCTTTATTTTCTATAAGTAGAAAAATACAAAGAAGAAATAAAAAGGAGAAGTAAAGCTAGAGAGACAGTGGAACTACCTGCGAAGGACAGCAAAGAGCAATTGAATGCCAAGTGCAGGCCTTTGTTGTTCTCTCTTGAATGAAAGCCTTCTCCTTGGAAAAGAATGAAGTGATGAAAAGAAGTTAGAGTGACATGACACATATTATTCTTCAAGTTACAGTGACTCTTTGGAAGTGTCATTCTTAGTTCTATATTTCTTTCCACTCTAGTTCTGAATTTAAAAAGTAAAACTAGAAAAAATCCCTTTGTTTCTTATTTACAGGCTATGTATTGAGATTGTAGCTGTAGCTGAAGGGTCACTTATAAATACATGTTTTTATAGAATATGTTTCTGTTACTAAGGTTCTTTAATTTTTCTGAGTTGGGTTTTTCTCCCATGAAGTGAGCTATGGTCTGAATATTTATGTTCCCCAAAATTCAAACATTGAAAACTAAGAACAGTGTGATGGTGAGGCCTATGGGAGATGATTAGCGTCCTTATAAAACAGACCCAAGATATCTTGCTTGCTCTTCCACCATGTGAGTACCCAACTAGAAGGTGCCAGCAATGAACCAGAAAGTCAGCACTCATCAGGCACTGAATCTGTTAGCTTCTTAATTATGAACTTCCTAGCCTTTATTGTTGTGAGAAATAGATTTCTGCTATTTATAAACTACCCAGTTTTTGTTATTATGTTATAGCAGCCTAAATGTGATAGGGATTTTTCAGGTCAGCCTGGGCTTTGAGTCAGCTCAATGGGTAGACCAGCCAAGCCCCAAAAAGGGTTGTCTCGAGGGGCTGGTAAGCCTAGCCCCAGAAGTGTTGGCTGTAATGGGCTGGCAGGCCAATCCCTGAGAGCGTCTCAGTTTCTTGCCTTCTTCTAGCAGCTCTCCTGGTTCAGCTGGCTCCAGAGTGCACTGTTCTTCGGCTCCAATGATCTTCTGCAGTGCTTCTTCTGCAGCTCTTCAGGTGGAGGTTCTTGTCTCATGCCCAGGAAGAATGAGGGTAATGGACACCTGGAAAGTGAGAAAGCAGAATTTATTGAGAGAACAGAAAGGATCCCACAGCCCAAAGGGATCTGAAGGGGTTGCTGATTTGGAGTTGAAACCTTGTATAGTCCTAAGACGGAGACAATTGGCTAGCACTAACTATGAGCTGATTGGTCTGCACTTAACTGTTCTGATTGGTCAGTACTAAGGACCAATGGGCAGAAAGTAAGGACCTAATGGCGACTGGTTGTTGAATGGTTGCTTTTTGATCCCAGCAGTGAGTACTTAAGCTCAAACTTGAGAGGCAGGCAGGGAGCTTGTTTACCAACTTGAGCCTGAGAGCCTGCTGGGAGTTTGCTACATTGTTACCAGAGGACCTGGCCTGTCTGCCTGCCTAGCCTTTCTCTAGCAATCTCTTGTCTCAAATGGACTAAGATAGGGTACCATCCCATTTATCCTGTAAGTAGACAGCACTCAATTAATTTTTAAAAAGCATGTAAGAATCAGCATTTTAGTTTGATCAAATGATTCTTTAGAAACCATAGACACATTAATCACATTAAAAGCATTATTAAAGCTATCATATTTTTATTTGTAGAGATAGGTAGACAATGATAATGATCAAAAAGAAGTGAAACTGTAAACCACTTTTTTCTTTCATTATTATTTGTTCAATGAATACAAAGGTTATTGAGGGCAATATGTCCACTTTTATTTATGTATAATCATCATTTCCAAAACTCCTACAAAATAACAAAGATAATATTAATGATTATCTAAGTCAAATTTTCTAAAATAAAGTCCAAACTTCCTCTAAGCTTCCTTGGGGAACTTATAAAAATTCAGATTATTAGGCTAATCCCAGACTTACTGAATCAGTATTTCTGGAATAGGCTTGAAAATATGCATTTTTATTAGATTTTTAAATTTTTATGTACAAAAAAATTAAGAACGATTTCTATGAATTGATCTATCAGTTACATGTGGCTAATTCCAGTATTATATGCCTCAATTTAAAAGCCATTCCTATTTATCTGTATTAATACATTTAATTTAATTCAGAAGAAAACTATGAGTATCAATTAAAAAAAGATTGAGAAATTTCTGTGTTTTTGTACTAAAACTTTTTGTTTTAAAGTAAGTTTATTGTATACTTTTAGAAAGAAGAAAACATATTCTCTCAATTTAATTTTGTCTCAACTGCTTTTTTTCTCCCATGTTTGTTTTCCGTTTTAAGAACTACATTTAAAAGCAAAATGGCCAAGATTATTTATTACACTGGGTTCTAAATTGCTTGAAAAAATGCAAGTAAATGAAAATTACATTGAAAAAGAACAATTTCACATAACTAAAATGTACAAAAGCATTGTAGATACATTGAAGCAGAGCTTAATGATCTAAAATTGGCAATGTATTGAATACAAGCAATTTCAGGTATGCCATTGCTTGACCTATAATCTATTTCCTCAGTAAATGGTTCTACTTGAAGAATGCTTCAGTTCAGCAATTCCTCTCAGAGTGAAAAAAATGTAACATTCTTGTTAGAGCATATAAGAATGTTTGTATTTTTAGTAACCTCATGATTTTAGCATTTCATGTTAATATTTGTCAAACTAAACCCCAAATATAAAAACAAGTGTTAAATAGCTCACAAGTGTATTTTGTTCTTGGTCCTCTTTGGGACATATTTATTGCTCTTTTGAAATCTGTAATAGAAAGCTATGCTTATTATTACATATTTTGACAATATAAAACAGTGTAATAAGAAAAAAGTTTAATTTTAAAAATTAAATACAGTAATTCTTATGCTTAAAATTTAATATTCAGTAATTCTTATGCTTAATATTTTGAGATATATTCTTCTAGCCTTGCTTTTGCAAAATTATATGTGTATGTCTAAATACTTTTTATTTGAAATAAAACACATCCTAGGTTTTTATCTTTTTCAAATTAGTTAAACCTCTGAGAAAACAGCATGGAGATATTTCAAGAAACTAAAAATCGAGCTACTATTCAACTCAGAAATCCCACAAAACTGTGTATTTACCCAAAGGAAAATAAATAATCATATTTAAAAAGACACATGCACTTTTATGTTTATCACAACACTATTTACAATATATAAGTCATGGAACCAGCCTAAGTTTCCATGAGTGGTGGAATAAATAAAGAAAACATGGTATATATGCACCATGGAATAATATGCAGTCATAAAAAAAGAATGAAATCATGTTTTTGAAGCAATGTGGATAGAGCTGGAGGCCATTATCCCAAATGAACTAACTCAGAAACAAAAAATAAAATACTGCATGTTCTCACTCATACGTATGAGCTAAACATTGCATAAACGTGGACATAAAGATGGTAAAGGCAGATGCTGGGAAATAACAAAGCAGAAGGGTGAGGTAATTGAAAAATTACCTATTGGGTATAGTGTTCACTATTTGGGTGATGGGTTCAGTAGAAGTCCATTCCCCACCATTGCACAATATACTTATGTCACAAACATGCCTGTGTGCCTCTTAACCTAAAATAAAGTAAAACTACATGTATATGTTTAAATATGTTTTGTTGAATTGTATCACATCCTTACCTTAAATACTGATCATTAATATATTCTATATTAATACTTTAATGAAAGTCTATATTAATATTTTAATGGTTGTATATAGTTGTATTTAGTGAATGCACACATATGTGCCCAAAGTTTGATATGTTGGCTTATATCTTCGTTTTTCATGCTACAGCAAACCTTTGGAACTTATTTTTTTGATTTCTATATATAACCTTGGACATAGAATATTTGTCCACATTTTATGATCATTTTAATGATCTTGATCCAAGATCATTAGCAATTTAAGTTGCCAAAGACAGTGCTCTTGATGATACATTTTCTTGTATATTTTTTATGCAATCTTTTAATAAAAAGTGCCACATAGTATTTGAATTTTTAAAATTTTTATGCTGATAATGCTTTTCTTTATACGTCTTTTGGTCATCTACACAACTCTTTCATGAAATATCTCAAAATATTGTTTGTTTTTCTTTTGGGTGTTCCACATTTCCTTAATAATTTTAAGGTGACTTTATGTATATGCATATGTGGGTCTTTTATGTATTTTAGTCATATTGTTATAGATATAGACTTTAAGAAATTATTGATAACTATGTTGTCAAATAAGGCAATCTACTTTTTTCACCTTTTCACTTATGAGTAAAAGTGTTTTTCCTAAGTTGAGTACCTCCTAAAGAGAATCATTTATAAGCAAAGGATCTTGTAGCAGCAATAATAAGCTAGAAGAATATATATTCTTTCTACCTAAACATGTATTTTCTTTACTACTACTTACTGCATGTTCTTAATATGTTCACATTTGGGTCCATTGGCCTTTGCTTATTCCAAACCTTAGTGGGAAGTTTTCTGCATAGAGGTGCACAGAAACGGGATTAGATATAAATATTATCATGCTTTATTTGCACTACTTTGTGTATGTCAGTAATAAAATTTCAACAAGAGACAAGTAAGATCTTATCATAGATTAGAATCTCTAGCAACTTTTTATGTCTAAGAAATCTACATTGATTTACATTAAATATATCACATTGGAGGGATTTCTTAGAAGTGAAAATATGTAAGAGAGCCCTTAATTTGACAGACTTTTGAAAATGTAATAACATCCAGTGTTGGCAAAAGTTTTGGGGGTTGGCTACTTCTACATATTGCTGATAGAAATACAGAATTCTGGAGAGCAAATTGGAAACAAAATAGTTTGTAACCATTGCTGAGATGCTATTAGCGGAATATCTGAGGTGATGTAGAAAAGCAAGGTTGGTGTGAGTTTTTGACATTTTCATAACAAATTAAAATGGTTTCAAAATGAAAGAATTGGAGGAAATCTTAAAAAGTTCTCTCCGTGTGAAAATTCCTTTGCACATTACACTATCTCATCATCTTTTGTATCTCTTCAAAACTTCCTTTAGTCCAGTGTTAGAATTATTCGCTCCTAGAGATCTTATATTCTATAAATTCTCATTTGGAGAGGCAAACACTTATTCAGAAAGACTAAATTTTTTTCCTGATAATTATTAATTTTATTTATAACTTGATACCAAAGATAGGGCAAGCAGTACTAGATCTTCTTAACAATAGTCCAGTCTAAAAAAATATATTTAATGCTACAGATTACCTAAGAAAAATGTGAAAGTGAACATTTCTAAGACAGTTCATCTCAGTATGACTTTGGAAACTGCATTAACACCTACTTTTACAGAACTAGGCAAATAAATCTTTATTAAAGTAACTGTGACCCCTGAGCCTTACTACTTAAAGGGAAAATAGAAAATCAATTCATAATTCTTATTGGGATTAAGAATCACATACCAAAATCCCAGTAAAAATTATATAATCATTTACCTTGAAATTCCATTTTCATAAATTAGTTTAAATAAAATGTGATACTTGAAAAGTTTAGCTACAACAATGCTACAGTTTTTCTATAATAGTTTAAAAAGTTGAAACAATTTACATGTTTAACAATGATGGATTTCTTAAATTTGGAAAGCTACAGCACAATACTGTGAAGTCATTACAAATAAATATACAAATATCTGCTTTTCTTATTTACATTTTAAGTGGAAAAAATCTACAAAACAGTATGGAACTGAGACTTCTTTTTGGTAAAGCAGGAAACTGCATATAAACATACTTTAAAAAATGAAATAGATACTAAATATTCACCACTGACTTATGATGAACAATGAATTTCTAAGGTTTCATTTGTGCTTACATATAGTTCACATTTTTAGAATAAAAGTACACGATTATAGAGTAAGAAAAAAAGTAGAACATGAAAAATATAGTTGCAACTTCTGTGACCCTTTCACTTTGCAATTCATATGATCATTTTTGTATTTGTCTAGGTCCATCCATAGCAGAGCCAGAATTTGAACCCATGTCTTCTCCCCACCTTATTGTTCTTTCTTCTGCACAGTAATAGGTTTTACATAGTCTTAACTCGTTTAATTATTACTAATCTACATAACATGCCATTTGCTTTGACATATTTATTCAAATGCTAAACATGCTGCTAAGAAACAGTAATTTAGCTTATATTAGATAGTTTGCACAAAGTCAAGTGGAATAAAATTACTCAAGAGTTATGCACTGTAGCTTTTATTTTACTTATAATGATATAACATCCACCCTTAGTGCACATAAACACAAAATTAACAGGTATAACAAAGGCACAATTTTGCTTAATCCCGCTGTGTCATTGAGGTTTAAGACTTTTGTTTGGAAAGATGGACCAGTGAGAAGGAATGCTGAGCCTTGAAGTCACTCCCAGCAGAGGCTTCTTTTAGCCCAGCTTATTATTTTGAAAAAAAAAAATTTAAATGGAATCAAACATTAAAGAAAAGAAAAAAAAACAACCGATTCAAAGAATATCTAAAGACAAGGGACTTGCTTTTGCTGAGAAAGCTCCACTCATTCTCAATCAATACTCTCTTTTATGAGATTTTTTTGGTTTTCTTCTGACATTTGAATTAAACTTTATGAAGCAGTAAAGGGTGAGTGCATGAAATACCCTTCAGGTAGATCAGTAGCAAGTGTGGCATACTAGCTGAGTTATCTTATCAAGTATACCACTGGGACGTCATATCCATTGCAACTACACTTCAGCAGTAATCACCTATGAACTACTAGCTTTAAATTGCAGGTCCCTGGAAGACTCTAATTGTGTGAATTCAAGCATCTTTATAATGTTGATCTGTATAACCCAAGATATACAGAAGCCCCCACTTCCCCTTATTTGCAGGGGATATGTTCCAAGACCCCCAGCAGATGCCTGAAACCATGATAGTAAAAAGCCCTTACATACACTATGCTTTTCTCCTGAGCATACATACCTGAGATAAAGTTTAATTTATAAAGTAGATGAAGTAAGCAATTAACAGCAGTAACTAATAATAAGATAGAACAATTAAGTACAATAAGGTTGCTTGACACAGGTACTGTGATATTGCAATAATCAAGAATCACCAGAGAGGGCTAAGTGACCAGAGAGGGCTAATCACCAGAGAGGGCTAAGTGACCAATGTGCAGGTGGTGAACATGGGGCTGGATAAGCAGGGAAAGGGGTGATTCACAGTCTGGGTGAGGCTGAGCAGGATAGAGTGAGATTTCAGTCTGCTGCTCAGAGGATTGCGAGATTTAAAACAGAAAGTGCTTATTTTTGATATTTTTCCATTTAATATTTTCAGAACACAGTTGACTATGGGTAACAAACCTTAGAAAGCAAAACTGGAGACAAAGGGGACTACTGTAATTGAATCTTCAAATACACAACACCTACTAAGATGAAAAAATGAATAATAAATACAAGCAAAACAAAAAATACATAAGCCAGGCAGGACTAAGGGCAGTTTTTGTTTTATTCATCACTGATACTGACTTTGTGTTTTGAAAGGAATTGAGAATTTGTATTTAATATCCAATTTTGCTAAAATCTGTAGTGAGACTGAGTACAAAGTTGATTCTTTCACTAGGGTGTTACACTTGTCAAATTAATATGGTGTAAAAGTGAACATTAAATAAGTACTAGTCTAAGAGCATTTCACGTTAATTGTCAGTGGTTGCTTTATGACATCTATTTAGAGTTCAGAATATAGCCATGTAAATTTTCTGATTCAATTTTTAATGCAACATATTCTCTCTTATTTTGTTTTTACTTTTACTCTCACACTTTACCACTGTACCTACATTTCTTCCCCTTCTTCCTTTTTCTCTCTATTCCTCTTATCTAGGCTCTCCTCTTTGCATTTTATTTGTGTGATAATCATATGTACATTTTTTATGTGTTTATGAAAAGAGATATATAGATAGATAGATACATACATACATATGTGTGTGTGTGTATTTAAATTGTCAAAACCTACACAAAGCTTACCAAACAGATGTGGCTTTTTTATACTGAATTACTTGTTAACACTTATTATTCTATTTTTTATTTTTAATTACTTTGTACTATTATGTAACCACTTTTGGTGCTTCTATGAAACACCGGAAGATAAAATAAAAGTGCTTTGGAAAAGCATGACAATTATTATTCTTTGATATTCATACAATTGAGACTAATGAATATTGTAAATAATTTTGTTATTTACAATAATTTTGTTATTTGTAGTTGTTAATTTTCTGAAGTGGTTTGGATACACTTCAGTGAAAAGCTATTAGAAAATTCTACTCCCTTATGTTGAATGAACTGACTTGAATATACTGATTCAAAATATGCAGGACTAAAAGATGTGCCATCTGGTCTGTGATACGAGAATAAATCAACAAAATTATATAATTTTTTAGTTGCTGTTTTAGAATGAGTAAAACAAGTTTGTGAGGCTTTAGTAAAGGACAAGAACATATTAGATATCAGATGTGCAATCTATAAATTCTTCTAAATCATTGATATTTTAAGCTTCTCTTTTATCAATATATGTGTCATGCAAAAGAGAGTATGTCATACTTTATCAGCACATGAAATAATTTATTACTGTATCTTCCTTGAAATATTACTTTTATCTCAAAATTGTTATTTATTTATTTACATATTTATGTGTTTATATTTTAAATTCAAGGAGTACATATGCAGGCTTGTTACCTGGGTACATTGCAGGGTGGTGAGGATTGAACTTCTGTCAAGCCTGTCACCCGAATGGTGAGCATGGTACCCAATAGGTAGTTTTTCAATCCTTGCTTTCCTCCATTCTTCCTCCTGAGAGGACTCTCCTGTGCGTGTGGTTTCCTTACTTATGCTCATGTATACCCAGTGTTTAGCTTCCACTTTTAAGTGAGAGCATGTGGTATTTGGTGTTCTATTTCTGTGTTCTCTTAAAATTCTCTTAAAACAATGGCTTGGAGATTGCTTTGCTAAACTCTGGTCAGACCATGTGATTCTTTGAGCTATGGCCACCATGCTTTTTCCTAAGCTTTGGTTCACTCCGCCATCTCAAGAAAGTGAATTTTTTCTCTCTCTCATCTACTTTGTAAATAAATTATACTTTCCAATCTAAAAAAATAAAAATAAAGACAATGGACTGCAGCCGTATCCACGTTGTTACAAATGACAGGATTTTGGTCTGTTGTACAGCTGTGTAGTATTCCCTGATTCCTATCTACCACATTTAAAAAAATCCAGTCCATTGTTGATGGGCACCTTGGTTGGTCTCATGTTTTTGCTATTGTGAATAATGTGATAAACATACAAATATAGATATCTTTTTGGTAGAATGATTATTTTTCCTTAGGGTATATAAGCCAGTAGAGGGATTACTGGGTTGAATGATAAATCTATTCTTAATTCTTTAAGTAATCATCAAAGTGCTTCCCACAGGGTCTGAATTAGATTACATTCCCACCAACAGTATGTGAAAATTCCTTTTCTCTGCAATCTCACCAACATTTGTTGTTTTGTGACTTATTAGTAATAACCATTGTTAGTGGTGTGAGATGATATCTCATTGTGGTTTTGAATTCCATGTCTTTGATGATTAATGATATTGAGCAATTTTTCATATGTTTATTGACTACTTGCATGTGTAATTTTGAGAAGTGTCTATTCATGTCCTTTGCCTACTTTTTAATGGGGTTATTTGTTTTTTCTTTCATATTGATTCATTTAAGTTCCTTATCCATTCTGGATATTAGTACTTCGTCAGAAGCATAGTTTACAAATATTTTCTCCCATTCTGCAGATTGTCTATTTACTCTGTTTTTTGTTTATTTTTCTGTATAGATACTCTTTAATTTAAGAGTTGTCAATTTTTGTTTTTACTATATTTGCTTTTTAGAGCTTGGTTGTACATTCATTGCCTAGAATGAAGTCCAAAAGACTGTTTTTGTGGTTTTCTTCCAGGAGTTTTATAATTTAAGTCTTTAATTCATCTTGAATTAATTTTTTGTATATGCTGAGAGGAATTGGTACAGCTTGATTCTTTTGCATAAGATTAGCCAATTTTTCAGCACCATTTATTGAATATGGTGTTCTATTTATTTTTGTCAGCTTTGTCAACAATCAGTTGGTTGTAGGTAAGTGGCTTTATTTCTATGTTCTCTGTTCTGTTCCACTGGTCTATGTGTTGAGTTTTGATTACTATAGCCTTGTAGTGAAGTTCAGTGTTTGGTAATGCAATGCCTTCAGCTGTGTTCTTTTTGCCTAGGATTGCCTTGACTATTCAGGTGCTTTATTTGTTTCTATATGAATTTAAGTATTTTTTTCCTAAGTCTGTAAAAAAATGATGCTGGTAATTTGATAGAGGTTACATTGAATCTGTAGATTACTTTGGGCAATGTGGAGAATGTTTTTCCATCTGCTCATTTTATATTTGATTTCTTTCAGCAGTGTTTTGTAGTTCTTATTGTAGAGACCTGTCATCTCTTTGGTTTGATGTAGTCCCAGGTATTTTACTTTTTTTAATGGCTTTTGGAAATGGGATTATATTCTTGTTTATATTATCAGCTTGAAAGCTAAGGCTATATGGAAATGCGACTGAGTTTTGAAGGTTTCTTTTCTTTTCTTTTCTTTTCTTTTTGTTCTGTTACAGGTTTGGAGTAAAGTGCACATCGATCCCTGTCAGGTTTCTGGTGAAGAACATAGCTTCTTGATTGTCCAGACTCACTTGATGAATGTTTATTTTCTATCCCAAGACTTTACTGAAGGCACTTATCAAATCTAGGGGTTTTGAGATGGAAACCTTAGGACTTTCTAGGTAGAGAATCATATCATCTGTGAAGAGAGGTAATTTAACTTCTTTTCTGTTTGGATATATTTTATTTGTTTTTCTTGACTGATTGCTCTGGCTAGGACTTTTAGTACTATGTTAAATAGAAGCAGTGAGACTGGATATTGTTGTCTTGTTCTTCTTTATGTGGCTTACAGGACTTTTTTTTTTCCTACCTCTTTGACTGTTTCTTCTCAGTTTCTTTTGTTCCTTTTACTTTTCTCTATTATCATTTGATTTGCTTGCATTACCTAACTACAGTTCATTCTCTTGGTGATATAATAAGATACCATAGTTGTAAATATTGTTAAAACATTGATTTTACCCAATTTATCTACAATGTAAATATTCCTTCTGAAATGTAAATTCTGTGTCTGTTTACTTGACATTTTCATTTGCTGTCTAATATCTTTTATTATACACAAAATAAAACCACAGATTATTCTGCCCCTAACTTATTTTACTTTCATTCTACTTTATCTCAGTTAATACAATCTTGTCTTTCTAGTTGTTTAGGTCAATATTAATGTTTGACTAATAGCCCCCATTTCTTTTGTAAAGCATACTGATTGAATATCTATCCATTTCCATTAGTAGTTGCCTAAGCTTTAGTAAGCCTTTACAATTCCACAATGACCAGTTAAACTGAATTATATGTTAAGAACAGTATAGGTGCAATAATATCCAAATAATTATTATTGCAATTATATAATTTAGCTAAATAACACCTAAACTAATACATTAAAATAGATTATTGCTTTTTAATATAAATTAAGTGAAAAGTTTTAGAAAGCATAAGTACTGATAGAAAATTATTTTTGAATAAGTTTTAATAGAAATATATTTTAAAAATTAAGAAATAAAGAAGATCTGCAGAAAGCTTACTCAAAATAAGCTTATCTGCCCAACAAGACATTTACTTAATTGGTAAACTATATAGAATGAAAGACTAAGGAGGTGTAGTAGACGAAAAAAATTATAATTATTTCAGATTCTCTCATCAAAAGGTGGAAAATTCGTTTCTTTAAAAATAACAAATTATTAATGTCTAAATTTATTTTTTCAGTTTTGTTAAGTTGTATTTTTAATTGTATGCTTTATTCTAAACTTTCAATTTTTTGAAGGATAGCTGTACAAAATGTGTCTTAACTATTATTTGATGTCTGAAGAACTTGTAAAGATGACCATTTTCTTTCTCAATGGGAATAATATTTATTTCTTTACTTCTTAAGGACCTACTGTAGGTGTGTTTTTAAGTTTACTAAAATTTTTATACAACTAGTATTTGCCATTTTAATTTTCATTAGTATACATATATCTATTTTAGTGATTTATATTATTTTTTATTATTTATTTCTTCAACTTTTTGTTTTGATCTACTGTTCTCTAGGTAGATTCTTTAGATGGAATGCCATATTGAGTTTTAATATTTCCTTGTCTAACATAATTCTACTGAGGCTAAAAATTTTGCTGTATATGTTGTTTCATTGTATTAAAAAGTGTTAGCTGGGCTCGATGGCTCAGCCTGTAATCCTGCGCCTTTGGGAGGCTGAGGTGAGTGGATTGCCTGAGCCCGCGGGTTCGAGACCCACCTGGGCAGCGAGACCTCATCTCTACAATAAATCAAAAAATCAGCCGGGCGTGGTAGCACATGCCTGTAATTCCGGCTACTTGGAAGGTTGAGGCGGAAGGATCGCTGGATTCCAGCAGGTCGAGGCTGCGGTGGCCAGGAGCGGCCACTGCACTCTAGGGTGAGACTCCAACTCAAAAAAAAAAAAAAAAAAAAGTGTTGCTAAGCCTTATAGGAATAATTTTAATGTATTTACTATTGTGTGTATTGATTTCCCCTGTGATTAGTCAATCATTTTTAGGTAATTGATTATGTGCACTTGGCATATAATAAAATATGAAAGACTTTGTTCCTATAAGAACAGAAATTAACCATGATAAAAATTTGAAAAGCTAAATTTTTTCTAATAAACTAGCAAAAAGTGGTGTACATAAGAAAGTCTCAATGAACCATAGACTCATTCATACTTGATCTAAGTCCAGGAGGATGGTAGAATAAGCAGTCATAGGTGGAGAGAGACAGAACATGGAGAAACACAGATAAATCAACAGCTATTGAAAATAACGTGGGTCATGGAATTGATTGGAATCTCAAAGACTCCCAAAACAAAAAGAAATCTCTTGGCTTAATAATACACACACACACACACACACACACACACACACTCTGTCTCTCTCTCTCTCACATACATACACACACACACACTCTCTCTCTCTCTCACACATACACACACACACACACACACACACACACACAAACATACTAACATCCCCCCCACAAAAACAGTATAAAGGAGGGACTAGGAAACAAGAACAAATCACATTATCTCCTGCATTCTTATGATATTTGCATTTGAATTCTGGAGACCTACTAAAGTTAGTAAATAACTAACTAAATATATCTGAAACTTAAGTTCCACTGACTTTGGGACTTAAATACTGAAAGAATGAAGAAGGTAGCAACTGCAAAAGGAAGTCAGAGGTTATGCTAATTACAAATGAACTCAATCTAATTAAAACTGTGGCCAGGCACAACTCAACTCAGGGCTAGGAAGAATATAAATACTGGCTTTTCACTATAATTCTCGTTGGAAATGAAAATTTTAATTTTCTTGGAAATAGACGTGTGTATATGTAGAATGTTAGACTTTAAAAAATGTTCACAATGTGTGAAGTATGATAAATATATGTGGATGAAATAGGATAATTAGAATTCATAATTAAGATAAACACAATCAATAAAAGTAAATCTACATATTACATAGTTATTGAAATTAACACTATCTTGCTTAATATTCAGGACACTGAGAATGTTCTGATTATATTTTTGTTATGAATTTTGAACTTCATCCATTATTGTCAGGTAGCACATGTTTAAAAATGTTTATAGATTAAAATTTGTTTAACAGTTTTTTGTGGCCAAATATGTAGTATATTTTTGCACTTAGTTTATCTGTGCTTGAAAACATAAATGCTGTTTGTATTTTAAACTGTGACATATATTCCTATTATGTCACTTTTTATAATTGCCTTATTCATGTTTGTGTATTCTTATTGTGTCTGCTTTTATCAACAACAAGCAAGAAATATTACAGTTCCTTACTATAATTTAGAATTTATCAATTTTTCCTTTGATTTTGGCATTTCTTCTTCTCATGAATTTTGAAGCTTTTTATTCACTAACAGATTTAGCATGTGATGCATTTCTAATGAATTTAATTTTTTATTATAAATTATCTTTAGTAATACTTTGTTTTAAATTTTTAAAAATCTGAGATTAGTAGAGCTATTGCTGCTTTCTTTGTATTTGTGTTTTTACAGAGTATTTTCTGCATTCTTTTATTATAAAGATTTTATTTTTATTATATTTACAATGTGTTTCTTATAAGCAGTATATTTCTGGGTTTTAATATTTTAATCTAGTCTAAAATGTTAGTATATTCAGTAAGGTATTTAGTCCAATTATATTTAATATCATATTCTTATAGTTCTGTTTGTGGCTTCTATATTACTTTATATTTATATTATTTGGAAATAGACTTGTGTGTATACGTAAAATATTAGACTTTAAAAAATGTTCACAATGTATGAAGTATGATAAATATCATATGTGCATGAAATAGGATAATTAGAATTCATAATTAAGATAAACAGTCAATAAAAGTAAATCTACACATTATACAGTTATTGAAATTAACACTATCTTGCATAATATTCAGGACACTGAGAATGTTCTGGTTATATTTTTGTCATGTATTTTGTCTCCTTTTTTTCCTTGCTTATCTTGTATCTATTTTTAAAAATAATTGATTATTTCCTATTATTAACTTGTTGGTCATATATTTTCAACCATTACCTTAGAGATTATTCATTGTAGCCTAATCAAATTATTTATCACTAACCAAAATTGCTAAAGCCTTAAAAACGAAATCTCACCTTTGTGCCTTGCGTTCCTTCTACCATTTTAGTTACATGAATATTTTAAAATATAAGTTACATTATGTGTTAATGTATAGTCATTATTGTTTTAATGTACTTATTTACTTATAAGTATGCAATTTTTTTTGCATTGCATATTTTCCACTGGATTATTGCCAGATAAGTAAGTGGGTAACTATGCAATTATTATTTTTTGTTAAAAAAAATTAACAAGTTGAACTACTGTGTGGAAAAATTAGCAATGTATTGTGAGGTTTATAACATGTAGCAAAAACCAACAGACAGTACACAAAATTGGGAAGGAGGAAAACTGAAGTATATATACTACTATTTTTTTTTACATTATACATAATATCATATAATATGTGAATAAAAAGTGTGATGATTTTAAAATTTGATTTTAAAAAGCAATTCTCAACTTTTTTGTCTTAAAGAAATTCAGTTTAGACATAAAATAACAAATAGATTGGAAGAAAATGAAAAATATGTATCATTAAACATAAAAAATGCAGCAACAAATAGTCATATAAAGTAGTTATTATTTCTTAAGTCAAGAAATAATGAGAAACAGAGTCATTCAACAGTGCTAAAGGGGTTAATTGATTAAGTACATGTAGAGATCCTAAATGTATATATACAAATTTCCACATTAACAGAGCTTCAAAGGAAACATAAATCATAGTCTTATAGAGCTAAGTTGTTAAAGAAACAAATCCAAAACCACATTTTGAGATTTCAATATTACTCTCTCATAACTGATAAAATAGACAAAAAGTTAATGTTAGCATTTAGAAGATTTGAATGACATTAATTTCACATAAAATATTCACAAAGATAAACCAGATGCTGTTTTATAAGTCTTAATACATTTAAAATGATTTAAAAATATGCTATGTGTTTCCAATCACAATAGAATCATACTAGAAATTATTGGAAAATGTAATAATTGGAAAATGTAATAAACTGAAAGATAATAAAATAATAAAGGCTAAAACAGTTTAAAAAGAAAGAAACATATAATAAAAATTACACAGAAAAGAGAGATAATACCATAGCAAAATAAAAAAGCTGCCAATTTGGGAAAAAAATGTATCTAATAATACAGATATAAATATAAACATAAATACAACTTTCCAAGTATTTGTCCCAGCAGTATATGAGAGTTCAAGTTGCTTCACTTTGCTAACCCTTGGTATAATACATCTTTTTAATTGTTTAGACATGTTAGTACATACAGTGTGGTATAGCATTGTGGTTTTAATTTTCATTTATCTTATTAATTAAATTTATTATTTTCATTTTTTAAAGCACATTCTGATATATTATGAGGTCAGAATTTAACCTCATTTAGTGGCTATTTTAATCTGTATTTTGTTGTTATGAAGGAATACCTGATGGTGACTAATTGTCTAATGAACAATAAGTTTATTTAGCTTATAGTTCTCCAGGCTATACAAGAAGATGGCATCAACATCTACTTGGCTTCCAGTGAGGGCCTCAGGCTACTTCCATTGATGGTGAAAGGCAAAGGGAAGATAGACTGTGGAGAGGTGTCAATAAAATAAAATATATCAATAAATTTTGAACTTTTAGCAAATTGTGTTAAGTATAAAACAAATTTGAGTCATTTTTTTCCTACTGTACAATGTTTGACCTAATTGTACATTTAAACTAAAAAGACAATATGTGTTGTAGCTTATTGCATTATTGGAGAATATAAACTGAGTTAAATGAAAATATTTCATGCAAACTATAAAATATATTAAAATGCTTAAATGATATATAAAATTCAGCTATTAGAAGTATGAAAACAGCCTTTCTTGCTTGATTGCATTTTTCAGCTCTGAATTTTTAAAATTTTATTTAAATTATTTCATTAATTTAAATATGAACCAGAATTTTATTGTTTTGAAATATTCTCACTGGTACAACTTAATCAATATCTAACTATAATTATCATATTTAAATGTGTGTTATTTATATTTACTTGGCATGCTTTTATTCTAAATGTCTTAGTTTTAAATTACAAGTACATTTTATAAATTATTTAGTGCTGTCAAAGAATCAAGAAGAAAGAGTAGTGATTTAATTATTGGTATTTAGTTTCTACATCAGATTAATTATAACAAAAATAAAGCACACACTCAGTTCCTTAAGATTCCCTGTACGTATAAAAGTTCTTCCGTTTTATTAATATAATTATTCTTTTAAAATGTATTTTATTTGTGTATCCCATATCAATCTATGTTACCAAATAAGTAAGTCACATGCTGGTTCTATTTATAACTATCAATTCAGAAAGAAATTAATAAAATTTATTGAATTAGATTATTTTAAACATATCTTTTAAAAATACATGATTGTTGATACTATATTTTCATGAAATATATTTTAGTTTAATTTTCACATGAAATTAAAATTATAGCTCTATTTCCTAACACAGATTGTACATGGTGCCATTCAAAATCGAGAGAAATGTAAGCAAAAGTAATGATAACAATGCAGTATTAAGTCACAACTGCAAAAAATTAACTGCATAAATATACTGTACTACTGTAATAACTTTATAGTCACCTTCTGCTGCTAATGCAGTGAACTCAAGTGTGTAACACGAATCCCTTCTGCATGAGAAGTTTATCATTCCACTAAATTGCATATCTTAGTAAAAAGTGACTTCTAGTGGTTCTTTCATATTTTTAATGAGTGTTAGCTCAATACATTAAACATTGAATACTAGTATGGAACCTATAGGAAGTGACACTACTGATGCTGAAAGTGCTTTCAAGAAGCAGAAAAGTCATGACATTACAAGAAAAGTTTGAATTGCTTGATACGTACCATAGATTGTGGTCTGCAGGTGTGGTTGTCCATCATTTCAGACAGACTTTCTATCTTGTAAGCAGATGAGGTAAACTTACAGTATGATAAATATGGTACAATACTATAAATTTATTTTCCCTTTATTTTTTCTTAATAACATTTTTCTTTCTGTAGCTTACTTTATTGTAAGATTATAGTATATTACATATAATAAATAAAATATATGTTAATTGACTGTTTATGCAATCAGTAAGGCTTCTGGTCAACAAGAGGTTGTTAGTTAAGTTTTTGGCAAGTCAAAAATTATATGTGAATTTCTGACTGTGTGATAATCAGCACCCCAAACTTACATAATGTTCAAAGGTTAACTGTAATTAGTACAATGTAACATTTTAGTCCAAATTTACCAGCTTAAAACAATACACATTTATTATATCAAATTCTTTGATCAAATATTCAAGTGTGTCTTAGCTGGATCTTCTACTTCAGAGTCTCTCACACAGCTGCCATTAAGGTGTTGATTGGGGCTGTAGTTTCATCTGAAGGCTTGAAAGAGGATAGCAGATTTGTAAGATAACTCACTTTTTCTGTTGTTGTTTCACTTTATTGCAGGCTATGTTATTGTGACCTCAGTTTCTCAAAAAAACATTGACTGGAGGCTTCCTTTGGTAGGTCCTTGCCTCATAGCCCCCTTCATAAAGAACCTCACGGTATTTCAGGGAGTAAGAGATCAAAAAATACTGTAAACAAGAAGAAAGTCAAAGTCATTTGTAATGTAATCATGACTCCATCACATTTATTAAGCTTATTTTACTTTAATGAAGCTTTAGGTGTTATAAAGGTGGGGTGTGGAAATATCTATTTTTCAACCTCATACCATTTAGCAACTATTTTTTCATTTATCTCTTCTTCCCTTCTCTTTACTCTCCTTTTTTTTTTTACTTAAGAAACTAAGTAATATTTTATATTGTTTTACATATTTAGGAAGTAGAGAACATCTGGACTTACAATTTAGGAGGCAGATTTTTGTCTGTTAGCATACCATATGTGGTCTTAGTCTCTTTTGTAGGCAGTTTGTCACAGTAGTTTTGTCATGAAATCATAGTCTTCCCAGGATAAAATTTGGTAAGTAACATTTCATCCACTTTATTACATGTGTAATATATTCATAGCTCTTGGCAATTTGTTTAACATATTGCTTATGTAGAGAAAACAATATTCATTTCATACTTTTCATGATTATGTGTTTATGATCATCATGTCCTCCAAAGCTTGAGAGCAAGAGTAGAATTTTAAAGTATAATTATTTTTTAAAAAGAGAGATTTCCATAATTCACAATGTAATTTTATCATATTAACCAAACTTAGTTCATGCATCATAAAACCCGAAGAAACTTGTCTGTTTTAATGGTACATAAGCTATTATCAGTAAGAATATCTTTAAGAATCTTTAGATGAAAACACTGATGGCTGTTTCTCAAAATAAAAAAAAAGATCATTAACTCTGAAACTTAGAACAAAGTTTCAAGATTAACATTTGAGTGTTTCATTTGCTAAATCAACCACTATACATGCGTAAGTGCTTTAAAAATATTTGAACACTTTATAACTGACAATCTCTATTTTAAAAGTTTTGTGACAATGATAATAGTAGTAGCACTACTGTCTTAGCAATGTGTTTACTTTAAATAATCTTTACCTTATATAGACATTAAGTAGTGCCAAGAATTGTTATAAATGTTTAAAATAGTTTAATTTATATTTAATTTATAGTGCATCAAAATCAGCTCTATTTCTGATTTTCAAATGTATAATGTTTTTAAAACACTAGTTATGTTCTAAGCGTAATTCAAATGACATTTCATCATTAATCCTAAAAAAATTTTTTTGAGATGCAAAATTATTTTCTGTTTTTGCCTATGAGAAATCTGAGGCACAAAGAACTTAAGCAACTTGCTGAGGGTTACACAAGAACTATATAAAAAAGCCAGGATTTGATCTTGTGACATTTAGTTCCTGTCTTTTTTTTGTTTTTACTATTAACATAGTAATTTATGGCTACTCTGATTTATCTTTTTGGAGGGTGGTCCCCGTGAAGTATGTTCGGAATGTGTTCCTCCAGGTCAAGCAAACCACCAAAGTTTTTATCTGGAAGTTTTAAAAGGTTGCAGAAGAAATATTCTGATTTGTGGCAAACAGGTGACTAGGTCTTCCATCATGATGATGGACCTGCCCACACCATGCTGAATGTTCAGCAGTTTTTGACCAAAAACGTCATTGACCCCCATGCTCCACCCTCCCTACACATCCGATCTCAAGCTGAATTTGTTTTTTGTTTCCCCAGATGAAAAAAGTCAAAGGGAAATGTTTTGCCTGTGTGGAAGAGGTGAAATAGAAAATGACAAAGGCACTAAAAGTTTTCAAAACTGATAAGTTCAAAAACTTCTGAGTACTGGAAAAAGCATCATGACAGGTGTATTACATCAAATAGAGAGTAATTTGAAGGTGACTGAATTTTAACATGTAAGAATAAATGCACAATTTTTAAATAAATAAATACTGGCTTTTGGGTGGGATCCCCCTTGTATTGATAAAACTTTTTCTCATATAAAAGTAGAAGTGAATGAAATAAAAATAAGATGTGGTGATATTTAAAAGATTTTTTTACAGGGGAAGAAAAAACTTAGGTATCAGTTCTCGGCATCAGAATTTATTGAGTAGATGCTGTACTCAAAGGGAAGTCATTGAAGGAATTTGATTTTACCAAAAAAGAACCTTTACTTGACTATGGGTACTTCTGGATATTTTCTAGTTGGACGTTAGAGTGGTTTAACACAAGTATTAAGTCCTCATGTGATGTATGCATATGCAATTATTAACATATAGCAGTAACTATATGAAGTTCATAAATAAAACAATAATTTTGTGTATTAGAGAGAAAATTACATGATCAATATCAACTTCCATATGCAACTCTCTCTCAACAATTTACTACCTCTTAAAAGGACAGGTGAGATTGCTTTTTTATTTTTTAGGTGTAAAAATGTTACGATTCATCTACATTTCCTTACTGTTACAGTAGAATACAACTTTAAAATCATATTTATTTAACCCACTGTGAGTCATTTGCTTTCAAGAACTGGAGGGCAAATCCAATTTTGTGCAAAAAGTCTCTTCAACTCTCAGAGAATCTTCTTGAAGCTTGTGGTGTTTCAAAGTAACAGCTCTAGTGAACATTTATTTATTTAATTATTTATTATTTTTATTGTAAAGAGGTGGGGTACAATTCTGGGTTAGCATACAAATGTTAATTATGCAGGTGCCTTGTTGATGAGGTGTGCCTGCCCCATTCCCTGGCAGTTTCCCACTACTGCCAATCCCTTTCTTATAGTATTACGATAGTTGTTCAAGCTTATTGATCTTGTCAAAATATATTTCTTTGTCTCATCACCATTAAGATTCCTCCTGTTCTCCTTTCTTATAGTATTACGATAGTTGTTCAAACTTATTGATCTTGTCAAAATATATTTCTTTGTCTCATCACCATTAAGATTCCTCCTGTTCTCCTTTCTTATAGTATTACGATAGCTGTTCAAGCTTATTGATCTTGTCAAAATATATTTCTTTGTCTCATCACCATTAAGATTCCTCCTGTTCTCCTTTAATAGCAGCACTCACCTTCTTCCTCCCCTTCTCTCATCTCTAGCTCCTGGAAGCTGTTCATCTCATCTCTTTTATAATTTAATAATTCCAAAAATGTTATATTAATATAACCATATAGCTTATTCCCTTTTGAATGTGTACAATGTCAAACTTTTTATTGTTATACCAGACTATGGTTTTGCAAGGTGTTACAATAGTAATACTAAACTGGGTAAATGGATTTCTTTATGTTGTTCCTTACAAGAGCATGTGAATCTAAAATTACTCAAAATAAAAAGTATAATTATGTGGTCGATCTTAGAGTACATTCCATGTGGTGATGAGTAGAATGCATATTCTGTGGTCATCCGGTGGAGTGTTCTGTAGGTATCAATTAAGTCCATTTGGTCAAGAGTCACATTGAGGTTCTGGATCTCATTGCTGATTTTTTTTGTCCTGATGATCTGTCTAGTGTTGTGAGTAGGGTATTAAAGTCCCCAGCTATGACAGTGTTAGGGTGAATATCTTTTTTGAGTTTACCTAGAAGCTGCTTTATGAAAGTTGGTGCTCTTATGTGGGTGCATATGCATTTTAGGATAGATATTTCTTGTTGATGGATTGAACCTTTTATCATTATGTAGTGGCCTTCTGTATCTTTTTTAATTTTTGATAACTTAAAGGGTATTTTGTCTGAGATTAAGATCACGACTCCTCCTTTCTTTTGTGTTCCGTTGACCTGAAATTTTGTTTCCCATCCTCTTACTTTGAGTCTGTGAGTGTCCTTTCTGGTGAGATGAGTCTCTTGGAGGCAATATATTGTGACCTGGTGATATTTTATTCATTTTGCCATTCTATGTCTTTTCAGTGGTGTGTTTAGTCCATTCACATTCAGGCTAATTATTGAAATGTGAGAGTTGATCCCTATCATAAGGTTCTTATAGAGTTATTGTTGTTGTTTCTGTTTGTTTGTTGTCTTTCTTTTGGTTTTGGGGTTGGTTCATGTGTGTTTTTAATCTTTTTCCTGTACTCTTATGAAGAACATTATTGTTCTTTTTTCCTTATCTTCTGTATTTAATACTTTCTTAAGTGTTTCTTGTAGAGGTGGTCTGGTGGCAGCGTAAGTTCTTAGGAATTGGATATCTGGGAAAGATTTTAATTCTCCCTCACTGATGAAGCTTAGCTTGGCTGAGTAGTTTATTCTTGGTTGAAATTGTTTATCTTTTAGAGCTTTGAAAATAAGGCTCCGAGCTCTTCTAGCCTGAAGGGTTTCTGTAGGTAAATCTGCTCCTATATTTAATTGGTCTTCCATGGTAGGTAATCTGACCTTTTTCTCTTGCTGCCTTTAGGATTCTCTCTTTTATACCTACTTTGTTTAGGTGAATTATTATGTATCTGGGAGTTGGTCTTCTAATTTGTTTTCTTGCAGGAGTTCTCTGAATCTCTTGTGTTTGAATTTTCACATCAGTGATGAGATGAGGGAAGTTTTCTTGAATAGTATCATGGAATGTTTGCTCCAGGGTGGTCTCTGTCTCTCTTTCTGCCTCAAGAAATCCAATTACTCTTAGGTACGGTCTCTTGAAGCAATCGTTCATCTCTTGAAGGTTTTGTTTTGTCTTTTTAAGTTTCTTTTCTATGTTTTTGACAGTTTGGGTTAGTTCTATATTTTGGTTCCTAAGCTCTTAGATTCCTTCTTCTGCTTGGCTAATTCTGCTTTCCATGCTTATCAGTTTGTTATTTATTTCATTCACAGCATTCTTTACCAGTTATCAACTCCTTCCTAGTTTCCTCTTGTCTCTCCTCAATTCTTTTTAACCTCTCCATTAATGTCTTGATATCTGAGTTTGTAGTTTGTGCTCCAGTGGCAAATGCCAGGACCCCAAGTAGACATACAGGGCCAGTTCCACCATAGCTATTGGCATTTGAGTAGCCATTGCTACTGGCCACCCCACAACAGGAACCAACAAAGAGCCATGTTGGTACTACCAGACTGGACTAGTATTTACTTCTTGTGGGTCCTTTTTCTAGTCAGGCTATGCACTCCTCTCCATCAAAATAAAGATAAAATAGCAAGATGACCAAGAAGTAAAACAAATGATAAACTACATATAAATTATATAACCTCTTCGCATTAACAAAAAATGAAAGATTCTTCAACATGAAGATTAAATAAAATGACACAAATGCAGTATCTCAAAACAATCTCTTGGTGCACAGAAGGTTAGGAGTTATCGAGGTCAAGAAGGGAGAGAGAGGAGTTAAGAATTGCCTGAAGGTTTCCTGGCTTACCAGACTGAGTGAATGGTGGTGCCTTTTACTGAAAGAAGAAAACAGCAGATGTCAGAGCTCAAAAGGAGAAATCAAGTGACTACCTTTCCTGTGGTTCAGTTTGAGCTTTGAACAATTTAAGAATAGATGCTAGATAGCTTAGGGGAGAGACCTGAACAAGAGGTACAGGTTTGTGAGATGAGTTATGTGTGTATAATATTGTAACCATGGGCAGGAGCAAAATTTCCTGGGTACAAAAAAAGAAAAATACGCCGAGGTTCTACCTGTTTGGAACACCTGGATAAGGATGGTAGGTCACCAAGAAGCTAGAGAGGGAGAAAAGAAAAAAGAGTTGAGTGTCCTGGTCATTGACGAAAGAATATTCCTTTTTCTCTTACTGCCTATGGAATTTTTTCTTTTATACCTACTTTGTGTAGGTGAATTACCTCAAATCACTCTATAAAAAAGATACCTGCACATATATGTTTATTGCAGCATTGTTCACAGTAGCAAGAACATGGAACTAACCGTGCTGCCCATCAAAAGAGAACTGGATTTAAAAAATGTGGTACATATATATGATGGAATATTATGCAACCATAAAGAACAAAATCATGAAATTCACAGCAACCTGGATAGACGTAGCGTCTATAATACTGAGTGATCTTTCACAGAAACAAAGAACTGAGTTTCACATGTTCTCACTCATAAGTGGACCTTGAACAATAATCATAATACTGTAAGAAAAGAATGGGCAGTAGTGGGAAACTGCCAGGAGTGGAGCAGGGAAGCGGGATTGGTAGTAGTGGGAATCTGCCTGGGGAAGAGGGGGCACACCTCATCATCAAGTATTCCTGCATAATGAACATTTGTATACCTAACCCTGAATTGTTCCCCACATCTTTAAAATAAAAATTAAAACTCTGAAAAAAGATAATATTAAAGGAAAAATATCTTCAAAAGAAGTATAATTAATGAAAGGTAAAGGGACCCTGAAGTACCAATATAAGCATGTTTTATAAAATTTACTTGCAGATATTAACTTTCTAAGATGCCACACTTGACACTAGACTGGATATTGTACTGGAGGAAGAAAAATGCTATAAAGAATAATATTTTGCAAACTAACAAAATAGAAATATAAAGAGGAATCAAATAAAAATGACATATCAATGTTAAGTTTACTGATTGGTAACTGCACTGTGGTTATGTAAAGACGTCTTTATTCTTAGGAAATACTGAATTGTTTAAAGCTAGAGGGCTGTGTTATAAATAACTTACCCTCAACTGCATTAGAAAATTAAGTGTCAGTGTGTGTACATGTAGATAAAAAGAGAATGCACATGCATAAATGATTAAAAAACTAGATTATTAGGAGGTCCATTTGGAGAAAGAGTATTTCAGTGTTCTTTGTATTATTCTCATTATTATAATTTTTTCTGTTTGCCTAAAATTATTTCTAAATACAGATTTTTAAAAACTCAATTCCTAAATATGCATTTATTTTCACGTATATCTTTAAAGATGGAAATTGTGTTAATACCAAAGAAATCTCTTATTTAATATTTTAGAGGAAAAATGAATACCATATTTCAGATATAATCAGTGACCTTAACAAAATGAAAGCTCAAGAGAATGACAAGACAAAACACAGAATGGGAGAAAATATTTACAAAAGAAATATGTGTTAAAGAACTGTTGAATATGAAAAACTCTTAAAACTCAGCAGTACGAACACAAACAACCCAACTAAAAATAGACAAAAGACCAAAACACATACTTTACCAAAGAAGATATACAGATGGCAAAAAAATGATATGAAAAGATGCTTTTCATCACACGTCATTAGGAAATTACAAGTTAAAAAACACCACTATATACCTGTTAGAATGGCCAAAATCCAGAACACAGTCAATACTAAATTCTGGTGATGGTGTGCTGGTGAGAATCAAAATTGTACAGCTACTTTTAAAGAGTATGGCAGTTTAGTTTTTCAATCACATTCCTTGGTATTTACTGAAAAAAAAATGGACTCATTAAAAACAAAACAAAACAAAAAAAACCCTGCACTCAGATGCTTGAAGTGGTATTGTCCATAATTGCCAAAACTTGGAGGCAACCAAGATGTTTTTCAAAAAGTGAAGTGTAAATAAGCTGTGGTACATCCAGACAATGAAATATTAGTCAACCCTAAAAAAAAAATGAGCAGCTAAGTCATGAAAATATGAAGCGAAAACTTCAATGCATATTATTAAGTAAAATAAGTCAATCTGAAAAGGCTGTATACTATATAACTCCAACTGTACGACATTCTGGAAAAAGCAAATATAAGAACACAATACAAAAAAAAAAAAAAATCAGTGGTTACCAAATATCAGGGTGAGGAAAGGATAAGCAGGCAGAGCACAAAGGATTTTCAGGGCAGTAAATGTGTCCTAAAATTGTCATAATGATAAATGCAAGTCGTTATACACTTGCCAAAACCTACAGAATGTACAATACCAAGGGCAGATTCTAATGTATATAAATGTTAGATGATAGTAATGTACCAATGTACTTTCATAGATTATAATAAATGTATTACTCTGGTGGGGGATATTGACAGTGGGAGAGGGGAGAGGCTATTTATGTGTAGAGGCAAGAGACACATAGAATCTCTCTGTACTTTCTATTCAGTTTTGCTGTGAACCTAAAACTGCTAAAAAATTCCTTTTTTTAAATGAAAGCTATTTCCTGTGCTTGAATGGTTTTTATTATTTCTGGTATAATGCTTAGTAAACTTGTGCTGTTTTGTTGATAATATATCAAATTTAACACAATAATTATTTGGCAATTTTATTATAAATACTTTATCTGTTTATTAGAATTAGTAGATAACATAAGAGTTAGGATATATCTATATTTTTTTAAATTTTATGAAAATAATTAGTTCAGTGTTACCATTCTAGTTAATGCCATGACTGAGTGAATAAGCGTATAGTTTTGTTAAATTGATACATAATGGTTGTACATATTTACATACATGTGATATTTTGATACATGCATACACTGTGCAATAATCAAATTAAGGTATTAGGATAGTCATTACCTCAAACATTTATTATTAATTTGTGTTAAGAGCATTTCAACACTCCTAGCATTTTGAAATATACAATACATTGTTGTTAACTGCAGTTACCCTACTGAGCTGTTGAACACTAGAATTTATTTCTTCATTCTAATTACGTTTGTACCAAACCCTTCCCAGCCTCTAGTAATTATCATTTTATTCTCTCTCCAATAGATCAACTTTTTTAGCTCCCACATATGAATGAGAATATGCAATATCTATCTTTCTGTGCCTGACTTATTTCACTTAATATGATGATTTCCATCCATGTTGCTGAAGACGACAGGATTTAATTTCTTTTATGTCTGAATAGTATTTCATTGTGTATATATCCCACATTTTCTTTATCTATTCATCTCTTGTTGGTCACTTAAGCTTATTCCATATCTTGGTTATTATGAATAGTGCTTCAAATTTTTAACCATATTTATAAAATAACTGATAGACATTGAATAAATCTGTTTTTCTGAGAATTATCTCTTAGATTTATATAGTTATATAAAGCACTCCAAAGGGGTAAAAATATTGAAAACTATGAGGAGGAAGTAAATTGATGTTTTAAAATTTCATATTTTTCAAAATTTATTTCATATTTTAAACACCAGTCAAATCTTTAAAAAAATGATGTGGATCAACAGCTAATAAATTTAAATTTGAAATCTTCCTGTCTATATTAAAAGCTTGTTCTCAATTACATACTGAATTAAATAAGAGATAAGAAGATTCCAAGAGCTTGAAATTTATAGTTTCATTACTCTGAAAAATTAAATCTAAAAATGTGTAAAAATCCACATTAATCACTTAGTTTCAGCACATAAATGTAAATGGCTTGGAACCGAAACTCACTTCAGACTGTAAGTAATAATTACCCAGAAGCTCTGCATGAGCTTCATTAGATCCTATGTCTAATACAAGTGAGGAGCATAAGGGACCTGCACAAATCTGCACAAATAAGAGGATTATAGTATTTAATCAGCATAAAATGGTCACCATAAAGTTTCATTAGAAGCATTTTCAAAAAATGAAATCAGAAAAGATAATCTTGAAAATGAAATCCGATGTTCAAGTTGACAGTAGCTTAACAAAATGCAGCTAATTTTTATTCAGCTGCCTTTTCATGTTTTTTTTTCTATATATGACACATTATTAAGGGCAGAAAAGAATAAGGAAGCTATTGAAAACATTGATGTCATTCAGTATCTTTGTTTAATACACAAGCATTTGCAAGTGTCAGCAGTTTTTTTTCAATTTCTAAATTGATGTGATTCATGACAGTAAGTAGCATATTTTAAGAAATCACATTGTAAACATCTCTAGTTCTTAGAGGAAAAGGTACACATTTTTAATAAATAATGTAAATGATATTTAGTGTATTTACTGCAGAGTGAATCAGACAACGTGCTATATTTTGAAAAAAATTGGAGGATATAAATTTTAAATTTGGTTGCAAGTTATTTGCATATTGCTAGAAAATAAAAAATGAACCTTGAAGTTGTATTTGCTTAATTTGGAGAATTACTCAAGTGATATATTTTTATTAGTACTTAAATAATACATTGTTTATATTTACTGTTTTATAGCTGACTTATTAATGCAATAATTATAGATATATCAAGTTTTTATTTTTATTTTTGATTTGCATACTATAATATATAATTATTTTTAATAAATATATATAGCCTTTAAAATTAATTGCCTAGTCAATACTTCTTCAAGTGCTTAAACAAAAGCTACAAAATTTTATTGAAAAATGGCATAAACTATGATTAGAGTCATTTTTAGGAGAAACATAAGAGTCCTGGATTATGTTTTATTAAAATTCAACAGTTTTTTTTTTTTTTTTTGAGTCGGAGTCTCACTCGGTCGCCCAGACTGGAGTGCAGTGGCCGCTCCCGGCCACCGCAGCCTCGACCTGCTGGGCTCCGGCGATCCTTCCTTCTCAGCCTTCTGAGTAGTCGGAATTACAGGCACGCGCTACCATGCCCGGCTGATTTTTTGATTTATTGTAGAGATGAGGTCTCGCTGCCCTGGCGGGTCTCGAACCCGCGGGCTCAGGCAATCCACTCACCTCAGCCTCCCAAAGGCGCGGGATTACAGGCTGAGCCACCGAGCCCGGCTTAAAATTCAACAGTTTTATGGCTTTTCAACAACATGCATAACAAACCTGGGTATTAAAATTTACGTAATTAAAATAGATGGCACAGATTAATAAAATTCTGCAAGGAATAAGAACATAATTATATGAGTCCAATACATTTTTAAGCAATTTGAAAACAGAGTATATGTTTAAAAATTGAACTTTGACCATCGGTTTGTTTTATACTTAGGAAATTTATATGTGATTCCAATTATAATCAAACTTTTGTACTCTTGCCACCTTTTAGGCCAAAGTGGAATTTTAGTAGAATTAATTTTAAATAACAAGTTTAATGTATAAACTTCTAGAAATTAAATACACTCACATATATACATATAAAACATATCTCTGTATATATAAATATGTGTGTATATACATCTATATAACAGCCTAGCAAACATTATTCTGTGGTTTTTTTAGTGAATAGAAAAAACTGAATTAAATTATACTTAAGCAATTATGAAAAAAAATCAGTAACTTAGTATAATCAAATGTCTTAATTATACTAGTTTATATCCTATTTCTGTTGTTGCTAACTTGCTCTGAATAACGAATCAATGTTTATGTTGTAGCTTTTAAGCAAGAAGCAATGTGTATATGTATGTGTGAGTATTTTTTATTCAAGTCTTAGTTATGGGACTTGAACAAGCTCTGTCCAAAATGAGCATATTAAAAGTGAAGTTAATGTGATGAAAATTAAGTGTCTAAAACAGAATTCACCGTCTTACATCAGGATCACCTGGGATGCTGAGATGTGCTGATGTGTTAGTCCTCCTCCAGGCTAAACTATCATCTTTTGGAGAGGGACCTGGAATCTGCTTTTCATGTAAGCTTTCCTCATTTTCTCAAACACATTAAACATTGAAAGCTGCTCTTCTAAATAAAGGAATCTGTAAATAAATGACTTAGTAAATATTAATATGTGATTGAAAGCAAAGGAAGGTAAATTTTTAAAGATGTTTCAATAAAGATTAGAAGTACTAGGGTAAAAACAAAAATATTTTCAATAAAGTGTTCAAAGAGCATAAAGTAAGGACTTGGCTTCCCAGTGAAGGGAAGCTTTTTAAATTATTCAGAGTCCAAGAAAATAAATTAAAAACAAAACATTAAAAGTTCAGCATTTTTCTGATTTTGGACGTTAGTTCCTATTATTACAAGATTTTACATTACTGTTATTATACTAATTGGGGGAAAGTGAATCCTTCAGATCTTGATGAATCAAATATATAACATGGTATTGAAAAATGGGGCATTTCATCTTTTGCAAGTAGTGAGTAAAAGTGGTTGGCTCCTTGAAAACTGAAAGAAGAAAAACTCTAATGGGATTCTGATAAAACATTCAAATGTACAGTTTTACAATGTTATGACACTTAGATGATAGGGACTGTTCTGGGTCAAAGTAAATTATATGAAAATTTAACAATACTTATAAGCCAGTGTTGGAGGCAGGTCCAATAGTATGAACTACAAAGAGAGAGATGATGAAAAAATTATAAAGAAAGAGAAAAAAAGTAAGATTCTCACCAGGGATTAAAATGGCCAATGTAAGGCACTAGAATGACTTCCTCCTACAGAGCTAACCAGAGAGAGTTTCCTCAGCACCCAGAGAGGAACAGATCCAGCAGCATGGCCACGAGTTTCCAAAGCAGTGATAGTAACCACATAGAGAACAGAAAAAGAAAAAAATCCACTGACCTGAGCGGGAACTGGTCAGACTCTTGCCTACACCACAACAGTCCACCACGGCCTCCTAACATAGTGGGGAAAGTGAGTGATGAATATTCTGTAGTTCTTTGCTCCTGTCATGAACTTGCCGGTCTCCCTGAGCTTTGTGGGACCTCAGCCCCTCAAGGGGGACTACCTTTCTAACAGCTGTGCTCTGGCATGGAGTGGTGCAGGAAAAAAGCCTTGAGCAGTGCCAGTTGCCATTTCCCAGGAACTCAACCCTTGCAGGGTGGAGCACCTGCTTTCCAGCCAGCTTGGGAAGGAATAAGCCCCAAGGACAAATCTCCACAGCAGCAGACAGTTTCTGGCTGGACTAATTGACAGAGAACACCTGAGACCCTGAGGCCAGCCATGCCTTGACATTCAGATTGCAGATCACCTGAGACCGAGGTGAGAGACAAGTGGGACATGTTGCCATCCAAACTCTTACTCCTCTTATGAACTCTTCTTGCCTGCACTTCACAACAGTGTTACTCCAGTGACCTGGATCATTTCTGTAATCCCCACTGAAGCACCAAAGAGTGCACACTTGTGGGATGCTTCATCTCCTTTCCCCTGCAGAGCCCCAGAAGACTCAAAACAGATTAAAAACAACAACAACAACAACAACAATAACAAAAACCCTTGGGAAATCCCCAGAGCCCTGCCCTCAGCCTAGGCTGGCTGGGCACCTTCTTGGAGCAACACCCACCAAGGAGAAACCCTACAGCCATCACTGTAGCTGGTTTTCTTCCACATGCACCACCCACTGGTTGGAGATAAACAGTATGGTCAACCACATCAGATATAATTAGCTTTTGGGAATGCTTGATCCCAAGTGCCAGCTACAAACATTTTCCAAACTGCAGGGCTGCTACATCTGACAATTGGGAAACTCACCACATCAAGGCTATATATAACCAAGGGAATCCTGCAGTTCCAATGTCAGCCCCCTGCCAACCTTAAATAAAAAGAAATTATCTACTCAAATGAGAAAGAACCAGAAAAATAATTTTGAAAATATGATAAAACAGTTATCCAACATACCTAAAAGATCACACTAATGCTTCAGCAACAAACCCTAAATAAAATAAAATTTTTGAAATTCCATACATAGAATTCCAAAGGTTGATGGTAACATTGGTCAATAAACTTCAGGTGAAAATTGAAAACCAACATAAAGAAATTAAAAAAAAAAATAGGTGCTGACATGAATGTGGAGCAAAGGGAACATTTATACACTGTTGAGGGGATATTAAATTAGTACAACCTAATTTTCCAGTATTTGTTATTTTTTGTCTTTTTTTTAAGTAGATGGGGTAAAATAATAACACATTGTGGTTTTGATTTTTATGAAATCAAATTTAATAATGTCAATTAGCACAACTTCTATGGAAAGAGGAATGACAATTACTCAAAGAACTAAAAGTATGTTTACCATCCAATCCAACAATCCCACTACTAGTTATCTACCCTAAGCAACAGAGGTTGTTATATTACAAAGACACCTGCACCTGCATGTTCATCACATCAAAATGTACAATTATGAAAATGTGGAATCAACCTAAATGCCCATCAACCAATCAGTGTATAATGAAAATGTGATGTATATATATCATGGAATACTGCCCAGCCATAAAAAAGAATAAAATCATGTCATTTGCAGTCACATGGTTGAACTAAAGATTATCTTCCTAAGTATACTGACTCAGAAACAGAAAACCAAACACTGCATGTTGCATTCATATGTGGGAGCTAAACGGTAATAAAGATGGAAATAATAGACATTGGGGACACCAATAAGCGGGGAGGAGGGTTAGCTGTTAGAAACTAACTATGGGTCGCAATGCTCACTCTCTGGAGAACAGACCACCTGAGACCCAAACTCCACAACTTCACAATATTTCCATGTAGTGAACATGCATGTGCACCCCATGAATCTCAAATTGAAAAAAAAAAAGATTCTCAAAGATAGCAAATCTTAAATAAATTTGCTTTGATGACTTAAAAATGAGTTCTTATAATAGTGACTAGTTTTCTTATGCATTTGTATTAAGAACATATTAATTTGTATAAAACAAGCTGTAAAGAAAAGTCAAGTAAATTATTTCTGCCATTCAAATAATATAAATCATTTTAAGATTGATGCTGGTTTTGAAGTAAACTATTCTGTTACAACTTTCTTTAAATTCCAACATTGTTATTTAACAACATTAGTGTGACCAATACCACCATATGGATGATGCTGATTCAATTATAGTAAATTCATATATTTCACAATCAGTAGCTTCAAAGGCATTGTGAGTCTTGTGTTTAACACAAGAACTACTTATGGCAGAAGTTTCAGGTTAAATTTAAAAAATCCAATTTCATATGTGCACAATGTAGAAAAGACAGATGATGGGTAGTGTTGTTTTCAGAGGTAGATTTTATTTAAATAGTTGGCAAAGGATTCAAATAGACATTTCTCAAAAAGAGATACTAATAGCCAACAGGTATGTGAAAAATTCTCAACATCATTAGCCATCACAGAAATAGAAATCAAAACCCCAAAGTGATATTATCTTACCCCAGTGAAAAATGGCTAATTTTAAAAAGATAAAAATAACAAATACTGGAAAGGATTCAGAGAAAAGGCAACCCTTACACAGTTAAGTATGTAAATTAGTGCAACCATTATGGAAACAGTATGAAGGTATCTCAAAAAAGCTGAAAATAGAACTTCCATACAATCCAGCACTGCTACTACCAGATATTTAATAAAATTTTGTAATTTGCAGCAATATGAATGGAACTGAAGTTCATTATGTTGTAAAAAATAAGGCAGACACAAAAAGAGAGATAGTGCATGTTTTCATTCTTATGTGGGAACTAAAAAATTTGGTCTCTTTAAGGCAGAGAGTAGAATGATGGTTACCAGAGGATAGGAAGGGTTGGGAGCAGTGGGATGTATGAGAAAGTCTGGTTAATGGGTAAAAATGTACAGTTAGATTGAAGGAATAAGTTCAAGTCTTCAGTTGCACATAAGGAGACTGTAGTTAACAACAATGTATTGTGTATTTTCAAATAGTTAAGCGAGATTTGAAATGTTCCAAACACAAAGAAATAATAAAAGTTGGAAGTGTTGGATATCTTAAATACCCCAATTTGATTACTACACATTGTATATATGTGTCAAAATATCACATAAAGCAAATAAATATGTACAAATATTATGTAGCAATAAAAATTAAAAATATTAATAAGGCGACTATCATACCAAAATGTATTAAAATAAAGCTAAAATAAAGTGTGAAAAATATTGTTAAAAATATGTAATTAACATGATCTTAACTACATTATTCAATGTTTTTAATGCTGATTTATGCCTCATCAAAATTTCTGAAAAATCAATATTACAATTTAGTTAAGTATATTGCTCTATAACTGTGCAACAAATTCTGATAGATAACATGATTACAAAAATAATTAAACTTGAATTTTTCTCTTGGGAAGTTTATTTTAATGTAGTATCATAATTCTATGGTATATTTTTTAATGCATTTTACAGGGAAATATAAGAAAAGTAACTCTCACTCAATTAAAAATTTAGGAAATTCAATGCTATTCATATGTTAAAATTAAATCAAGTTAATTATATATTTCAGAATCTATACACAAGGTATACATAATCTACATTTAAAGAGTGTGAAAGAGAGAAACATTAAAATTCAGACAATGTAATATTTTATCCTTTGAGATACATTTTAATCTAAGCTACCAAAGATTGAAAAAAATTGATCCCTATTAATAGGGAAAACTAAAATTCCTTGACATGGTTGCCCCCATCTCCGCTCTCATCACCACCTCTCCATCTACAGGATAGGACATCTGAAAAGGCATTAGCTGAACATATTTACATCTCCAACAGTTACTGCAAACTTGAATCTACATAGCAACAACTAGCATTAGAAATGGAGCCCTCAGAATATGGAACATAAAGTTGTTACAGTTGGGACCAAAGGTATCTGTAATCTAATGACTAGAAAAAAGTAAATTCCGTACTAGACCATGGACTAAGAATAATATTGAGTTCAATATAAGAGTCAATATGTAAACATCAGGAAAATTCATTAGGTTCAGTTTTCTCACAGGGAAATGCCCTTTATTTTCTCATTATCTCTTAAATCAAAGTTAATTCTATATTTTTATTTTTTGTTTGTTTACCAAGACTTCATTCTCAAAATAACATTTATATTGGTATTCTGTTTGATACTCTTAAATATATCTGTGAGCTTTAACTAGTTAATTCATTAATAAAAGTCACATATTGGACTTATTTTCAAGACCTTTAAAAAATTAAATATCCAAGTCATAAAATTGTCTATAGAATACTAATTTAAACAAATAGATTATACTTTCAGATGAGAAACAACCATTTCTCGACACATTTGAATATCTAATAGTGAAATGCCAGTTTGTGAAAAAACAATTTATTTTAAAGAAAATAAATTCTAAGCAAGGCTTTTTAATTAGTAAATGAATGAATTATAAACCAATTTTCAAATAATGGACTTTATTTCTAAGATAAGAAACATATCTCCCAATTATCTTATGGAATAACATTTTTGATATTCACTAAGAATATTTCATTATATTTTATGATATTTGTATTAACAACCTTCATAACCAAAGCTAATATTCTCCATTCGGCTACTTCAGCATTCAATTTTTAGTTGAAATTCGAAATTACAAAATAAAAAATCCTGTCAAAATCCAAAGCAGGCATTCGTGTCGTGTGTGTTTTTGGGGAAATATTTAAATATTTGTATTCATATTTTCTTGTCACATGGCAGTTCTGAACATAGAAACATGGAGAATCCCCCTACCACCAAATGATTTTATTTGTTGACTAAAACAGATAAATACTGACTCTATTTTAGTTTGGGGGAAATGCTCCAAGTAGCCTGTAGAACATGTTTCATAGGCGTTAGCACACCTGAGCCATGTCTTCAAACATGGGAATTTCGCCAGAAACAAGCCTCACTGGAGAACTGACAAGATGCTATGCTATTGGTTTGTAGAAAGGAGAGCTTGCTGCCAGAAGATGATGTTCTCTTTTTATACATACACACTAAAAACCTAAATTTATGAGAGAAAATGCTGGCTTACAGAGAGAAAAGATGTTGCATTATCCCAACATTTAAGTCTCACTGTTTTTTCTTCAGCCTCACTGTTTTCATATTTGAAGTTGTGCTCTTTAAACATACAGCACACCAGAGTCTCTTTGAATAAGTGGCAAATACATCAGTTCTCATCATTCATTTCTCTTAAGTGCCTTGTTGCCCACATATTTGCTAGCATACATTTCCTGATGTAAAAAAAAAATTCAGACTTAAAGATTTAAAATGTTGATAAATTGTTATCATAGTGTTAGTTGTAATAGGATAAGTAAAACTCTGAAAACTGAATAAATATATTCTTATCTTTATTTTCATTTTTCATAACAGCAAATATCTTGTTTATTGCAAGCATTATAAATATACACATACATTTATTGTGAAAGTACTGAAAAATGTCAAAAATACAGAAATAAAATCAAACTTATAACACTTCATCATACAGAATTAAGCACTTTTATCAATTCATTATATTCAATTTTAGATATTTTCCTGTTTTTCCATGCAGAGTACTTAGGCTATATTTTATATGTTTGTGTGTGATTTTTGTGCAGGTGATAATTTTCTTTGCTTATAGATACAAATAAAATATAAAAGTGTCAATAACCACAAACGGATTAATTTTTCCTTACCTGCTATTGCTATAACTCCAAGCCTCCTCAGTTATTATTATTGTTGTTATTATTTTGCAGTTATAACATCGTTGGAAGTGTTTCTCACATGGTTAGCAATAAGTCGAAAGGAATTATCTTTTTATGTACTACTGGATTTATCTCTGCCCTATGCTTTCTCTTCCTGCTCAGCTTGCTATTATTTAGTATCAGAGCTTTAATTAGTACCAATTATTCATTATTAGACCTTTATAGGCATTGGTTATGTTCACTAAGCAAGGCTTCCATTTCCATCCAACTTTTTATAGACATGACCTCTCTTTGTACTCTGTTAATATTTTTTTTTCTGAAGCCATTCTGTCTCTGATGTAGAAGTGAAATGAGTAGCCTTCTCACATTGTATCACACATTGCCATCTGCTACAAAAATAGTGCTCTTTTCTTCTTTTTTTCAGTTTCACAGAGTCCCTTTATAATGATGGCCTTTTCTTATTGCCCCCATTGTCACCAGGAGCTGGTCTTGAATGACTGTGGCTTGTCAATATCCCCATTAATTTTGGCCCAGTGTATGTGAATATATTGTCCTTTGCTTTCCTCAGACAAAAAATGTATTTCCACAGTGCAGATAGCATTGGGAAATCTAACTGTCTTCTAAATATGTCAAGAAATATGTGAATCCCCATGGTGGGCTCAGATTTTGCCTATCTGCTATACCTACCAGATTGTACTGGGTAAGTATATGCAGTCGTAGCAAGGATACACTCTTTCATCAAAAATTTTTTTGAAAGAACTTATTTGTTGCACTATCCTAGCAATTTGATATTTGCCTTTTTTAGTTTGCCTTGGAATTGTTTCTGCCTTATATTTATTTTACCTTTATAAAGAGTAAAATCTATTGAAATGTGTTTTTAACATTTTTATTTTATGGCAATGCACTCCTACATTGAAGTTTAGTGAATACTTACTTTTTAAATGGTATATTTTGTATTTGTCTCTTTTATCCATCTACCCTCTGATTTGATGTCTGCTGTAAGGTAGAAATGTGGCTTAATATTCTTTCTCTACAGTAAAATTGGAATGGAAATTTCTTCTAAGGGTATTGTGACAGAAATTGAGAACTCAGATGTGATTTTTAAAAAGTTTTTCCCCAATGAATTCAAAGTTATTTAGGCACAAACATATGTAAAATATAAATTTACACAATGGATGTCAAATGTAATACTTGCTGTTACTCTTTTTAATATTTAACATTTACTGAGTGCTTCCTGTGAGCCTCACACTGGAGATTCTTTATAACTCTTATTTGTCAGATAGAAAGGCTAGAAGAAAGAGGCAAGTATCCCATCCTGTTCTCTGACTTGAGAAACTGGCTAGTGATAGCACAACTGGAGAACTCTGTAAGATGGACTGGTATAGGGAAAGTACATTATTAGTTCAATTTTGGACAAAATGTTTGATGTTCTTGTAAAAATTTTAAGACGTGTCCCAGAGAAGTGTCTTGGTGACCTTAGCAAGAACAGTGTCACTGTGAAGACAAGAGTCAGAAGCCAGATTAAATTGAATTGAGCCATGAGTTGAAAATAAGAAATAGAGATAGCAAGTGCATACAAAGGTTCATAAAAAATTAAATTGTAAAATGAATGAGAGCTAGAGTATGAACTGAAGAAGAACAGAAAGTCAGAGAACTGTCATTTTCTTTGGTATGGGAAAGAATTTAACATATGCCAATATTGAGATGAAGAGTACAGTGTAAAAAACATATAAATATCCAGAAGGTGTGAGGAAAAACATATCTCAAGATAGCTGGGAGGAAGAAGACGATGGGATCAAAGAAATTGGCAACAGATAAAAATGAGTCATTTAATCATTGAAGCAGTAAGAAAAGAGGTTCAGATAAATACAGGTTTGTTATTTTGATGGTGCAAAAGTTGAGAACATTTTGACAAGATGACATTCCTTTTCTTTAAAGTGTATCTGAAGTTATCTACTAAGGAGCATGACGAAAAGTCAAGAAAATTTAAAATAGTGATTGAGGGGAATTAGGCAGTAATTTGACAAGGGAAATAGTAACGTTGCTAATGAAAACCAAAAAGGCACTGTGGTTGGTGAGCAGAGATTTGCAGTGGCGCTACCCTGTTGGGCAATGTGATTATTTCTAGTAAGACTCAGCTACCTTAGACAGACACTGAGAAAGACACTTGGTTTTAATCAAAGTTGAAATCTTTAGGGCAGGCGAAATGAAATTGTTAGGAGTTTAAAACTTTGGCAAGAGAATGTGAACAAATTATATAAAGGGGTGTGAGTGGTAGGTAGGAGAGTTTAGCCTCTACCTAAAGCTTTTAAAATTCACTTCCTTAAACACACAAATTGCCATTTATGAAATACATGAGTTTAAAAGGACTTGGTAAAATGAAGTGATTAAAAAATACACGAGAAGTGCAAAGGTAAGACTACATATGCATGAACAAATTTAGCCGAAACATCCAAACTCCCCTTAAAAGAAGTTAGAATAGTGTTTTTCTACTCTTTAATAAGGCTTGTGTTTGGTTTATATGGGTGTGATAACAGTTTATCTTTTATAATATTCTCTAACTTTTCCCTTGAGGGAATCTTCAAATAGGGTGTTGTGAATATAGTGCTTTACACCATCTCTACTTTTAATCTCTGATTTTATGCTTGAATATATTCTGTGGAGAATCAGCTGCACTGTAAACATGTCTAGAATCTTTCTTTCTTGTATACCGGTTAAATGTATGTGTAACAATATATGTTATGTGTAACAATTCTTTATCTCCAAACTACAGCAGAAAATTCTGACTCTAGCATTTATCAAATTTGTGTCAAAACCATACAAAGATAAGATTTACATTAAAAAGTACTAATAAAATAATTCATGTGGTAAAGTGTGTGTATGTATTAGAGTGTGTTTATTTAGCAATGTACGAATTCAATAGTAAATTAATTATGATGGTTGTAGGTTAAATAGCTGGAGGCACACAAAATTTAAAGTTTGAAATAGCATTAGTACATGATTGACATGTGAATAAAGAAATAACCAAGTACTTTTAGCTCTCAAGACTTGCAAGAGTGTTACAAACCATGATTTTTAAAAATTAATCTTTGCATTTCTTTTTATTTTATTATTTTATTTTATTTTAAAGATGCTGAGTATAATTCAGGATTTGGTATACTATGGGCATTGTACAGGTAAAGATTGGACCTCCCTTTGGTTCCCACTTTGCTTGGTTTGAGATCAGGTACCCTTATTGATGTTGTGCCACCCCCCTTATAGTATTATGGTAAATGTTCAGGGTCTACTTGTGAGTGAGAACATATGTTACTCTGGTTTTTGCTTCCGTGATAGATCACTGTGTATGACAGGCTCTAAATCCATCCAAGTTGCTGTGTAGTTCATACGTTTGCCCTTCTTTATAGTTGCATAAAATTCCATTGTGTATATGTACCACATTTTTTAATCCAGTCCAGTTTTGATGGGCAGCACAGTTGGCTCCATATTTTTGTTACCATGAATAGTGCTGCAACAAATGTGCTTGTGCAAGTATCTTTTTTGTAGAATGATTTGAGCCCCTCTAGTTATATTCCCAGTAGAGGGATTACTGGGTCATATGCAAGGTACATTTCTAGTTCTTTTAGAAAACACCACACTGTTTTCCAAAGAGGTTGCACTAGTTTACATTCCCACTAGCAGTGTAGAAGCATTCCTTTTTTACTACATCCTTAACCAGCATCTGTTATTTGTTTTTTTAATGATGGCTATTCTTACTGGGACATTGATTTGCATTTCTCTAATGACTAGTGAGCGGAGCACTTTTTCATGTGTCTGTTGGTTGCCCATATAACTTCTTTTGAGAAGTGTCTATTCATATTTTTTGATCACTTTTTAATGGGTCTTTTTTTTTTTTTCGTTTCAGCACATTTGAGTTCCTTCTACATCCTGAATGTTACTCCTAATCCCATTCACAATAGCCACCAAAAAGTAAAAGACAAGCAAACAAAAAACAAAAAAAACCCAGAACAAAGCTTGGCATCTTTCTTTTTTCTTTTTTTTTTTTTTTGAGTTGGAGTCTCACTCTGTCGCCCAGACTGGAGTGAAGTGGCCGCTCCCGGCCACCGCAGCCTCGACCTGCTGGGCTCCGGCGATCCTTCTGCCTCAGCCTTCGCAGTAGCCGGAATTACAGGCATCTGTTACCACGCCCGGAAGATTTTGGGATTTGTTGTAGAGATGAGGTCTTGCTGCCCAGGCGGGTCTCGAACCCGCGGGCTCAAGCAATCCTCTCACCTCAGCCTTCCAAAGGCGCAGGATTACAGGCTGAGCCACGGAGCCCGGCATCTTGGTATCTTTCTAATCACAGAAGTGAACAATCTTTACAATGAAAACTATAAAACACGGCTCAAAGAAATTCAAGAAGACACAAACAAATGGAAAAATATTCCATGCTCATGGATTGGAAGAATCAACATTGTTAAGATGTCCATCCTACCAAAGGCAATCTACAGATTCAGTGCAACACCCATTAAATTACCAATGTCATTCTTCTCAGACCTGGAAATGACAATACAGAAATTCACACGGAAACATAAACAACCATGAATAGCCAAACAATCCTCAGCAAAAGAAACAAAGTGGGAAGTATCACACTTCCAAACATTAAACTTTATTATAAGGATAAAATAATCAAAATTACCTGGTATTGGTACAAGGGCAAGCATATAGACCAGTGGAACAGGATTGAGATTCTGGAAGCAAAACCTCAATTTCTCAGCCAACTCATCTTTAGCAAAGCCTTCACTAACAACCTCTGTGAAAAGGAGAACCTATTCAGTAAATAGTGCTGAGAAAACTGACTGACCACATGCTGAAGATTGAAACAGGACCCCTACCAATCACTATACACAAAAATCAACTCTAAATGGATCAAAGACCTAAATGTAAAACCTCAAACTATAAGAACCTTAGAAAATGCAGGAGACACCCTGATGGAAATTGGATCTGACAACCAATTCTTTGTCAAAATCCCAAGTGCCCAAACCATAAGAGATAAAATAGACAAGTGGGACCTCATCAAAATGAGAAGCTTCTACAAAACAAAAGAAACCATCAAGAGATTGGGGAGACAGCACACAGAATGGGAAAAACTATTTGTCAACTCTATATATGACAAAGGTCTAACATCCAGGATTTTTTTTTCTGATCCTGACACTGTAGGAAGAAATGTGATTCTTGCCTTGTCCAATGTAGTGTGAAGAGTTGTGAGATGGAACATCAGTCCTTGTTATGTGGTGTCTTATTATTATCAGTAATTCCCACTTTTAACAAGAAAGAGTCGCTCATTTTAACAATGCTAAAAATATGTTTTGTGCTATAAAAAGTATCAATTTTTATCAGTAGTTTTGTAAAGTAACGTTTATTGTAAATGCAATAAAAGGAAGAAAATTTGTTAAGAGACGAGATAATTCTGTAAGAAAATTTTGCCTAACACCCCATGTAAACAAACACCAAATTGCAAAATAATGAAAAAAAAAGGTTTTAGTTGAATTAAGAATTTTTATTTTATGTTGCTTCAAAAATAAGTGACTTTGACAACATAATGATTTTTGTAGAATAATTTTTTATTTAATAAAACAGCAAACATATTTGCCTGATGCCTACAAAAATCACCTTCTCATTTCCTAGTAAATGATAAAATAATTCAAAGTGAAGCAAAAAGTACTACTAACGAAAAGCAATACAAGAATGTATTGTGAGATGAAAACTTTGTAGGGGTTTATGAGATATAAAACAGATGGATAAAACAAATGAAACACCCCACCAGTCTGGTTCACTATCTGAAGGAAAAAAAAAAAAAAACCGTCAACAGTAAGGGAAAATGTCACCAAATGTCAAAACTAGAACTCCTACAAAATGAAGCAGAACATTTTTGTAGAGATAAAGATTGCTGCACAAACCTATCAGAACTCTATAAATCAAATTCATGAAAAAGGGAGACCTCAATAGGCTAGAATGTCAACATTAATAAACAGAGTCAAATAGAACTACCACATTAAAGTAGTAATGAAAAAAGGAAGAGATGTGGAACTATTATTTTCAGTTGTCAGGTTTTTCAGCAATATGTATGTGAGTGTTCTAGAAGGTGATGGTGGTGAAGAGTAGTATAGGCAGGAAAAAAGGAGATGCAAAAAAAATAAGTGGATACACCAAGAAGAATAGAAAAGAAACTGACCTGTAGGCATTGTCATTTTGTTTATAGCATGAGCACAATATAGATAGCAGTCGTATATGAGTCTGATTATATGCTAGCAATGTTGCTTGCCACTTATGTTGGATCAAAAAGTGTATATTGACTGGCCAGCATCATGCAGTGACTAAGTACCTGGGATATAATTATGGCCAACACACATTATTTTGAAATACAATGCTATTTATTCAGATGGCAAAATTTTGTAAACTTGTACTCAGAGAATACAAAACCATTGCCAATGGCATCACAACACATCAAAAGAAGAAAGTAAATGATTTTTTCATATTAAATTCTTAGCATATAAATTCACTTTGCAATTGTGAAAATATGAGTGTGATACTGGGATTCCAATAAAGTAATAATCGATATCAGGTTAAAATGTAGCAAGTGACTTATTTTACCTGAATAGAAACTTATTTTGGCTCCTGAAGAATGAATAATGACTTCACCATAAATAATTTGACCTCTGGGTGAGGCTGTGTAATATTAGCCAGTGAAACTTTAGAAAACATTTGCCAAACATTAGGGGTTTTTTTATTTTTATTTTTTTAGCTCAGCTGCCGCTAAATTATTATCCTGACAACAATTAGTCAGAAGTTCAATCGCGTAAGGCTGCTGCATAATGAAGCCATGTCATCTGCACAGAGAGGGATGATTATCTTCTAATTTGTGGAGTTAGAAGGACTGCAACCAAATTATCTAAATCAGTAGATACGTTATCCAACTTATTTTCTGCCTCACACTGATCATATTTACAGCATAGTCTCGTGGGTGACATTACTCATCATATAATATTATTCTGTAATGATGGAGAAGTAGAAGGGCACATCACCCTAAGGCAATGCTTCTCAGATCAAACTGTTTGTCATAGTCTTTTGCAAAATTAACAGAACTATACTTGTAGATTTGCATCTCTTCAATTCTGATTCTGCACATCTGAGAAGGGCCTGGGCACATCTAGATTTGCAAAACTCTGCTTGGTATTGAGGTTTAGATAGTACTGAAAGCGATTATTCAAGAAGAGTGTAGAATCTTTTGTGTGTAAAATTAGATTAAGCTGTTGAATTAAACAAACAAATATACAACAACAAAAAATATTCCAAAGAAAATTCTGATATATTGCCTGAACTGAAATTTCTAGAGTGAAACTGATTAAAATGCTGAGTGATAAGTGTATCTACAGACTCTGAGTTCTGAATCTGTGCATGAGTATGCCCATTTCCCTGTCTTTTGTGTCTATATCTCTTTGAAACACCAGAAAAATACAAAATGCAACTAATTCCATAAGAGTCTTGAAATACAAACTTGAAACCCCACTAAGCAAAAAAGATCTCTGAATGAGTTTCCCCACAATAATTCTGGTGGGTGGAGAGAAGGGTAACAATATCTCAGAAATTAGAAGACAGTGATTAGAAAAAGGACTGAGTGAGTGAGATGGAGCAGTTGCACCAGGCCCTCTCAGAAAGAGGCTGATTGCTGTTTACGTTCCCTCACTAAAACCAGGACGATTTTGATCCTGTGAAAGCCCATCGCTGTTCTAATGAAGTGGAAAATCTGTAATGGTGGTGGTTCTTCATGTAAATGCTTAAGAGGCGACGCATGGAAAGTGCCCAGATAGCTTCCAGTGGATACAGAGGACGAGGAGTTAAATATCCTAAATGCAAGCTGTTCATATGCCTAGCTGCTCAAGCCAAAATTCCAGATATTAGATTTTATCCACCAATTTTTCTCACCTTGCCACTAAATTTATCAGAGATTTTCAGTGACTTTTAATGCAAAATTTGTTTCACATTTATATACATCTCTCCTTACCCACAGTTACCATTCTGTTCTCTGCCAGTGTCATTTCAGCTGCCTGACTGCAGTTCTTGCTAGCTGGCCTTTCCGTTTGCACTCTTGTTCCACTGCAGTCTCAGTTTCACACAGTTCTTATAATGAGATTTTAGAAACATGAATCAGGCCATACTCTTTGCTTGCTCGAAGCTCTGCCATAGTTCTCATAGTTTTTGAAACTTGGAATAAAACCAAACTTCTTGCAGTAGCCCAAGAGGCTGCATCTTCAGCCTTGCTCATTTCTCTTAGCTCCTGTCCTCCCACATGAAATAGCATTCTTAATTTTTGTCCTCTTTTATTGTACTTGGAATATGACTGAAGATAGAAAATGTCCTCTTTTATCATATATGTGAAATGGCATTAAAATACACATACCCATAAGTTAATATAATAATGTATGGACAACAGTTGTATCCTGTTGCTTGAGTTATTTTTTAAAAAAATTATGGATAAATATAGCAAAGTTTTAGACCACAGAAAGTTATTAGTAAATGCAACATTTTATTCCTTCTTCTCTTATTTTTCTAGTCTCCATGGTCCCCTGAGAACGAGCAATATTGAAAGCAAAAAAAAAAAAAGTTTTCATTATTTTATTTTTTAACTTTAAAAATTTTAATTTGAAAGATGTGGAGTACAATTCAGGGTTAGGTATACAAATGTTCATTATGCAGCTTTCCTTGCTGATGAGGTGTGCCCCCACCGCCTCTGGTGGTTTCCATCAACTGCCAATTCCATTCTCCCTTCCCTGGCAGTCTCCCACTACTGCCAGTACCTTTCTTACAGTATTATAATAATTGTTAAGTTTTTGTTCTTGTTCTAAAATATCCATTACTGAAGTAAAGTTTAGAAAAACAAAACAAAATATATAATGTCCCTGATTAGAAATGTAATTCAAGAACTAACTGAAGAATTGTCACACACTTTTTTCATGAATAATATTTATCTGACATTATAAATGATCTTGAACAAATATAGTATACTCGTGTTGAAATAAACATGTATGGAAAAAATTCCCTATTCACTATGAAAGATATTTTTGCAAAAGTATCATGGTAGCTCCAGATAAGACAGGGTGCTTTTGTAAGGTTTACCTATTCTAAAGAAATCACCCAGAGGACAGGTTGGTAAACACATGAGTTTAATATTACTTATGGGATGGAACTGATGTTGGTTGATCAGTACAAAGCTTCCTGGACTCCAACTGACATGGGGAGAGATTATGAAGGAGGACCCTGAAATTTATTTATAAAAAAATCTGTATTCCTACATGTGTAAATTCCAGCCACCTTCAAAGTACTTTGTGTTTGCTGCAATACACCTATTGAGATGCTTTTTTCACTGTTAAAAACAGTTTTTAAACCTCTCAATTTGGATGCCCCTTAGTGTTTCTGCCATTTTTTGTTTCACCTCTTCCACATTGGCAAAACGTTTCCCTTTGAGAACTTTTCTCATTTTGGGAAACAAAAGCAAGTCGCCTGGGGGAAGAACAGGTGAATATGGAGAGTAGGGCATGGGAATTATGCCATTTTGAGTCAAATCTTACTGAACACTCAGCGGTGGTGTGGCCAGGTGCACTCATATATCTCCCATCATGAAATGGGCAAACACATTGAAAGAATCTCAAAAAAGAAAAAAAAAAAAAATTACAGAAGCTGAATGCAGCCTCTCACAACATTGTTAGCTGGTGGGTTCTTAGTTACTTTCCAGTGGGGAAAGCCTGTACTACAAGGTGCCCTTCCTCCAAAAAATAATTTCACTCATATATACCCCAAGCATGGAAAAAGGAGCAAGACATAGCAATAGCATTATGTCCAAAGAAGCAGAAGCAAAGATGTTTACTCTCAGTAATTGCCTTGAGTTTGTAGGTGTACATATCTTCAAAGGCATTTCAACTGGGTGCAGATGGCTTTGGCCAGGGATTATTCTCCCAGCTGAGAAACAGTCAACAGCAAGGTTGGGGAGTGGAGCATATGTTTACTCCACAGCAAATTAGTAAAATTATTATTTTCTTTGTGCTTTTTAAAAAAATTTTTGGAGTTTTGGGGTATATGTGAGGATTTTCTATTAGTAAAATTATTTGATTTAAGTCCCCCAAAACTTACAATTTAGGTAATAAATGCTCAGTAGATGGTCATTTTGGTTCTGGACATATCTGAACAACTGCTATATGCATCAGCAAACGTATATACATTCTGAGGCATACCAAGATCATCCTAGACATTGTGTTCAGGACTGAAGGAACTAGATCATTATTTTATACACTAAGTATATAACAATCTTGAAACATAAAATAGTAAAAAAAAATGTTTAACTTTTTTAAGAACTGAATTTACTTTAGTTGAAATCTGACTAATGGTAAAAAAAAAAAAGCATTAAACAAAGGGGAGATCCCTTAAAAATTGCTAATTAGCTATTTGGAAATGAAGTTAAAGATTGAGAAAATTCAAGTGGTCATTATAATTTTATTTTGTACTCAAATTGTTACTTTGAAAGAAGAGAACTCAGGTACTTAAAGCAGTATTTTAAAATTATCTCCATTGCCAGAAAAGTGCCACATTCTCTTGTGGGGCTTGGCAATTTTATTACTTTGAATAACTAAATTGTTAACACTTCTGAAATTTGATAGATCTGGCTAGTCTGACTTAAACCTTAAAATAGAAAATCATTTTTTTCTTTGGTTGAGGTAATTTTAGAATACTTAGTCTGGCACCTCCGACTATGAAGAAAGGCTTACTGAGAAATCAAGAACAAATTGCTACTTATATTCTATTATTTATTAAATGTAATTTGGTAGGAAAAAATTCACTAAAGAACAATATTAGATAATCTTTTTAGCCAGTGAGTAACATATCTAGGAAACTTTAACTTATGAAGCAAAATTATTAGTTTTTACAAATCAGGTAGGTGAATTTTGTTGGGAAAATTTGCGCGTGTGTGCGCCAGCGCGCGCGCACACACACGCACACACACAGGTCTAGGTTGAAAGATTATCAGCCTGGACAACAGTGAGACTTTGTGTCTACAAAAACTGAAAAGAAAAAAAATTAGCTTGGTACAGTGTCTCACACCTGTAGTCCCAGCTACTCGGGAAGTTGAGATGGAAGGATTACTTGGGTCCAGGAAGTCAAGGCTGTCGTGAGCTAGGATAGTGCCACTGCACTCCAGCCTGAACAGAGTGAGACTCTGTCTCAAATGAAAAATGAACAAACAAAATTTGATTATATACACCAAATCTCTATTTAAAGACACTAGATGGGATGAGGACAATGCAGCTAAGATTGGAAAGAATAAAACTTTCTGAAGGAAGGGAGGTATTAGGAGGAGAGCTACATATTCACCCTGTTTATTTTACCCCAAGGGTGTTTGCCAATTCACAAGGGTAGGAAATCCTAAGACTTAAAATCCTAAGATTTTAAAAAGAAGTAATACTGGGTTAAAGATACAGGAGTCAATGTTTAGAACTACTAATGCTGCTGAGATTTGAAAAGTAAAATCATAGAGCTGGAGATTGAGTCCAATGTGTTACCCTTGAAGCTCCATAAGTGAGAAGAGAATCATACACTGAAGTGCCTATTTTCTTGAGAGAAACATTGAGGTCCGATGTGAAGAAAGAGGGCTAGAACCTGACAATGAAGCACTTTGATGCTTGTTCTCTAAATAAGGACTTCTACTTCAGTGTTGGAAAACACTACATGTGGCATAGGTAAGGGGTAGGTGATGCTTATTTCCTAAGTTGTGCACAAGACAACACCACTCTGGCTCCCCAAGGACTAAGTAGTCCTGACATAAATACTGGATTTTGAACAACAGAAAGCTTCTGCATGCTAGAGGTGAGCCTTCTTCAAGTAACATCAATGAGAGGGGCCGTTGCAACATGAAAGTTGAGTAAGAGATGAAGAGGAGAGGACAAAATTCACATACTGACAGATCCCTAATCAGATGATTTCATGCTTTGTAAGCCACCCAGTAATAACTGGGAGATTATTTGAAAGATGCTACTTTGTATGATGTGTGTCTATGTATGAGTGTATGCAAACAGTAAGTTTGGAATTCATCCTAGTTTGTTTATTATAAAAAATTACTATAATTGCAACTCCAGTCACATGGTAACACATAGACATTCTGGCCAGATGACAAATAAGAAAACTTAAAAACCTCAGATTTCTTCAGAAGTAAAAAATAAATAAGAAAACAAATAATCAAACAAATGCAGGCAATACCTAGTGCTATTGCTCCCATTCAGATAGTCATTGATTTTAGACTATATAATATGTGATTGTCAGCAAAACCAACAAAGGGCATCTATAAAAGAGCAACATATGTGATAATGAAAAACTGGTCTGGCTTGATTCTCATGGGCGATTATAACACATAATCAAAACATAAATAGGTCTGGAAATAGCAGCAACAAAAGGCACTTCTAATCATAGCATTATAGAGAAACAGAAATTCAGATTTCTAAAACTGTAGAAATCACTGGACATGTATACATTATCCCAGTGAACCTATCCTTGGTCTTATCACCAAATTCTTAGACTGATCCCTACCACCAAAAGACTAGGAATCATTGATGGAGATGCAATAACGCTGAACTGGGACTAAGGAAATGAATGTTCTGGTCTGAGCAAATTCACGAACTTATCTGGCCATTAATCTCAGTTAAAGAACAAGGAAGTTAACTAAGTGGTCAAAATAAAATTTTCCATCTTGGATAGTTTAGTATTTTACTTTTGTTGTTTAAAGATGATGAGTTATTCTTGGCAATATCTTCACTCAGAGTGGAAAATGACAAAGTCCTTGTTCTAATCAGCAGCATATGCTTCTTTGTAGCTTCACTGATTTCTGAGAGGAAGAAGGATCGATTAATAGCTAACCTTGTGGAGTGAGAATTTAGCAAGACTTTAGTAGCTATTCTTTTTCAGTAATCTTTTTCCCCGTAGTCTGTGACCTTCCAGGTAATATCTTTAGCATTCTGTAAAGATATTGGCCCTTTAAAGCTTTAGAGTACCATTGCACTATGCCAGGGAGCTCTTAAGTAGAGTAACCCCTCATTGAACTGGCATGTTGCAAATTAGCTTGATCCATGTGAAGGAAATTAGTTTTGAGCGCATAAGCGACAAGCTTCAGGGTATGATCTTATGCATTAGAGCTCTGACTGTGGTTTGGAACTGTCTTCTGGATAATAAAGTTTGTTTTAAAATTCTCTAAACTAATTGTTAGCAATGGATGGGAAGTGTTACTTGCCTTAAAAGAGCATAACATAATTTCAAAAGTGCTTCCACTGATGAGAATAGACATATGCTCCTTAATGCGAAAACAAGAGCTTTATGATTGCAAGAAGAATTTTTCCTATCAGATACCTAGCTATTCGTTATTAGAATTATTTCAGCAGTAATTCCATCTGTAAGAATTCAGCTTTGAAGAATCCTTTTTCTTTAAAGAATATTTTATTCTTTTTTAAAAAATTGTATAACAGGACAGCTTGGTCTAGAAACAGAAATTAATGGAGGAATTACCCTTGGAAAACTGGTGGTAGGTAGCATAACTTTACAATCTGTTCACTCTAAATTTCACACATAATTGTAGCAGTGGGAGTTGGAACACAGGTTTAAGACATAATGAAATTACCATGGAGAGGAGCCATCTAACCAACAGAAGTCCAGTGAGAAGTGATAGCTACATTATTGCCATCCACAAAGCACATAAATAATGTCTGTGGAAACCAAAGAGAATTTAACAATAAATTGTATACAGATGTAAATATTTAAATGTGATATAATAAGATGACGTATTATCACTTGCTGAAAAAATGTTCAAATTTTTCATATGTATACATATATACATTTATGTAAGTTTCAACTCTAGCACATTAAAATCTATGAAATTATGTGTACCTAGGAAATATCCCTGAGATAGAATTATTTTAAAACTAAACTTCTAATTTTATTGTGTTAGAAACATATATAAAAGGAAAGTACCCTTACAAAAATGGATCAGTTTGAGACATGTACACATGTTGATCATTAACAGATGAGCTGTTAATGACAGCCATGGGTATTTTGAAATCAGATTGTTTCTTTTTCAGGATTGACCAAGAGTGTTTTTTTAACTCTGTTTAACTAAACTTTAGACAGGTTTCTTGTTTCTAAACACAGACATCCCTGCCCTTACAGTATTAAGTTTAGAAAACTTGTAATTGCAAGTAATTGCAAGTTCTTTCTCTGTCCCTTGAGATGTTGATCTTTTTCAAAAGACTGTTACAAGTTTTACAACCCAGGACTGTGTCTTTTTTCCCCCTCAAAAAAACCTTGGAAGTCATTTCTTTGAAATGTAAGTATCAAGAAAGATAGCATCCTCATCTCAGTCTCTGTGAGATGTTGAAGCCCAACTTAGGTGGCTGCCTGTCTGGAAGTTGTAAAACTATCTTCTTCTATGAAAATAAGATGAAGATTACTTTTCTTTTTGGTAAGGCTAATTATCAATACAGATGACCTCTGATCCTCCCTTCTTCAGTTTTTAAAAACTCTCTAGCCATTTGTTTCAAAGCCACTTTGTTCAGGCTGTGTACTGGTCTCTCTCCATTATTGCAATAGCATTGAATAAAGTTTTTCTTACCATTTAGCTGTATCCAATGTAATCTGTGATTTCACAGAGGCTTCACATATATTCTTATTTTTGCCTTGACTGTTATTTTCATGTTTTCTCCATGGCTTAACTCATCCCAGGACTCATATTCAGCTTAGATTTTTACTTCCTTAAGGAAAGTGAGGAAGTTCTCCAACTCCTTCACTAAAGATGACCTCCCCATTTAGCACCTCTCATCACCTGGTTTCCTTCTTATATTTATTTTATATACAACTACAGATATCTAGTGAGTTATGCAGTGAAACTGTATGTGAAATGTCAGTGCATATCACTGACACTATTTAGGAATTCATAGGGCTTCTCTGAGTTTTAATGCTTGGTTACTCAGTTCACTTAGACTATGTATATGACTTTCATAACATTTATCATAAGAAAATCTACAAAAGGCTAACTCATTATCCTAGCTACTTTTCAGAAAGAAAATATCTTTTCTAGATGTATGTTATACATATACTATTTCTCTATTGTGAATACTTCATATAGGGATATTCAATCTCATATCAGAGCATAGCTTGATATAGGGATTAAAAGGATTCAGAAGAGAGTAAAATATAAAAACCTCTAGTTAAATTCTCACACATATATTTTCATTATTTGCTTATATCAAACACCCATTGACTCTACAGATAATGTTTTATATCAAGATCTACTTAAGTTAATGTGACTGGTCTTAAAGATGATCAAACTGAGTTACATGAATATAAATCTCTATATATTTGTAGCTAGAATCAGGACCCAGTCTTTTCTGTGTTTCAGACAGGATCATAGGGCAAATGCGACTTCATTATCAGACAAATATCATGCATTATGCAGGTACTCACCTCTTGTCTATCTTTTGCTTTTCTATTTTATTCAGTAGCTCAAATAAAAAACAAAACATGTATTTTTTCAATTTTCCTTTCAGTCAATTCTGTCAAAATGAGAAGAGAGAAAAAGAAGATCAAGAAAAAAATGCAACATGTTTTGATAGGTTTCCTTAGAATGGACATGGCACCTGTCTAATTATAAGACATTGAAATGCAACAAAATCTTAAACAGACAGCCTTTCTGTCTGCCCCCTGACAACCTTCTTCAGCCCTTTCTATCCTGCTGAGCATAAAGTAAAACTTTATGAATATGGCCTCACTGATTTGGAATTTGTAATATTAAGGCATACAAAGCAATTATTTAAAAATGTTACATAGGGTCTTATCTGGAAATAAAATGTAGTTCATGTTTTACATTGTCAAATGAAGAAAAATGCATTTTATATAAATGATCAATAATTAATTTTATCAGTAAGTATTGTTCTTTTAGATTAAAGAAGCAGCATATTTAAAAGTGCACATATTAAACTAAATAAACATGTACCTATTTTTAATAAAACATAGGTCTAATGTTATATATATCTTTTATCCTAATTTTTAGTCTTCTTATATGTTTAGTTGTGTTTTCTTATAATATTGTTAAGTGAAGTATACTTTCATAGTAATATTGTATAAATTATAGATGCAATTATTTTTCGACTTATCTATGTATGAATTTTTCTTGCCAGTGACTTTCTTTCATTATATTTTGTCCTTGATATATTCCTCAAAATATGTAGCATAATAGAAGTAAGTTGAATCAACAAGTGGTTTAAAAATAAAAGAGAGCAAAAAAATATTGCACTCAAATTTATTTCTCTAATCCTTAAATATTAAGAACAAAGCACCATTATCCCCAATGTTAGTTGAGTTTCTCCAATATCAAGTCGATTTAACACCAAAAATATTCACATTTATTACAAAGAGTTTCTAACTTCTTTAAAAATGCAAGCAGTTCTTTTGTAGCTTAAGAACTTAATTGGAGAGCACAACTTAAAAAAAGATAAAGCAAAATCACTGTCCTCAAGAAATGTACATTGGAATTGCAAGTATTAATCAAAAGCCCAGACTATCTTATCATTTGTTTGAATAATCCAGTTAAAACACATTATATTATGTGTTTTAGTCAAGGAGAATATTATATTCTTTTGCTTTAACAATGAAAATTTTATTTCATGCAATAAAACTAAAGCATGTGGGTGTGCTTATTCATTATCTGTACAATACCGCTTGCTAATCATACTGCAAACATGTCTTAATGTCCATCCTGCCCAATCCTGTTTCTTCCATTGTTTGCTATCTTAGCACGTATTACCAGTATCAGTTGTTCACATCAGAAACTTAAGAGTTTCTCCACTATACTCCTCCACCTTTTAAATTTTTTCAAATATCTTTTATCTTTGTTGCCATCTCTTTAATCCAAGATAGCATAATCTCTTACAAGCACTTCTGCAAATCTTCCTTTCTGACCTCTCTATAGCTACTTAAGTAAATTTTAATTCATTTATCAAATTACAGAGTAGATATATTTTTAAATATGATTAGGAAAGGGGGAGTGTAATTTGTAGAAAGTGGGATGACAAAAACACAACAAGAATGTAGGTAAACATGAATGTTGGCAAGGCATCAGAGACTATCTTCTTGAGTAGATAAAATTTTGTATTAGTCCTTGACTTATGAGAACTGTTCTAGCAAGGGTCTGGTGGTCCGAAATAATTTTTACTATTTTCTCCATTACAAAACTAACTCAGAGAATGACTTAAGTACTAAGAAGAATGGCCTACTGGCCTACAGTCATAGTTTTGTAGCAACAACAGTTATATAAAAGATAAGTATTTTTTTGGTGATTAGAGTTGTTTCAAACTTACACCTGCACAATTAGTCACTTAAATGTGTATTATGAACATACACAAAAAAATTGAAAGGAGAAGAAGCAGTTCATTAAATTAAAGAAAAGATGGAAAGATTAAATGAACACCTATTTCAATTACCAGTGCCTGTTGTGCGGGAAAAAGATTATGCCCAATAGATGCTACTAGACTTTAACAGAGTAAATGGGCGATGGGAACAGAGATTATCTTGTGTAATATCTTTGAATAGTCTTCATATTTTAAAATTGCAGATTCAAAGTAAAGAATGAGATAATGACATATAAGCTGTATTATTCCTGTAGCAGCTGTATAAATTTTTACTGGACAAAGATATGAAAAAAGATTTATCTTTAAAACACCAAGTTCATAATAACATAACTTTTCTCCACTTCAGAAGTACAGCAGTCGTTAAGGAGACACTATTATTTCAAGCAAAGCCTGCAGTCTTAAATAGTCCATTGTTGGTTTTTAATTTGTTATTCTATAGCTATGTTCTGTGTTTGCTTTATTGTTTTGTTTTTAAAAATATGTAATTAAATATGTCTTGTCCACAAAATTAATTTTAGATATAAGAGAACCCATTAGGAAGTTGTCATCTTTTTGTTGAGGAGTAACATGGCACATTTAGAGATTCATGCTAGTATTTAGTTAATGTTATATGACTGAAAACTCTTCAAAATATGCCATTTATTTCTGGGAATCCGTAAAGTTTTTCCAAGGGTTAGCTGTAGTCAGCTAGTTTTGAAAGAACTAATTTCCACATCCTTATCTTTATGTACTTTTTTTGGGAGACTGTCTCAAAATTTTCTGGGGTTCAAAATATTCTCTTTTCTACTAGCTTATAACAGGAATGTTATTCAGTGTTTGCTTCCTTATGCATTAACGTAAAAAACAATACCCAATTTTTAGTACCTTACAACGCAAATTTATTTGATATTCACATTGCACATTGACAGTTGATTAGCTATGACTAAGTTCCAGGCAAAAGGTGGAGTTTAAATCTTTAAGAAGATTTAAGTGCCTTCTTATTTCTGAGATCAGGCTAAGGAGTACCATTCTATTTGCATAGTGGTGGAAGAAAGTAAGCAAGCTAGTGGAAATATACAGACTATTTCCTAAAGTTTCTGTGTGTTCCTGTCACCTCCACTCACATTTTACTGATCAAAAGAATACACATTTTCAAGCCTGAAAATGGGAGAAATAGGCAGAATTCTTCTATATTAAGACCTGTTATTCACATGCAAAATGGAAGGGATATCTCATCCTCTGATAGGAGACAATAACAGGATCTAACACAAGAGTCAAACTGCTTGCTCATCTTAAATGTTGCTGTAGTTCAGTGCCCCAGAACATAACTATCCCCCAAGAACCAAATAAAGGGGTATTTTAGAGTGTGATGTTTGCTTCAGGAAGTATCCTTAATTAATTAATTAATTAAACCATTTTGATTCCATAGTACTGTTAGTTTTCTCTCTGTTATTTATATTCTTATTCTTATATATCGGCTCATATTGAAATGTTCTGAATTCAAAACAAAATTATAGTTTAGGTATTGAATATTTTTCAGATTGTAGATAATTTTATAATAAAAATTTACATACAATAACATTTCAAATCCATCATGAGTTGCTCAATAAGTAAGTTCAAACTCATTTTCATAAATCATATTTTGGCAGGGGTAAGTCAGTAATAATTGAATCTTATTTCTAAGTCACAGTAACAAAACTAAATATATTTAAATCTGTGCTGAGAATTTAAAATGTCAACTTAATAATGTGCAAATTAGTATAGGTGTGACATTAATTAAGCTATTGTCTCAAGTTCCAGGTTCTCCATTTTACGTCCTCCTCTGTAATACAGGAATAGAGGTATCACAGCTGCATTTCTCCTTGCTTAGCTGACTTTAAGTGAGCTCTGCTCAAAAGAAATGCAAGAAGACCACTGTGAGGCACAAGGATATAAAGAGCACTTGCTTCCTCCTGTTTTGTGCCACCTTAGCAATTACTCTTTCCCTCCCCAGCAGTCGTTGGTCTAGTTTTCAAATTCTGAATGTATTGATATAGATGCATTTGCCACGAATTCTGGGTTTAATGAGTCAGCTCAACCACCTGAAACTGCCTATAACACTTTACTTGTTTAATTGATTTAAACTTGGATTCACAATAATGGAAATGCTATAAGAGATTCAAAGGCTTGCGAAGTAAGAAATACTAGAGTACATTCATCATGTATGACCCACATGCCATCCTCCATTACATCACTAATAGGGCCTAGAAGACACCCCATTCACGAAGACATTGATAAATACATTAGTGAAGGAAACACCAGAATACAGTCAAAGCTCTGTGGTGGTGGTATTCTGTAGGCTGACTAGAGGAAACATTACTGTTAAGATGGTCTCTTTAATTTAGTAAAGATGATATCATAGAGCAGTGAGGTTCAAGTATTGGAATATAACCATTATAGACAAGTTGTTGCATTTTTATAGTGTACAACAGGCATATAATAGTGTAGAATGTTTTGCTATATTGGGATTCTTGCTAATGGTTAATTGCATACAGTGCCCCTAAATACAAGACAGGCAACCTACTGAAATATTCTTTGATCTCCATAACAAAAAAAATTCTAGGTCCAGTGGCACAAAATTCAACTTGAGTTGTCAAAGAAGAGTCATAGTCTGTCACCATGTTTTCATACCTAAGCCACTCCAGAGATTGGAGTTTTTTCATTGAAGAAGAAATTGAATCTCCTAATAGGTTCAGGTTATATTAATGATGCAGAATTTTCTTTGGACCACTGATTGCATGTAATGTTTCTTCTGAAATGCATGGTTCTAGAAAACAAAGAATAAGAGGTGAATTGGCAGCTATTATTTTTCATGAGCCACTCAAAAATCTTTGTTTCTAATCTTACAAATTTGGAATTTGGTGAATTAGAGGTACTAATTATAGTATTATAGACTCTAAATCCATCCAAGTTGCTGCAAAGTCCATGATTTTGTTCCTTATGACTGCATAATATTCCGTCGTGCATATGTACCACACTTTTTATCCTGTCCACTTTTAGTGGACAGCATGGTTGGTTCCATGTTTTTGCTATTGTGAATAGTGCTGCAATAAACATGTGTGTGCAGTTATCTTTTTGTCAGAAAGATTTGTGTTCCTCCAGGTATACTCCTGGTAGAGGGATTGCTTGGTCATATGGAAGGCCAATTTCTAGTTCTTTTAGAAATCGCCACACTGTTTTCCATAGAAGTTGAAGTAGTTTGCATTCCCACCAGCAGTGCAGAAGTGTTTCCTTTTCTCCACATTCTTGCCAGCATCTGTAGTTTTTTATTTTATTAATAATGACCATTCTTACTGGGGTTAGGTCCTATCTCATTGTGGTTTTTATTTGCATTTCTCTGGTGATTAGTAAGGTTAAGCATTTTTTCATGTGTCTGTTGGCTGCCCATAGGTCTTATTTTGAGAAGCGTCTGTTCATGTGTCTTTTGCCCATTTTTTAATGGGGCTGTTTTTTTTTTCCCCTTTCAGCACCTTTGAGTTCCTTATAGATCCGGGATATTAGACCTTTGTTAGACATACAATTGACAAATATATATTTTTTTCCATTCTGCAAGCTGTCTCCCCACTCTCTTGATGATTTCTTTTGCTTTGCAGAAGTTTTTGAGTTTAGTGAGGTCCCACTTGTCTATCTGATCTCTTATAGCATGGGCACTTGGGGTTTTGATCAGAAATTGGTTGCCTATTTCAATTTCCATAAGGGTGTCTCCTGTGTTTTCTAAGATTTTTGTAGTTTAAAGTTTAATACAGTTTTGAACTCATCCATTTTGATGCCTTTTAGCGCTTCTGCCATCTTTTTGTTTCATCTCTTCCACATCAGCAAAATATTTCCCTTTGTGAACTTTTTACATCCAGAGAAACAAAGCAACAACAAAAGTTGCTTGGGGTGAGATTGGGTGAATAAGGAGCGTGGGGCACAGGGGTCATGCTGCCAGCACAGTGTGAGCAGGTGAGTTTGTAAATTACCCATTATGAAATGGGCAAATGTGTTGAAAGAATCTCCAAAAAAAAAGTCACTGAAGCCAAACGCAGGCTCTCACCACAATGTTAACTGATACTTGGATAATGATGGGTTCCTAGAACATTTATCTAGCAAGGGAAGCCTGTACTAAGAGGGGCCCACCCTCCAAAAAAAATTCCAATTTTTTTGAGTCTTTCTGGTACACGATGTAATATTACACAGCCGTAAAGAAGAACAAAATCATAGCCTTCACAGCAACATGGATATAGCTGGAGACCGTCATACTAAGTGAATTGTCACAGAAACAAAAAATTGAATGTTCCATATTCTTGTTGATAAGTGGGCTCTGATCACTGGCCACTTGAACACAAGGATGGAATAGGCAGATGCTGGACACTGCTAGAAGAAGGAGAAAAGGAGAGACAGGGGACATGTGGCAACACACTGGGTACCAGGTTCATTATCATGGAAAAGAGCCTGCTAGCAGCCCACACTTCACCTGCATGCAGTCTTCCTATTTCTTCGAATGTCACCGAACCGACTGTTTTTCACACTATCAGAGACAATAGCTTTCAGTTTTCAGCTTCTTCCAATATTCCTAGATCCAGCCTCATTATCCTCCTTAGAGATACCAGTAAAAACTAGAAAGCACACTGTCCTCGGAATTTGTAATCCCAGCACCTCATTTAGGGCACCTCATTTTGAACTAGTGATAAAGAATTAGAAGATGAACATTAGTCTGCAGACCAGATATTGTGTGATATTGACCTGTAGTGCTCGTGGACATGGTTGGCTTTCACAATATTGCTTTCTTTTTTAAAGCATAGCAGGAACAAGGATATTTTACGTATTGCTTCTTTCTTGTGCTCAGCTACCCCCCTCCCCCAGGTGAAACAGGCTTAATAACCACATTAAAAAAAAAAATCTGTCCTAGTCAGTCTCTAAAATGATCCCTAGTTATACTGTCCAAGGGACAGGAAATAGTTTGCACCTTTGTACAATTTTTTCCACATTGTATCAGAAAGGGTCTGTGTGGCTAAGACAACGTAGGTAAAAGTGATGACATGTCACTTCTGAAAACTCACTGTTGTTTCTACCTTACCTTTTTTTAGATCACTCAGTCTGGGGAAAGCTAGCTGCCATGCTGTGGAGAAATACTTGCCAAGTCCCTTGCCACTTTGCAAGGTCCTGGGATTTTCAGCCAACATTGAGCAGGGAACCGAGACCTTCTGCCAAAGCTATATGAATGAGCCATGTTGTAAGGAAGGACATCTTTCGGCCCCAGGCAAGTCTTCAGATAATTTCAGCCCCAGTCAGCACCTTGACTGAAATCTCATGAGAGACCTTTAGCTAATACAAGCCAGCTAAGTTGAATTCTTGACCTTCAGAAATCTGAAATAGAATAAATGTTTGCTTCTTTTAAGGTGCTAAGTATTAGAGTAATTTGTTCACAGCAATAAATATATATTTAAGTTTTCTACCATGTAAAATTAAATTTTAGTTATCAGAGTATTTCCAGCAGTCAAAATAATGCGACAATATGTAGGATTTGAGAATACAAAGTAATTGTCTTTTTTTTTTTTTTTTTGCTGTCTCTACACTTAGAAAGACTTTTTAGATGGCAGATTCAAAGAAAGGGACCTTCTAAAATCCTTAATTACTTGAGATCATCCTAAAAATATTAAGCATACATTATGTCCCGCTACATCAGTAGCAACAGTTTATTTAAAACTGAATATATTTAGGATGATGAAGAAGTTATCTAGAAGGATATGGTGCTCTAGGGTTTCATATCCTATTTTTTCTAGTTTTTTTTTTTTTCTAGTCTGTAACTTTCTACAAATCTTATTGTCAATGTCAATATTGTGTGCTTACTTAATAAATTCTAAATTATTCTCTCCTCGTTCCTCAACTTGTAAATTTTCTCTCAATTACTTAAGTTCATGCTCAAGAGTTGCTTGAAATGTACTTGCTCCTTTTTATTTTTAAATAAAGTTTTCTTCTTTGTAAAGAACTACATCAAATTCTCTACTCCCAGTTTAAGTGTCTAAGCTTACAATTACAAAATTTCAGCTTTACATCTTAGCTTTTCTAGTTTTTTTCTGAAATTGCTACCAGTTTGATCACTAAGCTTTAATACCTACTAAAATTTACAACAAAAGGATTTTTTAAAGTCCTTTTATAATAGAACAAATCAGAATAATTTTAACGAGAAAAGGTTTTACCTTGATTGATGCTATTACAAGCACCAAGCATGTCCTGTACCTGTTTCCACTGCATTACCAGTATGTATAATTAATTTCTAATTTATAAATATGTTGTATGACCCGAGGCTCATTTGTTTGGAAATATTTTCCCCCTTTTGCTGTTTCCCATTTTTGGAGAATAATTATAGCTCAATATTATAGTTAACTTAAACCACTTATTCAACAGATATTTACTGAGTTAAATTCACACATCACCTACAATATGCACAATACTGCTCTGAATACCAAAAAGACTCCTATTACAGGAACTGGCATTTCAATGGAAGAACTTGGTATGCATCCAAATAACTACTGGTATTATTAGGATTTTAGTACTGTTTAATGTATTTTGATGAATTATTGTCCTAGGTCATTAGGTATATTTAATAAAATCATATGTTGTTTTACATAACAAATATGTAAAAATGTCAACACTCAGGTAAGAAATGTAAGCTAATTTATCTGAGACGTAACTAGTGTTCTGTCAACATTGTAAATATGTAGTAATAAAATAGTTTGACAAAGAAAAATATTATATTCTCTTCTCTCTAACTCTGTTTTTTCTCTCTCTCTCTGTCTCACCGCCCCCCACCCCCCGCACCCAGCATTCTCTGCCAGCCTCTTTTTCTTTCTCTTCTTTTTTCCTGTCTGTGTTGGAGACCTTTTTCTAAATCGAAACATTCTGAAATAATAAGGTTGAAGACTCTCTGTTTTTTTCTTTTAAACCTGCAGTTCATGTCTATGAATTTACCTTAAAAAATAAATCTGACATTGGGAAGGAAAGAGTTGTTTGCAGAAAGGAAGGGAATTGCCTTTAAATAGTTTGGGAAATGCTTAATGAAGATGAGCTAAAGTATGGAAAATCAAGCAGTGCTTTAAAAAGGAGACTTTTGGAATGTAATACAAATTAATAGAAATAAAAGCCAAATATATTATTCACTTCACATGACATTCTTGTAAGAGAAGATTCTTATAGAATGGAAGAGTCTTCTGTAAGAGAAGACCCCATAGGAACAATAAATATGAATCCATAATTTCCAAGGGATAGAAGAAAGAAATAGGGGTCAAATCCAAAGAGGCATGGAGGAGATTTTGAGGTGATATTCAGTATCTTGATTGAGGTGGTGGTTTTACAACTGTGTATATTTGTTAAAATGTACACTAAAAAGGTGTCACAGAATATAAAAGCCATATATATATATATGAAAGAGGAATGGAGAGAGAAGGAATTCTGATGGTATGAATACCTAGAAATGACAAATTCTGGCATGCCATTCACCCTTTCTTTTCTAGAATACATTAAGGTAGGTTTTTTAAAAAGAATGATTATAAAGGAAAGGAATGAAATATTATATTTTACTTAGACTTGTGTCTCAAGGCCTCAAATGCAAAAAAACACCAGTATGATTGAAGAGTTAGCTCTCCTTAAACTTCAAGCCAGAGAGACCCATTTTTTCTCCTGCTTTAGCAAACATAAAAACTGTCTGGAAGAAAATAAATAACTCAAATTTACCCATGAAGGAAGAGACATTGTTCAAGTTACCAGTTAGATCACATAAAAGGAAGTAAAAGAGTGAGGTGGCATTCCATATTCATTTTAATAATTCATTAATGCGCGTTGAATGACCACAGTGGTGACTGTGGCTGAACAGTATTGTTTCTGAGACTGACTCCTAGTCATTTCTATTTATTTCTCATTGTACAGCTAGTGGCAAAGTATGGTTGATAAAGTTTTGTCAGATCTTAAATCAAAGATTTAAGATGTCAGTTAGAATTTTTAGAACACAACATTTCTAACTTTCTAATGTTGAGTTCTGACTGTTATTATTTATGTGTAGGCTGTTCTTACTATTTATGTGTAGGAAACTGAGTCAAATAAAAATCATTAGGCTCTGATAATTTGTATAATCTCAACTGTTTAGACATGAATTACCACTCTTTAGAGATGATCTTCATTAAATCATAGAAAAAAATATAGAAAGTAGATCCTATTAAGGTTTTCAGTAGTAGGAGTTCACATATGTGTACCATGAATTCATTGTTGGGATGGTGGATTATCACTCAATACTCTGGGAATGCAATATTTTAAAAGGTCATTGAATACCAAGGAAGTTTTCTTTGAGAGTCAAATGAATTTGAGTTGAACTACTGACTTCAACACATATTAATTTTGTAAGCTTGATCAAGTTCTTTGCTCATTTTCAACTTCAAGTCCATCATTCACAAAATGGAAATTAATACTGATTTCTTAGGATCGTCTTATGGTTTAGCAGTAGTAAATGTGAAGTATCTGTCATATAAACTGTATGTAGTAGATGGATGATTCCTTCCTTTAACTACACTCAAATGAGTTTGCAGGAGCTATGCAAATCTTTCCCTCTGTAAATAATAATAATAATAATAACAACAACAACAATAATAAGCTGGATGCAGTGACTCAAGTCTGTAATCCCAGCACTTTGGGAGGCCAAGGGGAACGGATTGCCTGAGCCCACGGGTTCAAGAACAGCCTGGGCAACTTGGAGAGACCTCACCTGTACAATAAGTCCAAAAATTAGACTAGTGTTAGGTTGCGTGTGCCTGTAGTTTTGGCTACTTGGAAGGCAGAGGTGGAAGGATCGCCTGAGCCCAGCAGGTTGACGCTGGGGTGGCCATGAGTGTTCCACTGCACTTCAGCCTGGGAGATGAAGTGAGACTCCAACTCAAAATAATAATAATAATAATAATAATAATAATAATAATAATATTAAATAGATAACATTAAAAATAATTAACTAAATATGTTGTCCAGTAAGATATTTTTTCTAGTATATCCTAGCACTATTGTTTTCACTGGAGGTGCTACTTGATTATCAAGAGACCATTGTGTTTGCTTTTTCTCTTTTTATTATCACGACATAGCTCAATTAATTGATAAAAGTAGAACAAAACATATATATAAGATAACTAGTAATTTACATTAAAACTGAATATTTTTTAAAGATTTGGTAAAGATTAGTCAAAATGTCAAATTAGAAGTAGGTGAGACTTTTTTTAAAAGATTGGAAAATATTTTTTTCTAGATGAAATCTGCATTGATATTCTAATCTAAAGAAATGAATACAGAAATGTTCCATTATAAAGTAAGGTATTCTTGTCATCTTGTTATATACCACCTAACTCCAGTAAGAATGGTCATCATTAATAAAACAAACAACAACAGATGCTGGAGAGGCTGTAGAGAAAAAGGAATGCTTCTACACTGCTGGTGGGATTGCAAACTAGTGCGACCTCCTTGGAAGACAGTGTGGCGATTTCTGAAAGAACTAGAAATTGACCTTCCATATGACCCAGCAATCCCCCTATTGGGAATATATCTGGAGGAACCCAAATCATTCTACAAAAAAGAGACCTGCACACGTATGTTTGTTGCATCTCCATTCACAATAGCAAAAATGATATTGTGCCATGCTGCCCATCAATGCTGGACTGTATAAAAAAATGTGGTACATATACACAATGGAATATTATGCAGCCACAAAGAAAGACAAATATACGGGCTTCACAGCAACCTGGATGGACTTAGAGTCGATCATACTCAGTGATCTTTCACAGAAGCAAAGAACAGAGTACCATATGTTCTCACTCATAAGTGGACCTTGAACAGTTATCATACTATTAGAAAGGGATTGGCAGTGGTGGGAAACTGCCAGGGGAGGAGGGGTGGGATTGGCATTGAGGGAAACTGCTAGGGGAGGTTGGAGCACACCGCATCAAGCAGGGTACCTGAATAATCATTTGTATACCTAACCCTGAATTGTACCCCACATCTTTCATAAAGAAATAAAGTAAGGTTTAATTTGTGACAGGAGAGATGTGAACAGTCTATTGGCAGATATGTACTCTAGAAGAGATAAGATTTTCTTACTCATTGCTAAGTTCATGGCTGAAGCATCTATAACAAAAGCAGATTAACAAGCGTGAAGTATACAAATCTGCATCATATAAGTTTTATGTGGCACAGGAACCTTCATAAATGAAGACCTAAAGAAACAGGGAAGACTGTCAATTTTTATGCTTAGCTTAGATGAAGAGTGGACAGTTGCAGAGAAGTATGGTTGAACAAAGGGGTAAGGTATAGCAGTCATTAACTGGGGGCAAACTTAGCAAGACTTGATTGTTCAATTCTTCTCTGTGTCCCTGTATCTTCAGAGATAAAAAACATTCCTCTGGGTATAAAGAGGATTCTGATACGAAGGTCTTTTGACCTGCTTAAGATGAAGGTCAGCTAGGTTTCATGGCCTGCTTTAAGAAATAACAGATGAGGAATGTGAGAGTGTTCTTCCTGCTTTCACTATTTTTTCAAATGCCTTGATGTCATACTTTGGGATAGCATGTCCTGAACCCTATCAATACTCAAAGGAGATTTCTTAACTGTACATCAACTGTTTGGAGAAAAAAAATACATTTTTATGAATTAAATTGAAATGGAAACATTTTAAAGTATGAAATTATTTTATTAATTTCTAAATTTTACAATTCTTTCCTTTAGTTGACTTTTTAAAATAAATATATGATTTGTTCAGGAAACTTTATTTTAATCTTCCATCTTAAATAAGCAAAATAACATAAAGTAAAATGTTTGGGGTAGACCAAAAATTAAATACTCGGAAAAAATTGAAATGTGTCACTAAGACATTTCTTTTTGAGAAAAGGAAGCTAAAGTTTCAACATATGTCTAAGGGGATAACTGGGAAGATGGAAATGGTGTTTATAATGATGTGACATCCAGGACCAGGTTCCGGACTGAGTATTCCTCAAAGGATCTGATCAGGTTTCAGAGGAAAAGCACTTTTTGACATATGCCAAAAGTTTAAATATTACATGCCTGAGAGAAGGGGGGAAAAAGGCTGCAATCACTCAAGTCAAATTCTGACTGCTTTCCTAGCTGACTTGTGCATATTTGGAATAGATATCAAAAAAATCCTCTTACTCCTTCACAGCAAGTGGTAGGGTTGATATTTTCTGCTCAGATTCAGGGTTGGGCCTGTAAAAAGATATAAAAAACTGTTGTGATAGAGTGATCTATAGAATATTTAATATTTTCACTTGACCAAATAACATCTGTGTGTGGTTGCCAAAATAACAAAATAACATCTGTGTGTGCTTACCAAATAACATCTATGTGTGGTTACCAAAATGACCAAATAACATGTGTGTGGTTACCAGAATTTCCACCTTTGACACTGAAATTTTGGTGATTAAAGCAGTACATTTGTAAATTTCAAACAAAAAAGACACAATTAAAAAATTTGATAAAATTAATATTGCATAGTGTATCTCATGAACTACAGACAAATGGCTTTGTAGTTTTTGACAAGAGTGGCGGCTGGGGGTGTACAATATAGCATTAAGTACCAATATTTAAAAGGAAAATACTATTTTTATAAAAAGTTTGCTTCAAGGTTTTTATATTGTACTCTTCATACATACACATTTAAAATAAAATATATACCACTCATTTATTGCTTACACATCCCCCAAAACCTGTAAACAGTCTAAAAAAATTAGGTACATTCGCATATGATTATTGAATAAATATTCTCAATATGAAGGATCATGTAAGATAAAAAATGGATTGAACAGTGTGATTTTTTTCTATATAAATATACTTGCATATATGCAATTATATGAACATGAATTAGAGTTAATTGTCTAGCTTGATATATTTCACACATGCATTGGAATTTCTGAATAGATATACAAGAAACCATTAGTGATTATAGATAAATGATTAGGACAAGTACTTTCACATTTTGTGTGTACCACTCTACATAATATAATTTTTAGAAATCATGTGGATGTATAGTGAATACCCCTTTCCCTCTACTGTTACACTTTAATTGCCATTTAATTCCTTGATTACTAGGACTAATCCTCTTATGCCTATTATCCCTGTTTAGATCAATAACCATAAGAAGCTCAAGTCTCCCAGGACACCCATCGTTCCTTAGATTCTCATCCTCAAACATTTCTTATCATCCCTATTTTCCGTTTATTTGTAAAGACAAAATATTCTAATTGTGCTCTCACAATTCACAGTCCAAATGAGCAAAACCTCCTTTATCTGCTTTTATTGTATCTTCACTTCCGCTCAACCTCAAATCTATTTCTCCCGCAAACCCTATCACATGGTATCTAGAAAATGGGTCCATGTCTTCCTTACTTCTAGTCAATTATCTTCACCACTTTCCTAATACATTCAGATCGACGTCTCTCTCACCAAATGGTGTCTATGTTGTCCTCCTTTGGTGCCATCTTCTACTGATGAGTCACTCTAAAATATTGCCACTTCTCTTACTGCCATTATCTAGTATTATTCCTTTCATAATCAGTGGAGATTTTAGTTTCCATGTTGATAATTATTTTATACCTTAGTGTATACTCTTACTTAATGTACACTCTTACATTTCCAGTTCCCCAATATCTCTCATTCACCCTACCTCAGTCACCCCTATCCTTTGTCACTGGAAATAACCCAAACCCCTGCAACATTCTATCCGGTCTACCTATTAGCTTTTCGGCTTACTCCAGTATTCTAAGAACTCTTTCACCTCATTACATATATATATAATTTACTGCTCATATCTCACTAGACTGCCTCTGCCACTTTTAGAGAAACTGTCATTTCTCTATTTGTTCATATTAGATTCCTTGATTTATTTTTATTATAATCACTTATTTGCTATCCTTAATCTAATTTTCTCCTTTATTATTTCATCATACTCACTTGTTAACTTGCCAACTCTAGCAAAATCCAGTTCTCTGACTTATGCACCTACAAAGTCAAATATGACTGGGGATAATACAAAAACAACAATTTACTATGTCAAGGTTAAATTTGTAACCACTCACCTTCATGGAACCCTTAGTGCTGCTAAGTATTTTTAAGTAATTCTCTAATTCATTCATTTGCTCACTAGTTAAAACTTCTCCTTTTTTGTTAAACTTCTGGTATCTCTCTGTATCCTTACTATTATTTAAAAGTCTATCTTTTTATTTTCAAGAGAATAAAAGCAATCAGAAAACAATATTAGCATGCTACCATGATACAACTCTCAGTAGCCCATGATATGGACTCATACCAAACACCTTATATCCTATAAAGATGATTAAGTGATTCAATTGCTCCATCTAGATATTATATTTAGATTTGCTTAAGAAAATTCCTTTCATCGGTGGGTCAGCCTGTAATCCCGCACCTTTGGGAGGCTGAGGTGAGTGGATTGCCTGAGCCCGCAGGTTTGAGACCCACCTGGGCAGAGAGACCTCATCTCTACTATAAATCAAAAAATCAGGCGGGCATGGTAGCGCATGCCTGTAGTCCTGGCTACTTGGAAGGCTGAGGTGGACGGCTTGCCGGAGCCCAGCAGGTCGAGGCTGCGGTGGCCGGGAGCAGCCACTATACTCCAGTCTGGGCGACAGAGTGAGACTCCAACTAAAAAAAAAACAAACAACAACAACAAAAAAAAACTTACATCCTATCTTGTTTCACCTACTTGAGAATACAAATAATAATTATGCAATTATGTTAGGATAATAAGATTAAATTCTTCAGCTCTCATTCTTTCTTAAGTTTACCCTAGCCAGGTTTGTTCCTACCATGCTAGTCGTGTATTGATTTCTACACTGCTGCAGTCAATGATCTGTTCTTAGACCGCATTTTACTGGGTTTATCACCACCATTTGTGTGGGCTGGTCACTTCTTTCTTCTTGAAACTATTCTGGGGACACCACTATTATTCTGTTTTTCTTCCACCTCATTAATTTCTGTTTTTCAATACCACTTGAACATCTCTCTGACAATTAAATACTGGTGTGCACTGAAATTAGACATTCTTGCTTCCCTGTTCAAAGGATGTCGTAAATTGATTGTAAAAGCCCTCTCCATTCATTCCTCAACCTTGAGTCACTCATCTTTCAGGTGAGGCTGTGACTCCTGCCATCAAAAGATGTTTTATTGCCCATTCCTTTTAGTCTGTGTTGTGTTTAATAGAAGGAGACAGTAGTACTAGTTTGCCTGTTTTGAGTCTAGGCCTCAAGGAAACTTGCATGCCTCTACTTTCTTTTTGGGAACACAATAACCTTCATGTGAACAAGGCTGGTTTAGTTTTTAGGATGAGGGAAAACACAAAGTTCAGCTATGCCTGTGATCGTAAATAAGTGCCAAGCAATCGACAGATATGTAAAAGAAGCCAAAGTAAAATAGTCCCTGGCCAACCCGAGAACTGACTGATGAACATACACATCCAAGATCAACTAAGCCTAGATTAGCAGAACTGCCTGAGTGAGCTATAGACATGAAGTCTATATTTATAATGCATATGTATTATTTGAGACACTGAGTTAGTTAAAAGTTATTTTAACTGCTCATATGTGAAGGAAAGGTGCAATGTATGGCCAGATTCTTCAAAATTAGGCTCCTAGGAAACGATGCAAAAATGACGTACTTGCAATAATTGTTCTTTTTTAGAGTCATGAGATAACTAGGCTTTTTTACACTGCCAGGTTCTAAGATTTTCTTTTTTTTTTAAAGTAGGAATGTGAAAGGAGAGAGAAAGAAGAATTTGGGGCCACTGGTGATTAAAATTTATGATAAGATTGAAAGACCTTGTGAACTAAAACTGAGAGATCTCGTTCTTTTCAACTCAGTGTCTGCCTTCTGAAGAACCCATACAATTTATAAGAATCAGGTAATGAATTCAAAAATAATGTCAGTAAGTAGAATGCAAAGAGGAGAATAAAAGTTATCTGAATATTAGTTTTTATAAGAAAAAAGTGACTATCTAAGAAATAGAAACAATAATAGGTCATTGTCACAAGAAATAGATGTAGGCCCTTCTTCTCTCCCAAATTTTCTTTTTAAAAATGTATGTATCCCTATAATAAAATTTTGCTAATGCTTTTTTAGATGGCAACTATGGAAAAATGTATGCTGTCTTAATTGAATGAGATTTTAATAAGATAAGTTTGTTTTAATTTCTTTTAAAACTTTTTCTAGTTTGATGTAGAATATAAGACTCAATGCCTTTAATAAATTTCATTATATAATCTATATGCATAATAGTCATATCAATAAATGTTTGTACAACATTAGTTGACATCTAGAAGAAAATATTGTTCTAAAGGAAGAGGACTTGAAACTTTGAAGAAAGATGGAAGATGAAGAAAAATCTGTAGAATAATGTAGGAGCCCAGAAGTTATACTGTAATGGGGGTAGATGTTGCAAAAATGGGTGTATGATTCAGTGACAAGGAGGGAGAGAGAAAGAGATGACACAGATTATTTATACCAGGCAATGACTTAATTTTTATATTAGCAGAAATTTAGTAATTGGCAGATAGCATTGTTAATACTAATTTGGATAATAAATACTGTACTATGTACTTGGGCACATAAAAGAAGAGAGAGATAAGTGGGAAGAAAAAGGTAAGGAAATATTTCATAGAACTCCCCCACCTCTTAGGTGGTTAATACTTTTCTTATTTGTTTTAAGAAACTGCGTAGATCAGATTTGTGTCTCTCTTATTCCCCCCCCGAATATTAAAGCCATATACATTGCTTAGTAAATTTAGAAAAACATAAGTCAAATACAGCACAGAAAGTATCTACATTTGAACACTCTGTCTTTATAAGAAGTTACAAATAGTTCCCCTATCTCTATTTCAGTTTTGATTATTATTCTTCACTCTGTAATTTATTCTGTACCATTAAAGATGCATATTTCTCTTTAAGGGAGCCAGATGAGATGGTGTTTTGATAGCAAGGCAAAAAGCTTGAATCGGATAACGTATTTTCTAATCTAGTATGGGTTGGCTTTGTAACAGTATATCAGTAAATGCTATCTATTAACGGAATTTGGTTTAGTGATAATACAGAAATGCAATATAATATTAGAGACATTTGGGGATCATTCTTGTTTTTGATAATTTTGTGAGTTGAAATTTGCTGAAGAACTGTGGTCTGCACTTTGATATGATACTTTTTTCATTCCATCTAGGAATGAACTCAATCTTTTCTGACTGCCTTAACACTGGTATGTTCATTTAAATAGAAGATGTTCTCAAATCAAACAAGCATCTAAACAGCAATAAAATCTAATCATAAAAAAATAAATTCCCTGACTGACAAGAATGAAGCAACTGTGACACCTGAAGGGAACACATGTCCTTAGATCACTGATGACTTTCACTTCAAGATGCTGATTTTTCAGTGTCAACATAAATCTACCTAAAATAAAATATCACCCACAGGATGTTTCTATAGTTTCATTCTGTAATTATACTAGTTTCTTTACTTTTCTTTTAATAAAATGTATCATCAAAGGACTAACTCAAGGAGAAATAAAAAGAAAAGCACTTGAATCTAATATTTTCATGGATTTTTAAAACAGACGCGGACTTTGATCATTTCTCATTAGATCAAAGAGTATTTGGTACTCTTTGAAGGGAACTGTATTGTAGTATCCATCAGATTTGATTCTCAACTTCATTATGACAAAATGAAAGAAACAGTCTACTTTCACTGTGCATTAAATGCATTTATATAAAACCAGCACAGATATATACATGTATACAATTTTAAAATATCTAATCACTGCTTTGGAGTAAACAGATATCATCAATTATGAAAAAAATAGAAAAAATATATCATTGAATTTAAAAGTGAGTAATTGTGGTAGTATTTATTCTTCTATTAATATTTTCCAAATATGTTGTATGTCTTACATTAGTGATTCACAGTAACATTTTCTGACAGTAATTTATCACAGTATTTTTCTTAAGTAATGACTGAAGTATAATAATAAATTATTAAACCCAGCAACTGACTTTTTTAAACTAAAAATTCAAAATCTGATCCTTAAACCAGATCCTTAAAAGTAAAATTCCTCAGGTTCTCAGGCACACCCAAGAATAAAGTCAAATACATTAGAGAGAGAAAAAAAAGTTTAGCTTCCAAAGAGATCTAGACAAAGAATAATTTAGTTATTTTTCAAATGTTTACCAAGCTATGTAAATAATTTGACACTTTAGCTTACTTATCACTTAGCTTACTTATCTCATAGTGTGATAAATACTGTGAAGAGTCAATACATGGGTGCAACTTGAGAGTGTAAAGCTTATACGATAAGTCAGAATGCATTTTATTTCTCTACTGTATCTAGGAACTATATGTAACATAGAATATTCAGGATAAAAATGGAAACAAAGACCAGGTACAGTAATCCTAGCAAGTCGGGGAGGCCAAGGCAGAAGCATCTCTTGCCAGGAGTTTGAGGCTGACTTAGCAACAGAGAAAGGCTTTGTCTCTTAAATAAAAAAATTAAACAAGGACTCTGGATTCTTTATTTATACAATTTCATATACCTATTCATTAAAAACACATGGATATTTGTGACCTCATTGAAATCTTTGTTTAAACTATGAAGGAGATAGTTTAGATATTAGAAATAGTCTATTAGCCATTGGTTTACCAGTGATGATCTGTCTTAATATTATCTTGAGTTAATAATATTCACTAAAAAATATATTCACTAGGATTATGTTTATGTTGTCCCAGTGTGTTATAATTTTACTTTGTTGTTTTTTTAGATATTATTCTAATATAGTACAGTAAAGCTTCTACATATGAACCTTTATGTTGTGAACTTTCAAAGTTGCTAATGTGTGGTGACATTATTTAAGGAGGCACTGTTAATTTTCGAGGCACAGAACCCAAATGCAGAATGGTACACAACAGTTAGAGCAGCCATTCAGACATAATCCAGTACTATTGTGTCATCTATGATGAGAAAAAAAGAGTTACTACCCAGACATCACTGAATCGTTGTTCTCAAGAGAGTAGATAAAATTGAATCCGGCTAGGAACCAGAACCTGTGTCATCAACGTCAGTCATGAGTGAAGTTGCAGCTTGCCTTCCACCTCCTGTTGCTGACCATCCTTCTGCCCTGCCATCTCCCACCTCTTTTCCCTCCTGCAGTCAGTAACTCTTCTTGCCTTTACACTCATGCCAGCCCCTGTATGACAGCTGGTGTACTGTACTGTACTTCTGTACTTTTCAAGGCACTGTACTGTAAGATTAAAAATACTTTCTTTATGTTTTATATGTGGTTTTTTATGTATTATAGTGTGAAAAGTATGATAAACCTATTATACAATACAGTATTACATAGCTGATTGTGTTACTTGGGTACATAGACAAACTTTGTTAAACTTGCAAACAAATTGGACTTAAGAAGGTGCGCTTGGGGTGGATCTTGTTTGTATGTAGGGGACTTACTGTATATGTATGTAACATAGTATAGTATATATATAATGTAATATACATAATATAGTATATATACAGTGTTTATATATGTATATGTGCATATATATAGCCAAGAGCTGTTACAAATCCATAGTTATCTTCTTTTCTCTGTATCTATTTAGACATCAGTAATTCAGAATGACTTCAATACCAATTGGAAAGTGAACAATTATGTTATATATTGCTTTGTTTGCTTCATTTATTGAAAGAGAAATTTAGATGTTTTTTTTTTTCTTTTCTATCTGAATCAGGGTCTCCCTCTGCCACCCAGGCTGAAGTGCAGTGGCATGATCACGACTCACTGAACCATTAACTTCTTATGTTCAGGCGATCCTTCTACCTCAACCTCCCAAGTAGCTGGGACATGATGCCATACCTGACTCTTTTTAAAATTCTTCATAGAAATGCGGTGTCACTATGCTGCCCAGGCTAGTCAACTCCTGGGCTCAGGCAATCCTCCTTTCTCACCTCCCAAAGTGCTGGGGCTACAGGCATGAGCCACTGTTCCTGGCATTTGTATCTTATTACTATTATTATTATTTTTTTTTAGTTGGAGTCTCACTCTGTTGCCCAGACTGGAGTTCAGTAACACACTCACAGCCACTGCAACCTCGACTTGCTGGGCGCAGGTGATCCTTCTCCCTCAGCTTTCCAAGTAGCTGGAACTACAGGCATACATCACCACACCTGGCTAATTTAAAAAAAAAATTTATTGTAGAGATGAGGTCTCACCAAGTTGTCCAGGCTGGTCTTAAACCCATGGGCTTAGGCAGTCCTCTCACCTTGGCTTCCCAAAGTGCTGTGATTATAGATGTGAGCCCCTGTGCCCAGTCATGACTTTTAATTTAATATCATTATTTCCTCTAAGTATGTTTAAAGTGATCTAGAAATCATTCTTACTCTCTTCCTTCTCATCATTTTTATTCACATCTAGATATTATTTCTGTTGTGGGGTGGTTTCCTTGTTTCTTTTAGATCTGCAAGTTATTAACAGAGGATGATGAACTGTAAATGACCTCATAGAATTTATTAATATTAAGTTAATTTTTCTGCCTTTGAATTTTCTACTACCACAAGAGAAATAGAAACATACATAAACAGATGATGCTTTTCATAGACAGTGTGTCAAAAATCTTAGAAGAAGATAGAAAAAACAATAATTAAGAACAAATTTATAATACAAAATACAGACAATAATATTTTGTGGCCAAAAATATGGAGAGTTGGAACACTTACATATTGTTGTTGAGATGTAAAATGGTGCAACTACTCTGGAAAACAGTTTGGCAATTTTTAAAAATGTTAACCATAGAGTTATCATAAGGCCTAGCAATTTTACTCTTAATAGACCCCAGTAGAAATAAAACCACATCTCCACACAAAGATTTGTACATGAATATTCATAGCATTATTCATAAGAGTCAAAAACTGAAAAAACTCAAAGTCCATAAATTGATGAGTGATTTTAAATAATGTGATATATTCGTACCTTGTAATATTATTTGGAAATAAAATTTGTGACGTTTGAATACATGCCATAGCAAGATTAAACCTCAAACACATTATGTTAAGTGAAAGAAGTCACAAAGAACTACCTATTGCATGACTCCATTTATATGAATTGTCTATCTGCAAACATACAAACAGAAAGTCGATTAACGTTTAACTAAGACTGGTTGTTAAGGACGCAGAATGTAATTGAGAATGCATGGCAGAGTCTGTATATTTTTTTGAGATAGTAAAATGTCCTAATATCAGATAATATGATCACACAATATTTTGTAGTTGCCCTGAGGATGTCAGAATCAACCTTCCATCCAACATTGGTTTGATTGGTTTGTATGTCAAGACTGATGATGTCACACACACCAGGAGAATATAAAAAGATATATCATCACGTGACTTTCCAGGGACAGCAAAGCTTGCAAAAACCAGTCAGGTAATGAAGGTGAAAAGAGGCGCATAGCTTTGGCATTTATCATGGCTAAGAGCTAAAGGTAGAATGAAGATTCTTGATCATGGACCAAGGTTTGCATAGTTTCAGCTATGAACCAGTGTCATAGGGAGGGAGGATAAGGAATTTCTTAATGTTTTTTCCAGATATGGAGCAAAAGGGGAAGGAACAAAGGGAAGAAGGATGGAAATTGAAATCTTTGAGGTAGAATATCCAAAATGAAGTCTTTCTTTTTACTACACACAACTCTGTAAATATACTGAAAACAAACTGGATCATACATTTGAAATGGGTGGATTTTATAATATATATATTATATCTCTATAAATCTATTCAAATAAAAACCTGATAAAAATATTTTTTAAGATATGGGACAAACTGAAATCTCATATATTACTGACAGGAATAGAAAATGGCAAAACTAGTTTGGAAATAGTTTTGACATTTCATTTCAAATATTAATACCATTTTAGCAAGCAATTATATGTTCAGGTATTTTAATTCAAGACAAATAAAAACATTTTTGTATCAAAATCTTGTGCAATCCTTTGCAGCATCTCAGACACAGCTAGAGGCCATTATCATATCTGAATTAACACAGAAACAGAAAATCAAATCCTGAATGTTCTCACTTGTAAGTGGGAAATAAACATTGGATACACATGGATATAAAAATGGAAGCAATAGACAGTGAACTCATAAAGCAGGATAAGGAAGGGGGGAAAGGTTGAAAACCTATCTATTGGGTTCTCTGTTCGTTATTTGGGTGGTAAGTTAACAGAAGCCCAAACCTTAACATCAGGCAATATACCAATACAACAGACCTGTCATGTATCCCCAATCCAAAATTAAAAAAAACCAAAAAACTCCTACAAAAATGTAGGAGTTTTTTTCACAGTAGATAAAAAATACAAACAATCACTCAACAGAGGGGCAAATATACTAATTGTAATATAGGCCCACAATGGAATGCTACTCATTAGTAAAATGAAACATAAGAGTGCTACCTACAACAACATGCTATCCATAAAGAATCTCATAGGTATTATGCTTTATGAAAGAAGACAGACACAAAATAATTGTATGATTTAATTCCTATTATATTCTTGAACTGATAAAACTAATCCATAATGAAACAAAGTAGCTGCCTCTTTCACAGGGATTGCAAGGAAAATTTTCTGGAATAATAAAAAATGTTGCATAGCTTGCTAGGACTTTAAGTTAAAGTAAGTTTATTTATTTGTAAAAATTATATAGTTTATATAATGAAATTCAATGTACATTGATTTTTACTTCAAAAGAAACTGTAAGACAGTATTATTTAAGTAAGGAAGCTTAGAGTTGGGTAGGTATTAATAAATCAGAAACTACAGATATGGAATTGTTGAAACTAGGTGATGAGTACCTGAGGTTTTATTATACCATTTGTTTTACTGTGTATATGTCATAACCAAAATTATTTTAAAGAGTTTCATAGGCAAGGATGATTGCAATGCTTGGGAGATAATAATAATAATAATGGTAATAGAACAGGCCAGTTCTCTTTGGCCAAAAATATATAACTCTCGCGAATCAGAGGATTTAACTTTATGGTAGAAAGCTACAAAGAGGCTTAAGCACTTGATGAAGAGAGCTCATTGAGATAATACCATGAGAACATATACCTAAAAATGATTGATGCATTTGAAAAGAGGTACGGCATACCCCTAAACACATGGTTTATGATCATGGTGTTTGATCATGAGATCTTAGTTTATGACTCTACATATATTTGAACATTTTAAGGAATCTATTTCGCATGTTTTGCTATCTCTAATTTCAGTTTTTAATTTGTAAGACTGTATTTATGAACTGTCATAGATTTAAAATATCAAGCTCATGCATATATACATAGAGTCATACCTTCAGGCATTGGCAAAAATATGACTCATGTTACCTGTTTTTTCTCTATTCTTTTTGAAATTCTAGGGTAAGTTCATTATTCAGGATTACAGCATGAACACATTGCATATTTAAGGCTTGTTTTGAATTTATGATTCCCAGGTCAGTGCTATACTAATATATACATTCTCTCATATTAATGTTAAAAGGTAACAGTCATATTTGAAAAGTCAGTATAATTCCTCATAGGAAGATGTAAAGGAATGATTGCTTTAGAAAGTGTAACCTTTCATAAATTCAGACGTTTCCATATTTGGATCCATATATTTTCTTCAAAAGTCACATAAATATGTATTTGGCTTCAGTATAGATGTCAATATGTATTCTACAATATAAACCAGGTATCTTGTGCAACTGCATGTATTATATTATTGTTATCATCATTTTACCTTATTTTCAGAGATTAGTGATCAAATAAGGAGTGTAAAATTAAACTATTACATTGTTTAGACTTAGATATACCCTTCAGTTCTTCCTCAGATAATTCATCGAAATAATGCAGATTTTCATAACTTTCCATTCTAAGCAGATTGGTAAATAGAATCAAAATACTGCTAGACTTTAAAGTCATAACACATGAAGGCCAGATAGACTAGAGGAATCATTGAATTGTGACAGAGTATAGTCAACAATGTTTGTAAATCAGGGCTTAGAAATGTAGAGTCAAGCAATAATTTTTTAAGTAATAAAAATTAGAATTATATTTTTAAATGCAAAAAGCAAGAATGGAAATAATTGTGCTGGTAAATGTCAAGACATACCCACTCTGCAAAAGAGAAAATGACTTATTTTTAAGAATATATAGCTCCCTATTTTCACTTGTCCTCGCTTCTTGTTATGTTTTTATTTTTCTTTTTTCTCTCTCTTTTAAAAAGGTATTTTAAAGATGTGGGGTACAATTCAAATGGTCATCTTACAGGTAGAGTTTGGGCAAAGTAGAGACCAAAGGGAGGTCCAAATTTCACCTAATTCTTACTCTCCACCTTACTGTCAGAGGTCCTGTTCCATTGGTCTGACAGTGCTAAAATATTTGTAAGTTTAAGTCATATTAGTAAGCTCAAGGTAATCTTTGTGCTTGGATATAGATGGATGAAAAAAACTTGTGAATCAAGCAAACTTTAGGTAAATGATGATAGGATTAAGTTCCAGTCAAAATTGACAATCCTATCCTTGACTTCTCTTTAAAACATCTTTCACGATTTAGAATGAAGATGCAGAAGTACAGATCGCCATGTCAGACTCTGCCTCTTCCCTGGCCTCCACATATCCTTCTACAAGAATAAAGAAGGTTCCAAGCTCACTCATTGCCTTCCCACTTCCATTAGCAAGATTGAAGAAGGGATCCCAGAGCTTTGCAAAACCCCTCTGTACCTTTCCCCCAAACTCACAGAATCACCACAAAAACTGCATTGGCCAGCGCCAGGATAATCCTTCTAAATTCTTTGTTCCTGTTTCCATCAGTTTGAAAAAGACATCTATGAAACCCTGACTCGTCTGCACAGGGCTTTGTGAATTCCCTTTTGTGAATTAGTAGACTACGTTTCAAAATTATTCTAATTTTATTGTCTGTAAATCACAGTGTAGCATTAGAAAAATCTCATACAATTTTCAATCCCACATTGTCCTGGCAATCTATGCCTTTGTTTGATGAATTCCTAATCCAGATTAAATCCAATATTTACCTATCCTGCACTTGCACTGTATGCATGGCTGAAACATTTTCCCACCAGAAGACAAATGTTATAATATTTATTCCAAAAAAAAAAAAACTGCACACGTTGTATCTTTCCTATGCATTAGTTTGTAAACCTATTTCCTTACAACAAAAGATCCTGAAATAATTATCTAAGCTTACTCTCTTTAATTTTTCTCCAGTCTTCTCTTACTGAGCTTCCACAGTTAGATTTCTCTCCAATTACCTCCCAGCTCTTGTCAAGATCATGCCATGTCATTAAATTCAGTGGTAAATTATTAGTTCTCACATAGATTTATGCGTATTCATTGACAAAGTTGATCCTTCTCTTTTTCTTGAAACATTTCTTTCACATAAATTTTGGGAAAAATCTCTTTCCATTTCCTTACCACAATGACTGCTACTTCTTAATTACTATTTTTTTCATCCACATCTAGATGTACTAGATGGGAGTTTACATCTATTACTTTAAATGTCACACATTTGCTGATGACTCACATATTGTGTCAACTTCTCCCTTGAACTTCAGATATGTATCCACCAGTTTACTCAACATCTCTGTTTTGATAGCCACTAGATATCTCTACCTTGAGAAAAGTTCTCTATTCACAACAGCAAATACATGAACCCCATCACGCTGCCCATCAAAAGTGGACTGGATAAAAAAATGCGGTACATATACATGATGAAATATTATGCAACCTCAAAGAAGGACAACGTTATAAGGAAGGTCAATTTCTAGTTCTTTCAGAAATTGCCACACTGTTTTCCAAGGAGGTTGCACTAGCTTGCATTCCTGCAAGCAGTATAGAAGCATTCCTTTTTCTCTGCATCCTCGCCAGCATCTGTTGTTTGTTTTATTAATGATGACCATTCTTACTGGGGTTAGGTGGTATCTCAGTGTGGCTTTGATTCGCATTTCTCTGATGATTAGTGAGGCTGAGCACTTTTTCATGTGTCTGTTGGCTGCCTATAGAACTTCTTTTGAGAAGTGTCTATTCAATTCTTTTGCCCACTTTTTAATGGGGCTGTTTGTGTTTTTTCCTTTCAGCACGTTTGAGTTCCTTGTGGATCCTAGATATTAGGCCTTAGTTAAATATACAGTTGGTAAATATATTTTTTTGCATTCTGTGGGTTCTCTCCCCTCTCTCTTGATGGTTTCTTTTGCTTTGCAGAAGCATTTCAGTTTGATAAGTTTCCACTTGTCTATCTTTTCTCTTGTGTCATGGGCACTTGGAGCTTTGATCAGGAAGTGGTTGCCAGTGCCAATTTCCATAAGGGTGTCTTCTGTATTTTCTAAGGTTTTTATAGTTTGAAGTTTTATGTTAGGTCTTTGATCCATTTAGAGTTGATTTTTGTGTATGGTGATAGGCAGGGGCCCTGTCTCACTCAGTCTTCTGCATGTGATCAGTCAGTTTTCCCAGCACCATTTACTGAACAGGTTCTCCTCTCATCAGTAGTTACTCTTGGAGGCTCTGTCAAAGATGAGTTGGTTGAGAAATTGAGATTTTGCTCCTGGAATCTCTATCCTGTTCCATTGGTCTATATGCCTGTTCTTGTACCATTACCAGGCGTTTTTGATTATTGTAGCCTTATAGTAAAATCTGAAGTCTGGAATTGAGATACCTCCTTCTTTGTTTCTTTTGCTAAGGATTGTTTTGGCTATTCATGGTCATTTATGTTTCCATATGAATTTCTGTCATTTCTAGTTCTGAGAAGAATGATGTTGGTAATTTGGTATTATGCTGAATCTGTAGATTGTCTTTGATAGGATGGACATCTTAACAACACCAATGCTTCCTATCCATGAACATGAAAGATTTTTCCATTTGTTAGTGTCTTTTTAGATGTCTATGAGCAGTGTTTTGTAGTTTTCGTTGTAAAGATCTTTCACTTCTCTGGTTAGGAAGATGCCAAGATATTTCAATTTGTGTGTGTGTGTGGCTATTGTGAATGGTATTGTGCTTTTTATTTGGTTCTCTGCCTGCTTGATTTTGGTGTATAGGATTGTGACTGTCTTTTGCACATTTATTTTGTACCTCAAGACTTTGTCAAAGTCCTTTATCAGTGCAAGCAGGTTTTTGACAGATTCTCTTGGATTTTCAAGGTATAGGATCATATCATCAACAAAGAGGGATAGCTTAACTTCCTCTTCCTATTTGGATATCCCTGATTTCCTTCTCTTGTCTAACTGCTATAGCTAGGATGTCCAACACTATGTTGAACACGAGGGGTGAAATGGACAGCCTTGTCTTGTTCCAGTTTGCAGGGGAAGTGCTTTCAATTTCTGTTCATTTAGCAAGTTGTTGGCTGTGGGTTTATTGTAGATGGCTCTTACTATTTTGGGGTATATTCCCACTATGGCTAAATGGTCAAGGCTTTTTTATGAAGAAATGATGCTGTATTTTACCGAATTTTTTTTAGCATCTAATTATATAATCACGTAATTCCTATTTTTGCATCTGTTGATGTATTTAATTACACTTATGGTCTTGCAGATATTGAACCAACTCTGCATCCTGGGGAAGAAGCCTACTTGGTCATGGTGGATAATTTTTGATATATGCCATTGGATCCCATTGGAAAGAATCTTGTTGAGTATTTTGTTTTTTGGGGTTTTTTTTTGCATTTATGTTCTTCAAAGATATTGGCCTATAGTTCTCTTTCTTTGTTGGATCATTACCTGCTTTGTGTATTAGTGTGATGTTATCATCATGAAATGATTTGGGGAGAGTTCTGTCTGTCTCAATTGCTTGGAATACTTTCAATAGAATTGGCATCAGCTCCTCCTTGCATGCTTTATAGAACTCTGCTGGAAATCTGTCTGGTCCAGGATTTTTGTTTTGTAGGTAGTTTTCTTATGACAGAGTCAATTTCCTGGGTTGTTATTGGTTTATTAAATGTCTCAATTTCTTCTTGTTTCAATCTTGGGAGGTTGAATGATATCAGGAAGTCTTCCATTTCATTTAGTTTTCGAGTTTGTTTCCTTACCAATGTGCATAGTAATCTCTGATATATATTTTTAAATTTCTTCAGGGCCATTGTGATTTGGTCTTTTGCATTTCTGACTGTGTTTATTTGGGTTTTTCTCTCTTTTTTCTTGGTCACTCAATCTGGCTTTCCTTTCAAGGAACCAGCTATTTGTTTTATTGAATTTTTTCTTTAAAATATTTGTCTCTTGTGTCCTATATTTCAAATTTTACTTTGATAATCTGGATTATTCTGCTGAAATTAGGATTTTGGTGGTCTTCTTTGAAGCTGCCTTGGGTGATTTGTTAGGGGGTTATCTTGCAATCTTTCTATATTCTTGATGTGCATTCATAAGAAATAAATTCCCCTCTCAGTAGTGCTCGTGGCATCCCAAAGGTTTTGGTAAGATATGTCTTTATTTGCATTAGTTTCCAGAAATCTTTTAATTTCTGCTTTGATTTTTGTGTTGACCCAGAAGTTGTTCAGCTTCATGCTATTTAGTGTCCATGTCTTTGTGGGTTTGGGGGGAGCTTTGTTGGTGTGGTTATTTATTTTTATTCCACTGTGATCTGAGAAGGTGCGTAGCAGTATTTCAATCTTTTGGAATTTGTGTATGCTTGATTTATGACCGAGGATGTGGTCAATTTTGGAGTATGTTCAATGTGGTGATTAGTAGAATGTATATTCCATGATTATTATGTGGAGTGTTCTTAGGTATCTATTAAGTTCATTTGGCCAAGTGTCAAGATGAGGTTCTGGATCTTGTTGATTTTTTGCCTCAGTGATCTATCTAGGGTTGTTAGTGGGGTATTTAAGTCCCCGGTTACTATAGTGTTAAAGGCAATACCTTTTTGTAGTTTACCTAGGAGCTTCTTTATAAAAGTTAGTGTTCCTTATATTGGGTGTATATATGCTTAAGATGGCTATCTCTTGTTCATGAATTGAATATTTTATCATTATGTAGTGACCTTTTGTATCTCTTTAAATTTTTGATAGCTTAAATAATATTTTGTCTGATATTAAGATTGCAGCTCCTGCTTTCTTTTGTTCTCTGTTCACCTGAAAATTAGTTTTCCATCTTCTAACTTTGAGTCTGAAAGTGTCAACTCTCATGAGATGAGTCTCCTTGAGACAATATATTGCATCATTTAAAAAATCCAATTTGCCATTCTATGTCTTTTCAGTGGTGCATTTAGTCTATTCCTGATCAGGCTAATTATTGAGATGTGAGAGTTTATCCCTGTCATGAGGTTCTTATAGAGTTTGCTGCAGTTTGTTTATTGGTTTTCTTTTATTTTGAGGGTTGATATATGTGTGTGTTTTCAATATTTTTCTTGCATTCTTGGGAAGAGTAGGTTGTTCTGGTTTTTTTCTTTCTTCCATGCTTAATACTTTCTTAAGTGTTTCTTGTAGAGTTGGTATGGAGGTGGTATAAAATCTTAGGGATTGAATGTCTGGGAAGGATTTTAATTCTCCATTGCTGATGAAGTTTAGCTTAGCTGGGTAGGAAATTCTTGGTTGGAATTGTTTATCTTTGAGAACTTTGAAAATTGAACTTTAGTCTCTTCTAGCCTGTAGTGTTTCTGTAGATAAGTTGGCTGCTATTCTAATTGGTCTTCCCCAGTAGGTAGTCTGACCTTTTTCTCTCACTGCCTTTAGGTTTCTATTTTATACTTACTTTTTGTAAGTGAACTATTATGTATCTAGGAATCAGTCATCACATTTGATGTCTTGCAGGGGTTCTCTGAATCTCTTGTGTTTGAATGGTTATATCTCTGATGAGATGAGAGAAATTCTCTTGGATAATTTCATGAAATGGTTGTCCCAAGGTGATCTCTGTTGCTCTATCTGCCTCAGAAATGCCAATTAAGCACAGGTTTGGCCTCTTGATATAATCACACATCTCTTGGATGCTGTGTTCCATCTTTTTATGCTTCTTTTCTATGTTCTTAACATTTTGGGTTAATTCCATATTTTTCTCCTCAAACTCTGAGATTCTTTCTTTTGCCTGGTTAATTCTGCTTTCCATGCTTGTCAGTTTGTTACTTATTTAGTTTACATATTCTTTATTGCCATCATCTCAGTTATCAACTCCTTCATTCTTTCATCTTGTCTCTTCTCAGTTCTATTCATTCTATTAGTATCTTGATATCTGGGTTTGTAGTTTGAGACAAGTCATTCTGGAGCATCTTTATTGTTTGAATTCTGAAGTCTGTATTCTCAGATACTATCTTCCCAAGAGTCTGGATGAGACCTGTGTTCTTCCTTTGATTCTTCATTTGTGATGGTTTTCCTCCCCCTTTTTCCTCTTCTTTAATTTCATTGTTCAGTGATAAGGGGACTAGCTTTCACTTTGCTCAGTCCTCTATTTCTATGTAGATCCTCTGGATTTGTTTAATTTTGAAGCTGGAGTGGGAATGAGAGACTGTGGTTTTTGCAGTTTCAAGAAACGATTAAGATGTGATGGGGGAACTGTAGTTCAGAAGCTATCTGCAAATTACAGTATCTACTAACTGGAGTGTGGGCACCCTGGAATCCACTCTCTTCCACCATACTATCTGCCTATGTGGTTGGGGCAAATGTATTCCTCCTAAAAATGAAACGAGACAAGAAAAAGGAAAAGAATGGAAAAAAAAAAGAAGGGAGATGAAAGAAAGATAAAGAGAGAGAAGAAGTAGATGAAAAACAGGTACATCACCAAAAACAGAAAGGAAAAAAAGAGCTCCATCTTTGGCCATTTCTGGAACTTCAGGTTCCTTTCTCTCTCTCTTTTTTTTTTCTTTTTACTGACTGGTCCCAAGCAATTCTGCCACTTTTGACTGCCACTGCGGTAGGGAGCAGATTTTGGTCTCCAGTCACTCTCAGCACAGGTCAATCAGGCAATCAGGTTACTCTCACTGTGGATCAGACACCCCACAGATTTCTGGGGCAGGAAGATGAATCAGATTCAGACTCACTCCAGCTCATCTACTGCTGCTGCTGCCCTGCTGCCAAGTCTCCCACTTGGATCAGACTTGTCTGTGTCTGGTTCAGCCAGGGGGTGGGGCATCTGTCTCTCTGTGTTTGCACCTGAAGTTTCCTTTCTGGGTCATTGATGATCAATTCTGGAGGGGTGTGGAGATAACCTCCAGGTCTCAGATTGGAGGCTAGCAGAGTTGGGCCGGCCAATGCAGGTCTCTGTCCAGGACAGAGAAAATGGTGGCAGTTAGCATCTCCTCACCAATAGCGGAGTTCAGTTCCAGATTTCCTCATTGTACCTTCTCCATGATTCCCATTGCCAGTGCCTGGCCCACTGCTGCAAGTGGTGTCGTGGGCCAGGTACCAGGTGCTGAGGAGCAGCTGATCTCTACTGCTTCTTCGCGAGATACCACTAAGAATGGTGGACATCTTGCACACCAGGGGTTCTCTTCAGAGCAGTTGTGGGTTGCAGTCACCTCTGGAGGGGAGCCCCAGGCACTTTATCCTGAGTCTCCTCTCTGATGGACTTTTATTCACCCACCTGTGCACCTCCATGCATGCAGACTGTCTTTGCAGATTTTCATACTTGCAGAGACTCTCACACTGCTACCAGTTCCATCGCCATCTTACATTGCTTCCTCCATTTGTTGTCTTCTTTCTTTTATTATTTACAGGATTATAGTAACATAGTAGTTCATATTATGAATGAAATAAAATGTATGAGCTAGTTAAGCCATAAGGTTAATATGAAGAGTAGAGAAACATGTACGTATGTATGTCAAACCGAACTTTGTACCTATCTCAGCTATTTCAATTAATTTCCTAGAGTCTCAATTTCATATTATCTTAAATGATAATACTGCATTCCAAGGTTTTTATGACATAATTTCTTTTTCTATTGCTATGTACCAAGTTACTCAAACCTAGTGTCTTAAAACAACATAAGTTTATTATCTCACAGTATTTTTAGGTCAGAAATATGGGCATGGTACAGTGAATTCTCTGTTCTTTTCTCAAAAATCTAAAATCAAGGTGGTGACTGGGATTGCAGTTTTCCTCTTGATCTTTACTTTCTCTTCCAAAGTCATTCAGATTGTTAAAAGAATCTAGTTTGTTGCACTCATAGGACAGAGGTATCTCTCTTTTTGCTAGACTGTCAGCTGGAGTTTGCTCTCAGCTTCTAGAAGTCAATCTAAAATTCTAGTCACATGGTCCTCTGCATAGACAGTTTACAACATAGCTGTTTATATTCACTTAGTCCAGCAAATGTGTTTGTTGCTGCTTCTTGTCTCTTTTAAAAGCTTAACTAAATAAGTCATTCCCACCTAGGATAACTTCCCTTTTGATTAACTCAACTGATTAGGAAACTTAATTACATCTACAAAATTCCCTTTACCATAAGATACAAAGTAATCATGAGAGTAAAGCCTAGCATATCTATTAGGTCTTGCTTACATTCAAGTGGAGGAGATTTTGTATAAAGTCAGGAGTCATTGGGGCTATCTTATAATTCTGTCTACCATATGAGAATTAAAAAGGTCATTGTATATGCATCCCTTTCCCCAGTGCTTTATGAACTGAGGGTGTTCAATAAAGGAGATTTGTTATTATTTTCTTTGTTTCAACTTCTAAATAATGTGTTTATTCTTTTGGGAGTAGCCTGTATTTTATGGCATTTGTAATTTATAAAAATTATTGATTATAGAGATCACATAGAAGGTATTAAAGTAAAGGAGACACTGATAAAATGTGGAAAATTTTTGCTCTTTTTTACCTTCATTTTAACTAGCTATTTCTTCACTTGAGCAATTTACCCATCATATTCCCCAGGGGACTGAGGAAATTGTACTTGTAAGATGTTGCAAAAGGAAACTTTCATGGCCTTCAAGTACAAGCTACATTATTTATTATCACATCAATGTTCTGGCAGTGTTGCTTGTAAGTAGATATACTGATTTAATCTTAAAGATCAGTCAGGTGAGCTCAGTTTTGCCTTGGGCTACCAGATAAAGGATGCATCTTACTTTCCCAGTGCATTTGAAGTCAAGTTCATTGAATAAAATAGTAATATTTACAGCAATTTTTAACCAATATTGCTCTATTTCTTTGGTTAATATCATCTTAAAAACCTAAATTTTTAATTGTAGTTATTTTCATATTCATCAGCCATGAAATTTTGGGAAAGGCATAATTCTCTAGGTAAGGATAAAAGTTATAAATTCAACATACCAGCTAGTTATTGATTCTATATCTATAAATTGGAAAAATCCCTAATACATAGCTTCTCTCATCAGATGCTCACTTTTTTAATATCAGTACTTTGTTGAATTTTTTAACAACTTTTTAAACCATATGATAACATCTGATAATTTCATTAAAGTACTTAGAGTACTGTAAATAATGTGTATAAACTATCACATTAAGACTATTATAATATAAAATATAGTAAATTTTTTAAAAAAATAGGACCATATGGAAAGGTAAGAAAGTAGACAAACTAATCTCTGCAAATGGTGTATTCCAATTGAGTGAAAGAGAACACTGTGTTCTCAGTAGAGTCATTCATCTGGTCCAGGGGTTAAGCTCCCAAAGTTAAGTAATGACCCACCTAAAACTCTGTGTACCATCCCAATCCCATCTACACATGCATTCAATCTTCACCTCCATGTGCTGAACAAAACACGACCATCATGGTACTTCCCAAATTCTATCTTTTTTTCCCACTTTGTACAAGTAGATTTGGTGGTTGTTTTTGTATATTTAGTTTTTCAGTTATAGTTCTACTTAAATGAATATGAACTCCTGCCTTCCAATTTTACTGTATCTTAATCTCAAAACTAAATACCTCATACATAATAGCAATCAATTTGTAAGATGCTTGTAGACTTTTATGATATTTTAAAAAATCTGGAAGACCCATGAGAATGTGAGAGTCTTTCTATTTTTTTATTATTTCAACATTGTTTATTTGCTATTCCAAAACACAATGATGGATTTGCTTCACAATTACTCATATTTATTAATTTTACTTAATGATATGATCCAAAATAAACATTAATATTTTAGATTTTCTGAAATTGTAACTATCAGTAAGAGTTTTTATTTAAAATTTAAACCAAAAGTATAAACTGCTTCAAAAGATAAGACCTTTAAAACATACTATTCTTCTTTCATTTATTATTTTTATTTTCCATCCTGTATAAAATAAGACAATTTTGTCAACTTTATTGAACAATTATGCTTATATAGAAGCATAGAAAAAAGTGTGCAGTGAACATGCTTTGTAATGCACATCTAGAATTTCAAAAAATTAAATAAAAAACACTTGAAATTCAGAAGCTGCCTACCCTGAGCCTCTTTCCATTCCCTATCCATTGACCAAAGATAACCACAAGTCTATTTCTAGCACCATTTATTAATTCAATCTATTTTTTGAACTTTATGCAGGTGGCATTATGCAGCACATATTTTTGTTTCTGGCTTCCTTCACTAGATATATGTTCATGATATATAATTGTACTTTGTCTATATTTATTGCTGAATATAGTCATACTTTGCTCATATTTATTGCTTTATAATAACATTCTTCTTTATTAATGTATTACAATGTATACATTCATTTTAATATGAATGAATATTTGCTTTTTTCATTTTGTTTATTTAAGATACTATGGCAATTAACAGCTCATATGAGTCCTATCTTGTGTGGTTAGGGGTCAGGGTTCTACAATTGTATGCTTTTAGATGAAAATGCACTTGGCTCAGCACAATTGCACTGTACTGTGCTGTCACCAACAAAATCATTCAGGTGACAATATATGCATGGGTTTATTCCTGGGTATCTATTCTGGACATTGATCTATTATTCTATTGCTGTGCAAATAGCACACTATCCAAGTTATATTGTTGCATAAGTCTTGATATAGCATGAATCTTTGTCACATTCTTCTTCTGTTTTAAGATTACTTACATTTTCATGTATTAAATAACTAAATCAGCTTGTTGGTTTCTAAAATAATAAAATTCTGTTGATATTTTGGTTGAATTTGCTTTGACTAGAGAGATTGGTTTGGAAAGAACTGATATCTTTGCAATATTAAATTTTACAATTCATACACATAGCATATTCCTCTATTTAGATCTTTATTTCTGTAATAGAATGTATATTTTGGTATAGATTTTATCATATCCAATTGAGGACCACCCCAAACCCCAGCATTATCCTTTGGGGAGTGGGCCTCTTGTAGTACGCTCAGAATTTGTTCCTCCAAGTCAAAATTTGATCTGGAAGTTTGAAAAGATTGCATGATGATTTGCAGAAGAAATGTCCTGAGTTGTGGCAAAAAGGTGACTGTTTTTTCCACTATGGCAGCGCATCTGCCCACACTATGCTGAGTGTCAAGCAGTTTTTTACCAAAAAACGGCATGATCCCATGTCTGAGTGACTTTTTTGTTTGTTTCCCCAGATGAAAAAAAAGTCCTCAAAGGGAAACATTTTGCCGATGTGGAAAAGGTGGGGGGGGGAGGCAAAAACACTAGAAGGTATCAAAATTGATGAGTTCAAACACTGTTTTGAGGAGTGAAAAAAGCATCTTAATTGGTGTATTACATCAAATGGAGAGTACTTTGAAGGTGACTGAAGTTTAAACATTTAAGAATAAATACACAATTTTTTATAAATAAATTCTGTTTGGGTGGCCTCCCTTTTTGTGGATGTTATATATAAAATTGAGGAATGTGTTTACATGCCTCCAGGTTGCCTCCCAATAATCTCCACATACTTGTAGAATTCACACTTTTGTGTACTTCTCTTTCTTTGAGCATAGGCTGGGCTTAGTGACTCATTTCTAATTAATAGAATAAGATAGATATGATAGAGTCTGACTTGGATGCTGTGTTATTGAAGCTCACTTTACTCTGTCTTGTATTGCTTGTTCTGGGGAGGCCAACTGCCATGTTATGAGGTATCCTAGGGAGACATCCAAATGGAGAAGAACTGAAGTCTACAGCCAACAGCCATTGAGGAGCTGAGGACTGCAAAATCCCGTGTAAGAGAGCTTTAAAGAGAATTCTTCAGAGCAGTCAAACCTTAGTGGACTGCAGTCCTGGTCAACAGCTTAACTACAATTTCATTGGAGATTCTTAGCCAAAAAAACCAGCAAATCTGTTTCCAGATTCCTGACTCTTAGAAACTATGTAAGAAGATGCATATTTACTGTTTAACCTGCTGAGTTTGGGGGAAAATTGCCAGGCAGAAGTAGATTACTAAGGCAAAAAATTTTCAGTTTTCTAAGGTATTTAATCATAAGTAACTTTTATTTTTTTTCTTACCATTTATCCATTTTAATCTCGTTATTTTCTTTTTTGTCCTTTTTAAATATATATTTTGTTTCAAGGATGTGGAGTACAATCTTTATTTTCAAATGAATCTATGATTTAATTGACTATGTTCACCTGGTCTGCCATAATGACATTTTACTTTCGCGTATGCATATTTACTATGAATCTAAGTTTGGTTCTTTAAGCTGGATAGCTTATCACTTGAAGACCAGAAACTTGTTATACATGTCAATATTCCCCGGAGTTCTAAGAAATTTAATAATTATTTGATGACATGCTACCAATAAGCATGAGAAAATCTGAATGGTTAAATATAAATTTGAGCTGACTGAATTTGCTAATTCAAAATAGGATTGTCATCTCTGAGTTCTAATGCTAAACGTTTTAACTCTAAGTTTTTACAAATAAAATAAATATATATTCTTTCTAATGTGACAAGCTTATTTTCTCATCCTGCAATGAGTACATTTATATAAATTCTTTTTTTTTTTTTTTTGAGTTGGAGTCTCACGCTGTCACCCAGACCGGAGTGCGGTGCTGCTCCCAGCAACTGCAGCCTCCACCTGCTGGGCTCCGGCGATCCTTCCGCCTCAGCCTTCCAAGTAGCTG
>NW_007260371.1:120576-150906 GCF_000164805.1 Carlito syrichta
GCTAATTTTTGATTTATTGTAGAGATGAGGTCTCGCCAAGTTGCCCAGGCGGGTCTCGAACCCGCAGGCTCAGGAAATCCACTCACCTCGGCCTCCCAAAGCGCTAGGATTACAGGCTAAGCCACCGAGGCCAGTCTAAATTCTTATTTTTTTAAAAAAACAGCTATTTAATTTAGCTAAATTGTATTTTTATGTTATATAATAAAAATTCCAAATACTAGTAATATTGTTTAAATATAAACTTCCCAATTAAGCAAATAACCAAAATTATTGGTTGGCTTTGCTAATGGTTAATGAACCTGTGGGTAATACTTTTTAAAGCTATTTTTGAACATTATTTAAGAGGCAAATATGTATCAAAAATAATATAGCTATCATAAATCAATTAGAAAAACAATGATGAACAACTCAATATACAAATGGGTGAAAGATAAGAACAAATCATTCAGAAAGAGAAAATTAAGACTTCTCAGAAACATACAATAATGTCCAACCTCACTAATACAAATGAAAGTTAAAACTGTAATGTAATACTATTTTTATGAGAAATAATGCACAATTTCTGTGATATACTGTGCTGTCAAGATTATAGATTAGCTGGGCTCGGTGGCTCAGCCTGTAATCCTGCACCTTGGGAGGCTGAGGTGAGTGGAGTGCCTGAGTTCACTGGTTCAAGACCCGCCTGGGCAACTTGGCCAGACCTCATCTCTACAATAAATAAAAAATTAGCCTGATGTGGTAGCACGACTTGTACTTGGAAGGCTGAGGCGGAAGGATCGCTGGAGCCCCAGCGGGTCAAGGCTGCAGTGCCTGGGAGCAGCCACTGCATTCCAGTCTGGGTGACAGAGTGAGACTCCAACTCAAAAAAAAAAAAAATAAATAAGAAGAGTAATTTAAAAATATCTATCAACATTAAAAAAGTGCTTGCATCCTTTGATGTAGCAATTCCTCCTGTTTCTGAATGCATAAAAAAAGATATTGTTTGTAATAGCCCACAATTGAAAACAACTTAAGTGTCCATCGATGAGGCCCTAACTAATTAAATTGTGGAATAATCAGTCATAAAAAGAAATAATATGGAGCAATTTAAAAGCCACTTTAGAAAAAAGAATAAACAATATTCAAAATATTTCATTTTAAAAACAGAATAAAATAAAGAATGGTTTGCATACTATCATAGATTCTCGAAATTTAGATACGTGCCACTACTCCCATAAAGAAGCTATAATGTTTTCCCTCCATGAATTGGCTGGCTCTGTGGCTTGCTTTCACCCTAAGAATGTGAAGGAATTGATGCTATAAGTTTAATTCTTACGAAATCTGGCAGCCTCTCTGTTCACTGTCTCAGAAGCTAGCTGCCATCATCGGAAGAAATTCACTCAAACTACTCTACTAAATCATGAGCAGCCATGGGGAGAAAAGCTCTGAAGGATGGCAGGCCATCACAGATCAGGGTGGGCATGCAACTCTAGTTTATAAAAGTGGAACAGAATAGAGGCTTTACTCAGACTATCCGACCCACAGAACTGTGAGAAATAATAAACCACTGTTATTTTAAAACATTAAGTTTTGATGTGGTTTGCACACAGCAAAAGATAACTAAAACAAAAAATGGCATCTGGAAATGTAATTCTGCAATTCTAAAAAATGCAAAATTATAGCACTGGTTTTTTACTGAATGGTGAAAAAAGACTAGAAGTACAGTGAGTAAATTATCACTACAAACTGGAAAAAGAAAGACTTATTTATTTATTTTTTGAGTTGGAGTCTCACTCTGTCGCCCAGACTGGAGTGCAGTGGCCGCTCCCGGCCACCGCAGCCTCGACCTGCTGGACTCCAGCGATCCTTCTGCCTCAGCCTTCCCAGTAGCCGGAATTACAGGCATGTGCTACCACGCCCGGCTGATTTTTTGATTTATTGTAGAGATGAAGTCTTGCTGTCCAGGTGGGTCTAGAACCCGTGGGCTCAGGCAATCCACTTACCTCAGTCTCCCAAAGGCGCCGGATTACAGGCTGAACCACCGAGCCCGGCTCAAGAAAGACTTATTTTATGTATCGATGGAACAATTGCTAGAATGTCGCCTTTGTTAATAGGAGATAGAAAATCTATGCAATGAACTTGTGGATCTGACTGTGAATTTCAGGCAGAATGATTAAAATAAAAATTGACTTTTCTTAGTGGTGAACCATAAGACACTGCAACAAATAAAATATAAAAAATTAACTCTTTCACATTCAAGATTTGTTAATAACTTGCTGGCTTGGAAAATAAAACTTTCTCATTTACAACTTTTCTAGACAGCAGGAATTCCTCAAAGTTAGAAATGCCTCAGGGCAAAAAAATCAAATCTAGGGTTTTCTCTAAGATCCTTTGTTAAGATGTCAGAAAATTTTAAATGGTATCTCACAGACCCTCTCAGCAATATATAACCTAGTGGCCAGAAATGAATCTCTGAATGGAAGGTTTCTAAAATTTATATTTATTTATTTTATCCTGAAAGCAAGCATGAAGTTTCTGTATCATAGATCAAATTTATTATTACTTACAGCAATAATTCATACCTCATTCTGCCTCTTGGGGGTGACATGATGAGACTAAATGAACCCTACATGTACAGAGGGAGCCATACTATAGACAACGTGTAAAATTATGAATTTCGGAGCTTAAACTGGATTAAGCACAGTATTTCTCTTTTTCTGAAAGTAGGAGAAAGTCCTTATGTTGCTATTACAAAGGAATACTTTCTGAAAGAGCAGGGGACGATCTTTAAATGTTTACAGCATTTTGGATTGCAAATAAATAAATGGTACTAGGAAAGATAAATCTGTAAATTGGAAATCTCTAATTTGCAAGGTGTACTTAACCTTCAACCAGTTGACAGTCTGATTGGTTATGCTGTATAGCACTTACCAATGCTATTCACAGCAGAATTCAGAGGCTTAAGATGAGCCAACCTGTAGTGTTGATCTCAGCCAGGTTCCCAAGAGGTCTCATAATTAAGCAGTCAAACAAACACTGTCAGTCATCAGAGTCTACCTTAGAAAGCCAGGTGGCTTGACCCATTCACCTGGCCCAAGGCATTAACCAGGTACGGCAGGATACATTAATAATTTGCACAAACTTCTCTTTGGCCTGTGAAGGAGGAGGTCTGGGGCAATTTAATGTCCATAATAATGTCCATAATAACTTACTGACCAGTAAGTTAAGGCTGCTTTGAATGCCTTTGTAGGCTAAAGCAGTGTCATTCACTTAGTTTGGCCAAAGTCTGGGTCAAATTTCTAATGTAATAATTCCCATTATAGTTGTAAAAACTACTTACCAAATATGCATCTGAGGTGGTGTTTACTTTAAAAACTTGAATTTTTCTGATGATTTCCCCTAGGTATAAATCACAGATAGTTCTGAAGACAAGAATAGTTACAATATATATAATAGAATTTCAGCATAGCTGAACATATTTAAGACAGAAACACAAGTTTAAGGGAGGTCTGTGAATTAAAGAACCCCCAAATAACCACTGACTTTAGTTTTGCTTCAGGTTTTGGGGTAAAAAATTGAGTTATCCCCCACAGGGATGGCTGCCACTTTTTCATGTAAAACCAAGATTACTACTGGGACGGAAGAGCTGCATTCTTTAATATGCAAAGTCCATTTGACAAGCAAGAAGTTTTATTTTATTTTTAATTGCTTTCTCCCTTGCAAGTCATAGAGTCCATTCAAAAATGTGTGTTTGGTCTGAGTTACCAGGCCTCAATAGATCAAGCATTTAGTTTCAACAGATCTCAGTAGAAAGTTTTTCAAACAAGGTATAGCTAGTATCTAGGTCCAGCACGACATAAAGATCGCTCTAGCTGAAGGTTGTTTTCCTTTGTATTCAGTTTCTCTTTACAGACTGTTTTCCTTTCTGGTGGAGGTCAGAAACATAGCTGCTTTTCTCTGACTTCAAATCTCAAAAGTTACAGGCATCTGTACTATGTCCTAACATACCCACTGGTGGCAAACAATAGGGGAGTTTACCCAATAACACGCTTCTCTATCTGGAGCTCTTTCCACGCAAGATGATCTTCCCAGACATTAAAAGTTAGGGAATCACAAACACATGACAATCTACATCAATTTCTACTATTCTCTTATATAGAAGCAACAAAACATAAAATATTTCTAACATAAAACTGTGTAAACCTCATTTGTTTTTATTTGCTTTATTTGCTCCAATTCTTGGCTATTAACTCCCATTTAGCATTTCAAAGACTAAAATCACAGCTGACTCTTGTTATCTCCCAACTAATACAGTGGAGGATGCTGCTGGGGAACTGATGGGTGACTGCATGCTTTTCTCTCTCTATCTCCTTGCTTCAGGACTTATGTCTTTTTCTGTATATTTTCCACTGTCTGGGAAGTGCTCAGGGCTCAAGGGATTCTTCCTTTTTGTCCCCCTCTCAAGCCATCATGGTTCTATCCTACATGTCTCAACACTTTGGGCCATCCCTAAGAGAAACATCCCTTCTCTCATGGGACTGGGTACTTAAGTGTCTGTATCCAACAGAGCTGTAATTGTTCAAATCTCTAGACTCTATGACTTTCCCTGGCATAATCAGAATATGTGTGGCACTGCAGGTCCCATTAAGAACAGGTTGGCTTCAGTCTCATTCTGAATTCATAAGGTAGTTGGAGTCAAGATAGAAGAGGAGGAAGAAATGAATGAAGCCATAGAAGGTGTCTCTGTGGTAATAAGTGTGTAATCAACAAAGTTGACTTTGCCTTCAAAATGGGATTCTTTCCTGTCTGGTGCTATGCAGCCAACATATGAAATCAAAAGTGGGGAATCAAACAGGGCAGGCTTTAATTCTAGGGTCATAAAATGGAGGAATGAGAATGTGGTATACAAATCAAATTCTCATTCAGTGACGAGTGAAGGGGTTAAAATCTATGATTTCTTTAATAAAGGGATTGGACATTAAGAGCAAGGGGAATAATATTCATGTCTCTTCATGGAATGAGCAGAAATTTCCTGGAATTTGGATTACACCCTTTTCCTCTCTGTTTTGGTCCAATGTTTCCTGGTATGACTGCCTAGGATTGTGTCATTCATTATGGAAATTGTGATATAGGTTAGAGGGTCTCTAGAGGCCAGGTGAGCTGCCATCTTGGACCTCACTGGTTTAGGTGGTCTGGTTGAGAGGGGAACTTCTGTCTGCAGGCCTTTCTATTTCTTAAAGATAAGCCAGGATAGGTTGGAGTTGAAATTCAGCTATGTCACACTGGTATTACATAGGGTAACAAATCTTGCCCTTTTTTTTTGGTATTCACCCATTCTTGAAGGGTGCTAAAAAACAAAGGCCTGTCTTCTATAATTTCCTCAAGTTGAACTTAGGTATTGATATGGGATTCATTAGAGGAGTGACATTTGTTTCTCTAGCTAGTCTTAAGTAGGTCTGATTATCTCTTGGGTGTAATCTTAGCTGTTCATTCCCCTGAGTAACTAGCATCTGTAGTTTTATGGCCTCAATTTTCTTAGAAAAGAGACCAAGCAGTTTAGGAGAACTATTCTAGATGACAATTTTTGTTAGTCTTATGAAAAAGTTATTATACCAAGAGGGGTAAACACCTACTATGAAACATAAGCATAAACATAAGACTTTCATGACACATGCTGGTAGTTGAATACATAGTTATACACCAATAATGAGGGTGCACAGACGAGGGTTAAGGCAGATATGGTAGTGACAGATAGAAGAAGACATCTGTAAATAAAGAGTAGGCCCTGAATGAGAGAAAAGATAAAGATACCTATTAGAGGCAAGTCTTGGTCAATTAAAAAAGACCTCTTGGACAAAATGAGTGGTGGGATGGTCTTCCCCAATAGCCTGCAGGGCAATTACCCTTGGGAATGGAAGCTGTCCATGGGGGCTTACGACCATCCTGGATAGTCGAGGCTTTTAATGTATCTCCATTTGAAGGCTTCTCCTCTATTTTTGGGAGTAGACCAGGGTAAACAAGGTAGGAGAAAAGGAAGGAGAGGCGTTTGGAAGGTGGTCAGTCCTAAAGCTTCCTGCTTGAACACCAACCTTGTTTCATTTTTTTTTTAATTGAATTGGTGTCCCTTTGCGGGTGGCCATGACAGTGAATCCCAGTATATGTATGTATGTATGTATGTATGTATGCATGTATTTTTTTTTCAATTAAAGAGCAGATCATTGCTCCAAGAAAACCCTGTTATTCTTGGGAGCTCAGACTCTGGCACTGTATCATTGTGTTTTTAATATTAATGTTTAATTTATAGAAAAGCTAAATAATTGATTTTAAATTTTAGCAACTTTAATCATAAATAAAATTATTTATACCGGATCCACCTTCTACAAACCTCCTACAGCTTGCTTAAAACTTCAGTTTTATCTTAATATTTTGTTACCTTTCAACTTTACATATTCACTTAGTTTAAACTATCATTTTTCCTTCAATTTTAAAGCAGCTTAAAGCCATCTTAACTAGAAAGTTACTCTTTCTTTAACAAAATCTATTCTTTTTACCAAAATGTATACTCTTTTCCTTACTTTCCTTATTCTTTATACCGTTTGTATGTAAAATTGCTTTTTATATCTAGTAGTTTTGATTGCATATATTAATTACAATATTCACTTTTAGTAGCCCTTATTTTTAGTGAAAAAGAAAATTCTAAGAGGTAAGCGATTTTTAAATTTTGTGCAAAGCCTAGGACAAAGGACAAAGCTGCAGAGATTACTTGACCCTTCCCAGCAAAGGCAAAAGTTCTGAGCCAAGGAGAATATGACATGTCTTCAGGCCTCACCTGTTTAGAGTATAGAATCTAATGGATAAGACAAATAAGTCAAACAATTATCAAAAATATCACAGAAACAGCTTATGACCTTTAAACAATGAGCAATGGCAGTATCTGACTAATAGATTCAGACAAAGTGTTTAAATAAAATTGAATTGAATATGCTTCTATTTTGTCTACTAAAAATTTTTAAATTGTCTTCACTTATTGAAGACTACTAAAGTTATGGGAACTAAAAAGCATTTGAGTTATTTTTTTATTTTCTTTTTAAAATATTTAAGTCTTAATTTTAAAAAATCTATTTAATTAGAGTTTTTAAATATATTTTGGTAGTAAAACATCATATATAAATACATAGACATATAGACACACAGAAACAGATCTTAAAGATTTATAAGATTTTCCATTTGTCAGTTCGTAAAATTTCTCCCTCCCATTTTAACCAAGGAAAATATAAGTAAACTTTAGTTTAAATGGGTGGGAAAGGTATTTTAGATAAAGGTATGACTTATATATTTAAAATAACAAACAGACACATTTACAAATGATTTTTTTTTTTCTTTTAAAGTTGGAGTTTCACTCTGACGCCTAGACTGGAGTGCAGTGGCTGCTCCCGGCCACTGCAGTCTCGACCTGCTGGGCTCCAGTGATTCTTCCTCCTCAGCCTTCCGAGTAGCCGGAATTACAGGCACGCGCTACCGCCCGGCTGATTTTTTATTTATTGTAGAGATGAAGTCTTGCTGCCCAGGTGGGTCTCGAACCCGAGGGTTCAGGCAATCCACTCACCTCAGCCTCCCAAAGGCGCGGGATTACAGGTTGAGCCACCGAGCCCGGCTTACAAATGATTTTTTTTAAGAAGTATTTTTTTATTATAGGATTTTAAGAAAGGCAGGTACATGCTAGAAAGATGTATTTTGGCTTTTTAGTGTTGTGTGTTTTTTAATTAAATTATGAGACAGGTGGGGCCCTTTTAAGGGGGCCAAGATAACATATAATCTTCTAATTATACAAAGAGATTACTAATAGTCATTCACTATAAACAATTGTCATTCGTCTCTAAAAGTGTATTTATTCTATATTGAGGTAAAAAATTTGTTTTCGTAATACAAAGTGTTTTCTTGTACCCTAGAAAGTCAAAAAGATCAGGTAACACAATGTAAGAGAAAAGCACGTTAGACCAAAGAAGAATTTGTCAATGACCCTTGAGACTCCAAAAAAAAAGCTGGAGACCCCAAAAGGAGGGAATGGTGCCTTTTTCTGAGTTTTTTTTTTTTCTTTTTTCTCCAAGGAGTTGGAGTCATTAGAAGTAGTCTCAAGATTTATTTATTTATTTATTTATTTATTTAGTAACAGTATCACAAAGAGAAAGCAGGAACAGGGCTGAAAGAACAATTTTTTAAAGGAAACAGAGAATCTAAGGGCACATGGGGTTTGTTTTTGTTTTTTTGTAAGTTATACTTGACTCAAAATTCACCAAAAGAGAAAAAAGGTTAAAAGTTTTTAAATTTTTTATTATTTTGAGATTCATGGGGTACAAATGCGTATTTGTTACAGTTACCTGGACATATTGTATAATTGTGGGGATTGGATCTTAGATGACCCATTTCCTAGACAGTGAATATTGCATCCTGTATGTAGTTTCTGAACCCTACCTAATTCCCCTCCCTACTTGCCCCTTATTGGTGTCCCAGTGTCTATTATTTCCATCTTTGTGACCATGTTGCTCCCACATATGTGAGAGAACATGCGATGTTTGGTTTTCTGTTTCTGAGTCAGTTTTCTTAGGAAGATGATCTTCAGCTTCATCCATGTGGCTGCAAAGGACACGATGTCATTTTTTTTAATGGCGGCATAGTATTCTGTAGCGTTTATATACCACATTTTCATTATCTACTGATTGGTTGATGGGCATTTAGGTTGATTCCACATCTTTGCAATTGTGAGTTGTGCTGCAGTGAACATGCAGGTACAGGTGTCATATATATATTTATTTATATCTTTATATGTCATATATTTAATATAATATATATATAATACCAGCTTTTAATTAAGCTGATTTTTAATCATAGAGCTCTAAGAAAAATAAAAATTAAAATTAAAAAAAATTCTCATTATCATATTTTAGTCAGCACAAACAACTGATATTTTCTGGCTTTTCTACTTTTTGCCAGACGTGTCCTCCCAAGCATCCTAACCAAGATTATGACTTAACCCTGGATGCATTTCTAAAGGGGTGGAAAGTAGTTTTTACAAAATCAGAATCATCCTAAAGACAGCTCAAAGAAAGGAAAATTTTGCTAGCCATAAACTGAGACCTACAATTCTATTCTACCATATTTCATAGGTCCTCAGCATCTCAGGGTCTCAGTGCCTACATTAAAAAGGCCAAAAATGTAACCCCATATGCACTCAAACACAGAAAACAGGAGGAAATCAAAAGATGTCTGTGGAAAGGAAAACAATCACCCAAAATCACATTTAAAAAAACCAAAAACAGGGAAGGACTCATTTTGTGGCAAAGAATCAAACTCAGTCCACCTGTTAAAAGGGAAGACCATTTTCTTTTTCTTGTTTTTTAAATTCTTTATTATTTTTTTCCTTTATTTTAAAGATGTGGGGTACAATTCAGTGTTAGGTGTACAAATGTTCATTATGCAGGTACCCTTGTTGATGAGGTGTGCTCCTCCCTCCCCTGGCAGTTTCCCTCAACTGCCAATCTCCTCCTCCCCGGCAGTTTTCCAATACTGCCGATCCCTTCCTTATAGTATTATAATTGTTCAAGGTCTGCATATGAGCAAGAACATATGATACTCTGTTCTTTGTTTCTGTGATAGATCACGGAGTATGATAGACTCTAAATCCATCCAAGTTGCTGTGAAGTCCATATGTTTGTCCTTCTTTATGGCTGCATAATATTCCATTGTGTAATGTACCACATTTCTTTTTTTTTTAATTTTTTTAATTTTTTATTTATTTTTTTATTATGAAGTTGTGGGGTACAGTTAAGGGTTAGGTATACAATTGCATTTCATTTAGGCATCCTCTTGATATGGAGTGTTTCCCCATTCCCAGACAGATATTTGCTACTGTTAATCCCATCTCCCTCCCCCCACCATAGTTTCCCAGTATGGTCAGTCATTTTCGTATAGTATTGCATTGGATGTTAAGGTCCATTATATGAGTGAGAACATGTGATATTCTGATCTCTGTTTCTGTGAGAGGTCACTCAGTATTATAGACTCTAGTTCCATCCAGGTTGCTGCGAAATTCCTGATTTTGTTCTTTTTTATGGCTGTGTAGTATTCCATCGTGTATATATACCACATTTTTTTAATCCAGTCCTCTTTTCACAGGCAGCATGGCTGTTTCCAGGTTCTTGCTATTATGAACAACACTGCAATAAACATGCGTGTGCAGGTATCTTTTTTATAGAGTGATTTGTGTTCTTCAGGATATATTCCCAGTAGGGGGATTGCAGGGTCATATGGGAGGCTGATATTTAGAGCTTTTAGGAATCGCCACACTGCTTTCCACAGAGGTTGCACTAGTTTACACTTCCACCAACAGTGTAGAAGTGTTCCCTTTTCACCACACCCTCTCCAGCAGCTGTTATTTTTTGAGTTGTTGATAATTGCCATTCTAACTGGTATCTCAGTGTAGTTTTGATTTGCATCTCCCTGATGATTAGTGAGGTTGAACATTTCTTCATGTGTTTGTTGGCTGCTCGGATGTCTTCCTTTGTGAAGTGTCTGTTCATATCTTTTGCCCATTTTATAATGGGGTTGTTTGTTTTTCTCTTTTCAGCACGTTTGAGTTCCTTGTAGATCCAGGATGTTAAGCCTTTGTTGGACCTGGAGTTGGCAAATACTTTTTTCCAGTCTGTAGGCTGTCTCCCTGCTCTCTTGATGGTTTCTTCGGCTTTGCAGAAGCTTGTCAGTTTAATAAAGTCCCACTTATCTATTTTCTCTCTCATGAGCTGTGGGTTTTGGGTTTTGTTCAGGAATTGGATGCCAGTTCCAATTTCCATGAGGGTATGTCCTTCATTTTCTAAGGTTCTTATGGTTTGAGGTTTTACATTTAGGTCTCCGATCCATTTGGAATTAACCTTTGTGCATAGGGATAGATAGGGGTCCTGTTTCAATCTTCTGCATGTGGTCAGCCAGTTTTCCCAGCACCATTTACTGAATAGGTTCTCCTCTCCCCAGTGGTAGGTGGTGGAGGCTTTGTCAAAGATGAGTTGGTTGAGAAATTGAGGTTTTACTTCTAGAATCTCAATTCTATTCCATTGATCTATATGCCTGTTCCTATACCAATACCAAGCTGTTTTGATGATTGTAGCTTTATAGGAAAGTTTGAAGTCTGGTAATGTGATGTCACCTGCTTTGTTTTTTTTTGCTGAGGATTGTTCTGGCTATTCTTGGACGTTTGTGTTTCCATATGAATTCCTGCATTGTTTTTTCTAGGTCTGAGAAGAATGTTGCTGGTAATTTGATGGGTATTGCATTGAATTTGTAGATTGCCTTAGGTTAGATGGACATCTTCACAATGTTGATTCTTCCGATCCATGAGCATGGGATATTTTTCCACTTGTTTGTGTCAACTTTGATTTCTTTGAGCAGTGTTTTGTAGTTTTCCTTGTAAAGGTCTTTCACATCTCTGGTTAGGAAGATGCCAAGGTATTTCATTTTTTTTGTGGCTATTGTGAATGGAATTGTGCTTTTTATTTGGGTTTCTGTTTGTTTATTATTGGTGTAGAGAAATGCGATTGTCTTTTGTACATTTATTTTGTAACCTGAGACTTTGCCAAAGACCTTTATCAGTGTAAGGAGGTTTTTGACAGATTCTCTTGGATTTTCAAGGTACACAATCATATCATCTGCAAAGAGAGATAACTTGGCTTCCTCTTTTCCTATTTGGATACCCCTGATTGCCTTCTCTTCTCTGATTGATCAAGCCAGGACTTCCAATACTATGTTGAACAGGAGGGGTGAGAGTGGGCATCCTTGTCTTGTTCCAGTTTTCAGGGGAAATGGTTCTAATTTTTGTCCATTTAGGAGTATGCTCGCTGTGGGTTTCTCGTAGATGGCTATTACTATTTTGAGGTATGTTCCCCATATGCCTAGATGTTCAAGGGTTTTTAATCAAGAAGCGGTGCTGGATTTTATCAAAAGCTTTTTCTGCATCTAATGATATAATCATGTGGTTTTTGTTTTGACATCTGTTGATGTATTTAATAACATTTATGGTTTTACGAATGTTGAACCAGCCTTGCATCCCAGGAATGAAGCCTACTTGGTCTTGATGGATGATTTTTGAGATGTATTGCTGAATCCGGTTTGCTAGGATCTTGTTGAGAATTTTAGCATCTATGGTCATCCAAGATATTGGCCTGTAGTTCTCTTTCTTTGCTGGATCTTTACCTGGCTTGGGTATCAATGTGATGTTGGCTTCGTAAAATGATTTGGGGAGCGTTCCATCTTTTTCAATCACCTGGAATACCTTCAGTAGGATTGGTATTATCTCCTCCTTAAATGTCTTGTAGAATTCTGCTGGAAAGCCATCTGATCCAGGGCTTTTTTTTGTAGGAAGTTTTCTTATTACATAGTCGATTTCCTTGATTGTTATTGGTTTATTTAGGGTCTCAATTTCTTCTTGTTCCAACTTAAGTAGGTTGTGTGATGTCAGAAAGTCCTCCATTTCCTTAAGGTTTTCAAGTTTGTTTCCATACAAGTGTATGTAGTAGTCTCTAATGATCTTTCGTATTTCTTCAGGGTCAGATGTGACTTCATCTTTTGTGTTTCTGATTGTGTTTATTTGATTTTTTTCTCGTTTTTTCTTGGTCAGTCTAACTAGGGACCATCGATCTTGTTTATTCTTTCAAAGAACCAGCTTTTGGTTTCATTGATTTTTTGTATTATCTTTTTGTCTTCTATGTCCTGGATTTGGGCTTTTATTTTGGTGATCTGGATTCTTCTGCTTTAATTAGGATTTTTGTGGTCTTGCTTTTCCTTCTTTAGGTGACTTGTTAGGTTGTTAATTTCTGTTCCTTCCATTTTCCTCATGTGTGTTTGTAGGGATATAAATTCCCCTCTTATTACAGCTTTTAAGGCATCCCAGAGATTTTGGTAAGATGTTTCTTCATTTTCATTTGTTTCCAGGTATCTTTTGATCTCTGTTTTGATTTCATCATTGACCCAGGAGTTGTTTAGCATCATGCTGTTTAGTTTCCATGTCTTTGTGGGTTTTGGGGGGACTTTGTTGGTGTCAATGTTTATTTTTATTCCACTGTGGTCCGAGAAGGTGCATGGTAGAATTTCAGTCCTTTTAAATTTGCTTATGCTTGATTTGTGTCCAATTATATGGTCGATCTTAGAATGTGTTCCATGCAGTGATGAGTAGAATGTGTATTCTGTGGTCTTTGGATGGAGTGTTCTGTAGGTATCAATTAAGTCCATTTGGTCCAGAGTCTCATTGATGTTCCAGATCTCCTTGCTGATTTTTTGTCCTGATGATCTGTCTAGATTTGTAAGTCGTGTATTACAGTCCCCAATTATAATGGTGCTAGAGTCAATGTCTTTTTTTAGTTTTCCTAGAAGTTGCTTTATGAATGTTGGCACACCTATGTTGGGTGCATATATGTTTAGGATAGATATTTCTTGTTGATGGAATGAACTTTTTATCATTATGTAGTGGCCCTCTGTATCTTTTTTAATTTTTGATAGCTTAAATGGTATTTTGTGTGAAATTAGGATCGCGACTCCTCCTTTCTTTTGTGTTCCATTCGCCTGAAAATTTGGTTCCCATCCTCTTACTTTGAGTCTGTGTATGTCCTTTCTAGTGAGATGGGACTCTTGAAGGCAGTATATTGTTGCCTGGTTATATTTTGTCCATTTTGTCATTCTATGTCTTTTCAGTGGTGTGTTTAGTCCATTCACATTCAGACTAATTTTGAAATGTGAGAGTTCGTCCCTATCATGGAGTTCTTATTGAGTTGTTGTTCTTCCACTTGGTTTTTTCTTTTTTCTTTTTTTTGCCTTTCTTTTGGTTTTGGGGTTGGTTCATGTATATTTTATTCTTTTCCCTGTACTCTTGTGAAAAATGTTGTTCTTTTTTCCTTTTCTTCTGTGTTTAGTACTTTCTTAAATGTTTCATGTAGAGATGGTTTAGTGGCAACATAAGTTCTTAGGGATTGGATATCTGGGAAAGATTTTAATTCTCCCTCACTGATGAAGCTTAGCTTGGCTGGGTAGGTTATTCTTGGTTGAAATTGTTTATCTTTTAGGACTTTGAAGATAGGACTCCAAGCTCTCCTAGCCTGCAGGGTTTCTGCAGATAAATCTGCTGCTATTCTGATTGGTCTTCCATGGTAGGTATCTGGCCTTTCTCTCTTGCTGCCTTTAGGATTTTTTCTTTGTGCCTACTTTATTTACGTGAATTATTATGTGTCTAGGAGTTGGTCTTCTCATGTGTTATCTTGCAGGCGTTCTCTGAATCTCTTGTGTTTGAATTTTTGCATCACTGATTAGATAAGGGAACTTTTCTTGAATGATCTCATGGAAAGTTTGTTCCAATGTGGTCTCTGTTTCTCTTTCTGCCTCAGGGAGTCTGATTATTCTAAGTTTAGACCTCTTGAGGTAGTCACTCATCTCTTGCAGGTTTTGTTCTGTCTTTTTCAGCTTATTTTCTGTGTTTTTAAGAGTTTGGGTTATTTCTATATTTTGGTCCTCAAGCTCTGAGATTCTTTCTTCTGCTTGGGTAATTCTGCTTTCCATGCTTATCAATTTGTTATTTATTTCATTCACAGTATTCTTTATTACTGTTATCTCAGATATCAGCTCCTTCCTAGTTTCTTCTTGTGTCTCCTCAATTCTTTTTAATCTCTCCATTATTGTTTTGATATCTACATTTGCAGTTTGAGACCCTTCATTCTGGGGGCTTTTCATTGTTTGCATTCCAAAGTCAGTTTTCTCAGTGTCTGCTCTCCCAGGCGTCTGGGAGAGACCCATACTCTTCTTTTGGTTTTTCTTCATTTCTGTAGATTTTTCTCCCTCTCCCCCTTTCCCTCCCCCTCTTCAATTATGTTTTTGAGGGAAGATGGGGTTTCTTTTATTTCTCTTCTGCAATGACCTGTTCTTCCTTATGAGGGTCTTCTGGCTTTGTTCACTTTTCCTTCTGCTTTACAGTCTGTCTATTCAGCAGTATGCAGTCTTGGTCCGTTCAGAGAATCTCACCAGTTCACCTATGCCGACGCCAGCTTGCCTCTCTCCCTCCCACATTTCTTATGCAGTCCAGCTTTGATGGGCAGTATGCTTGGTTCCATGTTTTTGCTATTGTGAATAGAGCTGCAATAAACATGCATGTGCAGGTGTCTTTTTTGTAGAATGATTTGTGCTCCTCTGGGTATATTCCCAATAGAAGGATTACTGGGTCATATGGAAGGTCAATTTGTAGTTCTTTCAGAAATTGCCACACTGAGGGAAGACCTTTTTCTATTGCACTGTAGGATGGGGCAGCCTTCTAGAGAGGTTAACCAAGGCCCCTTTGCCCCAGGACTTTGGCAAGGAGGGTTGGAAGAGGATATCTCCAAGAAAGGGAGAAGTTCAAGCTCCTCCGGTGCAAGAGAATTGGCTCAGAAGTGGTATTTACAGACATAGGAGGCAACAAACACTAAGAGTAATAAACAAAGAGAAACCAAGAAAGACAAGTCTTTCTAAAAAGGTACAAACATCTTACTAGATTGTTTCCAGACCCTGCAGTTTAGACTGCCAGGCTTTTAGTTCCTCCTTCACCTTTTCAAAAGTTTCTGCTGGGGATTCCACTCAGGAAAGAACTATGACCTGGTACTGGGTGTTTCCCTCTACAACCCTGATTTCCCAACAACTTCCCCTTAATACTTTGCTCAGAGGGCCCTTTCCACTACAACCCTTTGCTTACCTGTTTATAACTTCACAATAAGAATACATTATCATCTCAAAAACTGATCTGTGGCATCAGAACTAGGACAAACATGTCCTTTGTTGACTAATGCTGTCAGACACCAAATTACTGGGTCTTAGATAGGTATGGGGACTTCCCGAACAAGGAGGCAGACTGTGTAGTTCAACATTTCACCCAAGTCACAAGTTTTTGTTATCAACAAAGTCTACTTTGCTTTCAAAATAGGGTGGTTTTTTGTCCAGTGTTGCAAAACCAATATGTGAAACCAAAAGTAGAGGTTGAACAGGGCATAATTCCATGGTCATAAAATGGAGAAGCAAAAATATTGGCTACAAATCAACTTCTCACCAGGTTGGAAGTGAGGAAATAACAGAATTTCTTTAATGAAGGAGTTGAACATTAAAAGGAAGGAGAGAAATAGTCATGTATTTCCAGGAAAGGGGCAAAGATTTTCTGAAATTCAGATCACAACCATTTTCTTTCCTTTGGTCCAGCATTTTCTGTCATGACTGTTAAACTGTGTGTCATTTGGTATGGAAAGCTATAATGAGGTTGGACATTCTTCAGAGGTCAGATGAACTTCCTTCTTGGATCCCACTGGTTTAGCTGGTCTGGTCAAAAGAAAAACTTTTGTCCTCAGGCTTTTCTTTTTCTTAAGGAAAAACAGGGTTGGGTCAAGGTAGAATTTCAGCTATATCATGTAGGCATTGTACTGGGTAACAAGTGTGACACATTTGCGTTTAGGTTTGAGAGACATCGAGGCTGCTCCACCCAAAACCATACTCAACGTTAAGAAGTAATTAAATCCATCTCCTCTTTCCTGGATGAGAGAGCAACACACAAACCTAATATCCCAAGGGATATTCTTGAGCCCTTTCTCCTCAGTCTTAAAGGATAGAATACCACAATCTGGTAGTGTTTTGGCTTTCTTCCAGCATTAAATCAGTTTGTGTTTTTCCAAACTCTTTCCCTCCCTTCCAGAGGAACAAGCAAGAAACAAAACACCATCTGGATTGTTTGCTATATCTTTCTCTTTTAATACTAATTTGACAACCATTTTCTTAATTCCTCTGTAATGGGAAGCAAAATCCAGCAATAATCTGATCAACTCATTTGCTGTGAATTTTTCTCTCCATCTGCCTGTGAAGCCCCTTTCACTTTCAGAAAATTATGTTTCTCACAGAATCTCACTCATAACAAATATTAAAATTGGTGTATAATATCTAAGTTTACATTTTTTTTTTTTGAGTTGGAATCTCACTCTGTTGCCCAGGCTGAAGTGCAGTGGCATACTCATGGTCACCGCAGCCTCAATCTGCTGGGCTCAGGTGACTCTTCCACCTCAGCCTTCCAAGTAGCTAGAACTATAGGCAAGTGCAGCCATACTCAGAAAATTTTTTGATTTATTAAAGAGATGAGGTCTTGCCAAGTTACCCAGGCTAGTCTCATAAGTTTTCATATTTTTGAAAACAAACACATGCAAAAGTTTAATTTTTTCTGATAATGAAGTGCAAATCATAATATATTGTATAATATATTATTTTAGTATAAGTATATTTATCGTTAGTGAGAATTTGATAAAAGTAAGCCATATCATAAGATATATCACTCTCTATATAATTCAAATCTTGATGTCTAGTAAATAGCATGAAATAGTGCTAAGTACATCTATGAGATAATATATTCAGGATCAGTTGGCTGTTACAAAATGCAAGGTTTAAAATAGAATACATTTTATTATCCTATTTTTGTAAAAAAAAAAAACCTAAGAATATTTAATTGGCAAACATTTTATAGAATACTGACAAAATAATTAAAAGTGACTTTTCTCTGGCTACTGGGAAGAGGGCAAAAGGAAAATAAGAGCCTTCAATGTTTTACTTTATGCATTTATTTACTGTTTGCCATTTTAAATAAGTATTATTTATGTTTATATTGAAAAGAAAAAAAGATCTTGAAGGATATGGGTCTTTTGGGGTGAGTAGACTTGGTTCTATCTTCTAATACTTCTATAATTGCAAACTTCTGTAATAAAAAAATATAATACAGAAACTGGTACAAGGAAAGTTGAAATTGATTGGTCTCTTGGTCCTTTTTTGTCTACACTGGCTTATTATACTTATTAATATTTTTCATAGTCCTGAGGCTATCTGCATAAAATGTGTCACACATTCTCACTCACAAAGAGTTAATTAAGAACCAGTTTGGTTAGAATGCTGTCATCAAAACTCCATTAAACTCTTCTACATGTAGCTGAGTCTCCTAATGACTGTTATTGATCCAATTCCTTCCTCTGGTTAAATCCATCATATGTGTTGATGCTAACTATTGTACCCTCAGGGATATGGCAAACTTTATTCACTCAGCAAATACTTACTGAGCAGTAACAATTTGTCTGCCATTCTGCAGACATAAAATAAAACTGTGAACCCATATTGTTGGTGTAGGCTGAATAATGATCCTCCAAAATTATGCATGTCCTAATCCCCAGAACCTGCAAATGTGTTGCTTTACATGAGACACTTTACAGACATAATTAAGAAAAGGATATTGACACGAAGAGATTATTTTAGATTATTTGGGTAGTCCTAATGTAATCTTAAAGATCCTCTTAAAAGTGAGGGGATGGGAATCAGAGGAAGAAGATGCAGAGATGGAACCAAAGGTAGGGTGATGTGCTTTAAAGGTGAAAGAGGGGTCCTGAACTGAGGAATGAAGAAGACTCTAGAAGTTGATAAAGACAAAAAAAAAAAACAGATTATTCCCTTAAGTCTCCAGAAGGAATGCAACCTTGCTAGCACCTTGACTTTAAACTTCTGACTCTCAGAACTGTAGGAGAATAAATGAGTATTGCTTTGAGACAATACATTTATTGTAATTTGTTACAGTAGCAATAGGAAACAATCATAGTGAGAAAGAAATCATCAATTTGTTAGCAAATAAACTGCTCTTTTTGAGTTACTTGAAATCATGATTTTATTTAATTTGATTGTAGGCTTGGCATTTAGTTTCTCAGAGACAATCTTTTGTTTTGGGTATAAAGTCTACTTTGCTCCAAGAGGCCACTCTAAAACAAAAATCAAATAGTAGAAGATACTGTGTTCAAATACTTTTTAAAATGATGTGGAATCTATAGCATCAGTTCTATCAGCAATAGAAACTGAAAATATGTATTCAGCATGATTAAAATGCTACACGATATATTATGGATTAGGATGAGATGTTTTATTCATGCATTCTACTCTGAGTGGAATGGAGGTGATGCAGTACATCTTAACTCTCACTAATTAAAAAACCCATTGGAGTAATATTCTCGTAAATCCTTTTCTTGGTCTGAGGGAATTCTAGAAAGGAAGTCATACACTGGAAAGCATTATTCTCATTTATCTAAGTAAATATAAGTTCTTTCTGTTCTAGACAGGGTAAGACTGATTATATTGACTGAGATGACCAGTTATTCTCAGAATATTCCCCATTTTTTTGCAATCAGATTTAGAGAGTGATATGAAACTTAAGCCGCCTTTGTTAGCTGATGTTCATGGAATGGGGCACTTTAGCAGTGATGAGACCAGAGAAGAAACAGACCTAACAGGCACAGCAGCCCACTAGGCTCTTTTTAGATTTTTTTTGTTTTTGGCTACGATGTGGAAACTTTAATTAACTTTCCTTCCTAATTTGATGGTCACTCTCCATATAGTGAGCTCTTTATTAGAGTCTCTTAAATCTCTCATGCACACAGGACTCTAGCAGGTGTACTCTACTAGTCCATGGAATATGTCATTACATCTAATCATTAGTAAATAGAGCTGTGTTTGTAACTCTGGAAACTTTGTAACTCTGGAAGCCCCCAGATGTATTTGCTTAGCTAACACAACATTGAAACGTAAAAGTTGATAATTTAGAACAGGCACATGCTCTCAATGTATCACATTTTCTACTATTCCTTATGGTCTGACATCCAACTGTTTCAGACTTTTATGTAAACTGCCTGGATCACAGAATCAGGTGATTTTACAGCTCCTGTGTAGCCTCTTCTTCCAATTATATGTACCTCTTCTCCCAGTTACATTACATGGTTAAAGCATCTCAGGAGCAAGCAGGTTGTCATTTATGTTTTATATCCAATTCTTTACAGCTTCTCCTTCCCTGGTTGCTTTAAGTAATGTTCAGTAAGTCATGTTCAATGACTGATGTCAATATCGATTCCTCCAATATCTCTAAGATGACCTGGCTAAATAAAAAAGTAAGAATCAATGGATGTGAAAGAGAAGGATCCTGTTAAGTTCCATCCAGAGCGGTGGATTATAGATTCACTGATAGATTTTTAAAATTTTTTCTCTTGTAATTTTTTTGAAATAGTCTCTGATTATCTCCCATGCAGAAAAATGTTTCAAGTCTAATTCTTTTCATAAGAGGTTTCATATATTTTTTTTTTCTTTTTTTTTTTTTTTTGAGTTGGAGTCTCACTCCGTGGCCCAGACTGGAGTGCAGTGGCTGCTCCTGGCCACCGCAGCTTGGATCTGCTGGGCTCCGGTGATCCTTCCACCTCAGCCTTCCGAGTAGCCGGAATTACAGGCACGCACTACCACGCCCGCCTGATTTTTATTTATTGTAGAGATGAGGTCTCACCAAGTTGCCCGGGCAGGTCTCAAACCGCGGGCTCAGGCAATCCACTCACCTCAGCCTCCCAAGGCGCGGGATTACAGGCTGAGCCACCAAGCCCGGTTCTCATATATTTTTCTATTATTAATCTTAAAAAATTAGTTTTACTGTGCTGTAAGCAAATGATTATCTGATATAAATTTTGTTTAGTATATTGGAAGAGTTATTTTGTTTGTTTTACTCAGTTGTATAAGATGACCCAAAAAGTTATTATGAATTGTATACATATGCATTATATGGTTTAGTAGAAAATAACTTAAAAACATATATAAGCTAACAAACACATAACATGGCATACTTATTGTGTGATTTCGGTACTAAAATTCTTCTCAACCTATGTATACGTGATACAGTAACTTCTATATAAAATTATTGTATTTTGAGTTTTTCTTTTTCTTTTTTTTTTTTGAGTTGGAGTCTTACTCTGTCGCCCAGACTGGAGTGCAGTGGCCGCTCCCGGCCACCGCTGCCTCGACCTGTTGGGCTCCGGCGATCCTTCCGCCTCAGCCTTCCAAGTAGCCGGAATTACAGGCATGTGCTACCACGCCCGGCTGATTTTTTGATTTATTATAGAGATGAAGTCTCGCTGCCCAGGTGGGTCTCGAACCCACGGGCTGAGGCAATCCACTCACCTCAGCCTCCCAAAGGCACGGGATTACAGGCTGAGCCACCGAGCCCGCCTATTTTGGGGTTTTTATTATACTACAAAGTTTCCAAAATGTTTTTTATTTTGTTATTTAGGGTTCTAATACTTATATTTCATTTTATCTTTATTATCAACTTAGTTGGAAGATCTGGTTTAGATATCAAGCTACAATTGGTGTCTGAATTGAAACCACAGAGTTAGACAACTCATTCATGCAATCACTACTTGGGGACTCCAGAATTACTTTTATGACTCCAGGGAAGCTTATAATGCCTTTCATTAGATGAAATAACTAAGATATATAATAGCATTAATTCATGTGCTGAATGTAAAATATTCGTAGTAAAGCTATGAAGATTTTTTCTATAATTTAGTGTCATTTATTATTATTATTATTTTAAAATAAATAATTATTATGTGATTGCAAATAAACTAACCACCTACCCATGTCCTTGAGTTCTTGTCTTGGTACTTTCATTAGCTTTTATGTATAACTTACATATTTTAGAATATCTTTAAAATATTCTTCATCATTGTCAGAAGTGCCTGGAGATTATTAGCTGCTTCATTTCAGAAACGGTAGAACAGAGGGATAAGTATTCCTAAATTCTAAAGTCTATCCCTGTTACAAACAACTGATAATTAAGTCCCTTAATTTTTTTTTTCATTTTGTGTTTGCATTTATTGTTTTGAAAATGTCATTGCTTTTAATGTGTTGTTTGGAATTTATTGTTTGAAAATGTAAGGGAAATATATGAAAAATTCTTTGTGTAATTCCATGACCTGAACATATAAATAATTTTTTATTTTGTCCTGAGCTCCTAGAAATCAAAGGCCATTCATTGTTCATCTAGATCTCTGGCTCCCAGCAATACAATGCTAGGAGATCAAATATGTGAATGTAAGTTTACCTGTACTTTGTTGTTTAATTGTTTGGGTTTCTCTTTGAGTTACAGTAGCTCCATGAAGTCAAGGCTGTGTCAAATGAAATCTATAGTGGACACTGCAACCTTTGTTTAAAATGACCTATGGCCAACATTTTCCATGAGTGTTATTAGAAAAAAGCATTTATTCCGACTTCTTGAGATTTTCTTCCATGTAGAAGGCCTTCTGATCTGCTGGTCACTCCTCACTAAAACTTCCTCCCCAAAGTGGAATGATTGCTGGGCTATTTTGAGTTTGTTACAGACAACTGGCTACTTCAGTTATTCGATTCTGTGAAGCTTCCTGCCTGCAGAGAGCAAGTCCTCTGATTTGCTCCCAACCAAAAGCCACTTAGAAGTCCAGTCTCTAATTGGGAGATGCCTGGGGGTTCACAGTGGGGCTGTGCCTGGGTGGGTTGTCTGCCTAATTCTGCAGTTCACTACTAAAAACCCATAATTGTCTCATATCCAGTCAGTATTAAATGTGCAATTTTGATCTTACTTTGGTTATGTTCTTTAGTGCGTTAAGTTTTACTGGGAAAGGTCCTCAGCAGGGGAGTCCTGCAGTTTGGGGAAGAAAAGTGTAAATCAGAGCTGAAGTATTATTAACTTATGCATCAATCAAGGAACTTTGGGTCTTAAGGAGAGAATTGCATGGATCAAAGTACGTTGGCATAACTGAAGATCTGGTGACGCCAGGAAAGGGACTTTAAGTGTCACTGAGCTAAGAGAAGCACTGAAAATTTCTTGTTAGAGTAGTAGTAGGATGGTACACAGTGGTCTATTTTGCACCATGTGGCTGTTTTCTCGGTCTCATGGTTGGCATCTCACTGCTGCAGCCTTAAACAAACTTTAAGCCAATTAGCCACATGGGATTTTGATGCTGGCAGTTACCTACACCTTATGGCTCTGTTTATTTTTATAAAGAGAAAGTTGCATTAGAACAGAGTCGAATGATCAACAAGGTCAAAAAACAGACTTGAGAACTTATAGTGCAAGTTGCTACGGCTTGACCTTAAACTGAACAAGTATAGCCTGGAGTATCTTGTAGATGAGGGTGAGTTTGGAGTAGATTTTTTTTTTTTTAAATGCACATTGACAAAAAATAAAATCTGCTGCTTTATTTTATTATTAACTGTATCTGTAAGATGAGGATATCAAATAGCAAGTACTGACTTCTCACTGAACAACAGAGCACTGGTGAGCTTCTAGATTCAAATTGCTAAATCCAGGTCTACATAGGCAAGTTAGTCAGGCTATGATAGATTGTGATCTGTTTTCAGGGACAAGAGTGAACACTGTAGAAGATGACTTTTGTTTCTGTGCTTACTCTCAATTTAAGATTCACCCTTTATGACCTGGGCTGTAATTACTTGGGTTTTGCACTGACATTTTATATAATCTATGACCATGGCCTTAGAGTTTCAAGACACAAATTAAACAATATTTAGAGGAGTGCTTGGTAGATTTGTTGATTCCCGTTAAGAGGTATCAATGGAAGATTCAGCTCAGGAAACATCTGAGGATATTTTTTAAGCTCAGACAAATGTTGTGATGACCCAACATTTGAGTACCAGAAACACAGGGCATAAATGGAAAATGCATATTAAGAATTTTAAATGTACACGAAGGAAAATCAAACAGACCTTAATTAAGGCCCAGTGACTGAAACTGCCTTCATATTAAACTTCCAACTTTAAGAGATAGCAGAAATGGCCCTAGCACACGCTCTGAATTCTAGTCCCCACTTCTCACACCCGCACCCATATACACATACATACACACACATGCAAGGACAATCTCAAATGTCATGAGCATGGATTCTAGATAAGTATCATAACTGGCAGCACACTAAAATACTAAAGTTGATTTTGTGTGTGTGTGTCTATATTCCTTGATGCCCCGGAATCTCTGCTATGATCTTTAAACATTAAATCTCACTCACAGACAGTTTAGGAAGCTGCTAGACCAAAAATAAAATAAAATAATAAAAAAAACTACTTAAGCATTGATGACCTTTTTAGACAACACATAATTTATTAATAAATTACGGAAGCTACATTTTAGACTTTGTTTATTTGTTTATTTTACTTCAAAACAGCATGAAAAGTGTTTGACTTTAAACAAATTCATTTGAGCTTTAATTCTCAAGAATATTTGATTTGTGACTTTAATTTTCTCATGAGAATTTGGTAATGGGAGGTAGTTAATTCAAATGTGGAAATGCAGTTTTTGGTGGATTGTATTGGAGTATCTTTGTAAAGTCTGATCTCACTGAAGGACTTTTGATAAGACTCTATTGAACAATAAACTAGAAAAAAATCAGAATGGGAAGTAGAAGAGGAAATACAATTTCAGCTTGGAGTACAACTGCAGCTACCTAAATTAATGCCCCATTATAACCCAATTCAGACCCCCATGTTTTCCAAAAAGATGTATAAAGTGACAGTGCTGTGTCTTGAGACTCTTCCTTCTCTGTTCTCATAGACTGATTCATTGCCTTCTTGATTATATCCTTAACAGTTAAGCACAGTGACTGGGGGAAAAAAAATCTGGGGTTTTTTGAGGGTGTGCTTATTCTTCATTTCTCACGATTACTTCCAAATGAGGGAGATCTATTAATAAAACATTCCTGAAGTCTTTTTGTCCTTTCAGATACCCACTTATTAGTGAGAATGATACAAATTTCACAGCAAATATGGTTCATATTCTCTCTCAGGAAGAGTCCGTCTGTCTGCAGAGAACATGTGACCTGGATTGCTTTTGGACTTACATCAAACTTAGCAGTGACAGGGCCTTATACTTCAGTTTGCTAGTACAACTATCTACTAGGTGGAAAAGTCTATAATTCCAATTTTTATCATTAGCACCTCCTTTTGCTGCATACCTAAACTAAGTTCTAAAACAACTCTGTCAAAAATACATAAATAAAACTCATTTGCATTGCTCTCCATCTGCCTGACTCCTGATTATCTTTCATTTGCTTAAGAATTTGGTTAGGAAAAAAGCGTATATTTTCATCATCCCTTAAAATTCCTTAAACTCTAGAGAATTATGCCCATTAACTGAGTCAACCCTATGTCACTTCTCAACAATTCTTTTTGGAGATAAGATAAAGGACATACTGGAACGGACCCCCCAGAAAAAACTGGAATTTTTTTTTGAAGGTGGGACCCTTGTAGTACAGGTTTCTACTCCCTGCAAGGTAAGTATTCTAGGAACCCATTGGCATCAGTGTACAAGATAGCATTGTTGTGAGCGGTTGCATTAGGCTTCAATATACATTTTTTTTTTGAGATTCTGTCAATGCATTTGCCCATTTCATGATGGGTGATTTGGAGCATACCTACTCACACTGCTCTGGGTGTTCAGCAGTTTTTGACCAATTTACCTCATGTCCCTATTTACCTCATCTTGCTCCTTGTAACTTTTTTTTCTCAGATGAAAAAAAAAGTCCTTAAATAGAAATGTTGTACCAATGTGGAAGAGGTGGAAAAAAAATGGCAGAAGCACTGAAAGGCATCAAAACTGATAAATTCTAAAACTGTTTTGAGCAGTAGAAAAAGCATCTCGATAGGTGTATTGCATTAAACAGAGAATACTTTGAAGGTGACTGAAGATTAATCATGTAAAAATAAAAACGCTTTTTTTAAATAAACAAATTCTAGCTTTTTGGGTTCCCTCTCATATTGATTAAGAGAGATAAGAGATATATACTGTGGAGGATACTAAAAAACCATTCTAAAGTGTATTATTTATGACTTTGCCTGAAGGAAACATTTCAGAAATAAAGTCATTGAAGATTCTGAAGTTTGTCTCTATTACAAAAATAACAACTAAGTTTTTTTTGTTTGTTTTTGAGTTGGAGTCTCACTCTTGTCTCCCAGGCTGGTGTGCAATGGCATGCTCACGGCCACCTCAGCCTTGACCTGCAGGGCTCAGGTGATCCTTCTGTCTCAGCCTTCCAAGTAGCTGGGACCACAGACTCATGCCACCATGCCCAGCTAGTTTGTTTGTTTGTTTGTTTGTTTGTCTATTTATTTATTTATTGTAGCGACAAGTTCTCACAAGTTGCCCAAGCTTGTCTTGACCCCCTGGGCTCAAGCAGTCCTTTTTCCTCAGTCTCCCAAATGCTGGCATTACAGGTTGAGCCACCATGCCCAGCTAACAACTAAGATTTTTAAAACAGCCAGTAGTTTATTTACATTTATTTATTTATTTATTTATTTTTTTGAGTTGGAGTCTCACTCTGTCGCCCAGACTGGAGTGCAGTGGCCACTGGAGTGCAGCAGCCTCGACCTGCTGGGCTCCGCGATCCTTCCGCCTCAGCCTTCCAAGTAGCCCGAATTACAGGCATGTGCTACCACGCCCGGCTGATTTTTTGATTTATTGTAGAGATAAGGTCTCGCTGCCTAGGCGGGTCTCGAGCCCGCGGGCTCAGGCAATCCACTCATCTCAGTCTCCCAAAGGCGTGGGATTACAGGCTGAGCCACCAAGCCCGTCTGCCAGTAGTTTATTTTAGATGACTATCTAAAACAATGATTAGATAGCTTTAAGATTTTTAGAGTGAGTTCATAGGCTTGTGCTTTTCCAGTAAGAAGGAATGTGTTGATATTTTAACAGATTGGCAGTGATTTTGGTTTAGCAATAAAATTGCTTGATGGTCAATTAGCTGAAGTTTAGTCTGAGAAAGCACAAGTATCATCACCACAGTCTCAAGTTTCATGGCATCAGTCAATGCAAAATGCTAACCATCTGATGGAAATGTCTGCCTAAGAAGTTTAGGGTTCATCACATAAGTATGACCCGATTTTGCCCATCTTATGACCCTATAAGTTAGTGCTTTTATCCAATTAGCTTTACATTTTAGATACCCGCTACAAGATTAGTGTTTACTTCATTGTTTTCCTTAATAAAAAAAGAAGGACTTAAGGAAATAAAAGGGATCAAGAAAAAAAAAAATAGAGGTTAGAATTCATCACAAAGACTGAAAGCTGTGACACAATCTGTCTTTCCATTTCCCAAGTGAATGATTTCCAATATGAGACAGAATTATGTAATTCCTTAAAAACAAGAGTTGAGATGTGCTATTGTGTTTACTTTTCTTATTGTAAAGGAAAGATATTTCATACTTATTTTTAAAAATGCACAGTGCAGTTTAAATGTGCATTGGAGTTGGAAACTAAATCCAACATATAAATTCCATTTCATGAAATACACCAAGTTTTCAGTTTTCAATTTTATAACCCTTTGGTGAATATTTTAGCTTGACTTTAATAATCGATCTCTAGGCTTAAAGGGGGAAAAATTTATAAATGTATGTGGATTGATGTTCTCTTTGGATGCACTTTTCTCTGAGTGAAAATTGATTGATTCTACCTAAGTCTACAATTATAAGAATCATAGATATATATGTATTATTAAAATGGATGGTGGTAAGAATAGCTTCGGTTTTATATGCTGCTTGATTTTATGTGGTGTAACAATACTGGTAAAAAATAAAAGATAAACACATTTTTATTTTATATTTCATCCACAACATATGAGAAATAATTTTAATACCTACATGAATATCTTCTTTATCTGTGATGGCATGCCAGTTTTCTCTTAAGGAGGGTAAGTATTCATATATTTCATGTAAACTGAATAATCTATAACAAACCATTGTCTGATATTTAAACATTCATGTCAAAACAAAAATTCCAAAAAAAGTAGCAAATGCGCTTAAAAAAAAGATTCAACAGGGACTCTTTAAAAAAGAAACAAAAATATTTTACATTGTTCAATAAAAGACAATTTGCAATAATTGAATTGGATATCAAATTGGCAGCATTTCTTATACTGATTCACTCATCAGAGTTGCTCATTAGCATGAAAAATAAGTCTTTATTACATTTTTTGCTCATGTTAGAAGTATGTAATGAGAGAAAATAAGAAAGCATATAAAAGATGCCAGTGTTTCAAAGCTAAGCTATAAACAAAAATAATAAAACTAATACAACCATCTTGACTTACATGCTAATTAGGATGATTTGTTATATTTTAGCAAATGAAGTTAGAGTTAAAATATGTTGAATCATTGAACAGAGTGGAAAATTTCAGAGGAAATATTAGTGGACTACACAACCTATAGTTCTGGAATTAAATCTGCTTGAAAATACTGAAGTAATAACTCAGTTATACATTTAGCAGCAACTTTAATAAGTTAAACTGCACAACAAATTTACCATGGAAACTATGGTTAATTGATAAATTCCTTGAAGTTTAAATTCACAAGGTTGAACAGAGGTCAGCTCATTAAACTAATCATTTCATAGACAAGTAGATGAGTTCTGTATTTGGTGAGTTACTCAAATTTCCTGCAGTAACAAAAGTCAACACTAGAAAACAAGCACTAAAACCCAGTTCTCCTGAATTTTAATCTAGCTACCAGACTCATAATTTATAATCTAGAAATGCCACAAGAACCCATATAATAAACAGCCTCTCAAATCCCCCAGATGACTGAGGAACAAACCAAAAAAGGAACTGAGGAACTGCTTATTTAAGCCTCAGGTCCCAAATCCAAGGACCAGACATATTTCCTGTTGAAACAGTAAAACCCAAGTGAGCCCACTCAGACTGAAAAGACACCAGGTAGTTACCAAGAAATAAAGGCTTAATCAAAAACTGCTAAATGTACTTAGCAAGCCAATCAGAAAGCATAATCTGCTTTCTAAGATTACACCTTAATAGAAAAATCCCACAGTAAGAGAATACTCAGCAGTCAAATATTCTGGCTTGAATGCCCTTAAACTCTTGCTGTTTTTACTGACATTTAGTAAATCCTGTGTGACTGTTTCTTCCTTTACTATATACTTTTTCCCAGAGACTTCAAATTTCCAGAAATTTAGACAAAATTTGTTTTTGTTTTTATAATTGGCTATAGTTAGTGGAGATTGTTGGGAAGATAGTCTACCACATTAATTCTTTTAATGGTGATCTAAATAATTTTATATATTTGAGTTAACACTTCTAATTTTTTCTCTCAACTTTTTCTTAATTGTTCAATTTGTCGTTTTTTTTGAGTTTAGTTTTGGCAGTTATAGTGGTTCTCTCTTCAGTCCTAAGTATTATACACTCTTTAAGTAGAGATGTGTTAATGAAATATTTGGGGAAATTGTGCATTCACCTTTCTCTCATCATGATTCTGTGGAACTCAGATTTAGTAACTATGTGGAATTGTAACTGTACAGAATATTAGATAATTTTATTTCATCTGTTTTTTGTTTTGTTTTGTATTTCTGGATAAGGTACTTCCTGTGGTCATTGCTGATGTGTCTTTCTATAGGTTACCAATTAGCTATTTATAATTCTACTGCCTTTGAATTTAAAAAAACAATACCTTGAAATACAATGTAAAGTCACATTTCCTTCCCCATAAGTTTCTAATTTTGCTTCTGTGTTGCCACATCTGTTTTGTTTTCTTCCAGTTTTACAGGCATGTGGTTTTTGGTGTTCTTCACTTTTCTCCTTTACTTGAATTTTAAATTGTCAAGTTTCTCGGTGCTCTTTGTTTTCTACACCCCCCCCTTTTTTTTAGTATATCTTTTATTCCTGTGGTCTCAAAACAATCTCTAAAGCTCCTCCCCCTACTCCAAAATAGAAATCTTGAGTCAAGCTTACCAGATTAATACATATGACTGTTCTTCTTGAAACTTACTATTGCTTAATTGGAACTCATGCCATCCCACAGTTATGCTTGTCTTAAATTTGGCATGCATCTGCACATTATTATTTTCTGATTATATTAAGTCAAAGAATAATAAACAAATACAAACCTTCACATCTCTTCTTGAAAATGTTTTCGCCAGTTTGTATCAATCATAAATAAAATAATTTTCAAATAAAACGATTTTAGAGTTATTATCTTTATAAATATAGAAAAAGTGACAGTTGAAGTGTCCCATTCTTATCCTTGCTTCCAATTTAATCAACCAACTTTAGAGAAAATTGCCAGCTTAACATTATTTTCTCAGTTCATTGTTCTAGAATGACATTGAGAAATTTATAACACATCTTTTGACCCTGTCATTCCATAAGGGTACGTTTTCAAGCTTGACTGCCTTTTTTCAACCTGAAATACATTTGTCTATAGCTTTAGCCTATGGCTTCAATAAATTCACATCAATTGTGTAAGCTTCAAATTCCAAGGTGATATGAACTCTAATTCTGAAGAAAACTTTAAGGTACCTTTTCATGGCTTACTTAATTGTACTTTTATTATACTTCTTTTGGAAAACAAAAGTCTTGTATATGCTTCAAAATAGTTAGGGTGATTCTTCATGTTTTTTTTTTTTTTTTTTTTTTTTTTTTTTTTTTTT
>NW_007260371.1:151171-160602 GCF_000164805.1 Carlito syrichta
ACCTCAGCCTCCCAAAGGCGCGGGATTACAGGCTGAGCCACCGAGCCCGGCTGATTCTTCATGTTTTAATAAAGCTCTGAAAGTAGTGAATTTATATAATCAGTTATTCTGTCAGTATTCTCATGTAGAGGATTTAGATTTTTCATATCCTGTTCTATTTGCTAGTAATAAACACCATGCTTAAAATTATCATGAGTACATTTCATTGCTTTAATTTTTCTTTTTCTGCAGTGTTATTATCGAATATGAGAAACTATTGTTTGAGCAGTTTTCAAATTAAGAAAAAGTATTACAGCATTGGGAAGCAATTGATCCTAAAAGAAATAGAAAATAGATGATAATATTCATACTACAATCTCCAAAAGTCAAATAAATTTACAATGATTAGATAAATTATAGTGAATACCAAATAGTCTAAAAATGCTAGCACAGTTAGAATGAAATGATTGATATTAGGTATGTTAGATGCATAAATAAACAACAATGACATTTTATTTTCATGCTACAGAGCCAACTTACATATTTTCTCTCAAATTTGTGTGGCTGACAGGTGTTCAAGATTCATGTGCTTTAATCTCCACTTTTTAAGGGAAATTGTTTATTATTATATTTTATTTGTATGCTCCATTTTTTTACTATTACATTTAATTATTTTATTTTATTTTTAAAGATGTGGGGTGCAATTCAGGATTAGGTATACAGGTGGTCATCAAACAGGTAAAGCTTGGGTCTCACTTTGCTCTCCAATTTGCCTGGCTTGAGATCTGGTACCCTTATTGATGTTGAGTCCCACTCCTGCTACTCCCACCATGGTAGCAGCCCACTACTGTGAATCCCTTCCTTAAAGTATTATGATAATTGTTCAGGGTCTGCTAATGAGTTTCTGTGGTAGATCACTGAGTATGATAGACTCTAAATCCATACACATTGCTGCAAAGTCCGTGTTTGTCCTTTATGGCTGCATAATATTCCACTGTGTATATATACCACATTTTCTTTTTATCTAGTCCAGTTTCGATGGGCAGCATGGTTAGTTCCATGTTTTTGTTATTATGAATAGTACTGCAATAAACATGCCTGTGCAGGTATCTTTTTTGTAGAATTGTTTGAGTTCCTCCAGATATATTTCCAGTAGGGGGATTGCTGGGTTGCATGAAAGGTAAAATTCTAGTTCTTTCAGAAATCCCACACTGTTTTCCAAAAATGTTGCACTAGTTTCCATTCCCACCAGCAGTGTAGAAATGTTCCATTTTCTCCACATCCTCACCAGCATCTGTTGTTTATTTTGTTAATGACAGCCATTCTTACTGGGGTTAGGTGGTATCTCAATGTGGTTTTGATTTGCAGTTCTCTGATAATTAGTGAGGTTGAGCACTTTTTCATGTGTCTGTTGGCTGCCCACATATCTTCTTTTGAGAAATGTCTATTCATGTCTTTTACACGCTTTTGAATGGTGCTGTTTGTTTTTTTCCTTTCAGCATTTTTGAGTTTCTTGTAGATACTGGATGTTAAGCCTTTGTCAGATATACAGTTGGTAAATATATTTTCTCATTCTATGGACTGTCTCCCTGCTCTTTTGATGGTTTCTTTGGCTTTGCAGAAGCTTGCCAGTTTGACGAGGCCCCACTTATCTATGTTATCTACTGTTACATGGGCACTTGAGGTTTTGATCAGGAATTGGTTGCCAGTTCTAATTTCTATAATAGTATCTCCTGCATTTTCTAAGGTTCTTATAGTTTGAGGTTTTATGTCTAGGTTTTTAATCCATTTAGAATTGATTTTAGTATATGGTGATAGAGTTGATTTTAGTGCATGGTGTATGATAGGGGTCTTGTTTCAGTCTTCTGCATGTGGTCAGCCAGTTTTCCCAGTACTATTTATTTAATAAGTTATCTTCCCAGTGGTTGTTGTTGGAGACTTTGTCAAAGACGAGTTGGTTGAGAAATTGAGGTTTTACTTAAGGAATCTCTATCCTGTTCCATTGGTCCACATTCCTATTCTTGAACCCAAACCAGGCTGTTTTGATTATTGTAGACTTATAGTAAAGTTTAAAGTCTGAAAGTGTGATACCACCTGTTTTGTTTATTTTGCTAAGAACTGTTTTGGCTACTCGTGGTCGTTTGTGTTTCCATATGTATTTCTGTGTTGTCATTTCCAGGTCTGAGAAGAATGATGTTGGTAATTTAATTGGTATTGTGTTGAGTCTGTAGATTGTCTTTGGTAAGATGGCCATCTTAACAATGTTGATTTCTTCCAGTCCATGAGCATGAAATGTTTTTCGATTTGTTTTTCGATTTGTTTGTGTCTTCTTGGATTTATGTATGTGTGTGTGTTTCAAGTTTGTCATTGTGATATACTCTCTGCTGATTCTGTGTTCTGCTATTCTCTTGGGATTTGCATGGTCATTCTTTTTCTTTCCTTCTTTCCTTTCTTTCTTTCTTTCTTTCTTTCCTTCTTTCTCTCTTTCTCTTTTTCTTTCTTTCTTTCTTTCTTGAATCCTTTCTAAGTGTCTCCTGTAGAGCTAGTATAGAAACCGCATACTCTCTTAGGGATTGAATACCTGGGAAGGATTTTAATTCTCCATCACTGATGAAGCTGAACTGGCTGGGTAGGACATTTTTGGTATAGATTTTTTAACTTTGAGGATTTAAAAAATTGGACACCTGTCCCGTCTAGCTTGTAGTGTTTCTGTCAGTGGGTCTGCTGTTATTCTGATTGATTTTCCAGTAGGTTGTCTCACCTTTCTCTCTTGCTACCTTTAGAATCTTTCTTTTGTGCTTACATTGTGGAGGTAAATTACTATATGTCTATTGGCTGGTCTTTTCATTTGACATCTTGTGGGGACTCTCTTTATCTCTTGTGCTTGGTTGGTCATATCTCTGGTGAGATGGGGAACATTTTCTTGGATAACCTTCTGGAATACTTGCTCCAAGGTGTTCTTCATTTCCCTTTCTTCTTCTGGAATACTCATCAAGTGTATGTTATGCCTCGTGATATAATCACACATCTCTTGGAGGCTTTGTTCTTTCTTTCTTAGTTTTCTTTCTATGTTATTTACAGATCAGGTTAATTCCATGTTTTGTTCTTCAAGTTCTGAGATTCTCTCTTCTGCTAAATTAATTCTGTTTTCCATGCTTGTCATCTTGTTATTTATTTCCTGAATTTAATGCTTTATGGCCAAAATCTCTGTTACAAGTTCCTTTAGTGTTTCATCTTGTCTTTCTTGAGGCTTATGACTCTTTCCATTCATTCCCTAATCCCTGTTGTATTCCGGGGCCAGTCATTGGTGACTTCCATTGTTTGGGCTCTGAGGTCTGATTTTTATACATTTTCTCTTTGTTACATTGGAAATTACTTGTAGTCTTCCACTGGTTTTTCTTAATTTGTGACAGATCTCTTTTTTTTTCTCTTTGGTTCCATTATTTATTCAATGGCAGTGGGCGAGGCTTTCACTTCTGGTAGTTGCTCAGCCTTCTGTTCTTCCATGGTCAGGGCTTGAGATTTGTTCTATTTTGAAACAGGTCTGTGGGTGGGGAGTTCTGCTGTCTCCTGTAGTTTTGAGAATCAAATAAGGTAGAGGATAGAGAGCTATGATTCAGAAACTACTTGCAAATCACAATGTTCACTGATTGTGATATGGGTTCCTGGATACTCACTCCCCACAACCACTCTATATGACAATGCAGTGGGTATTTCTATGTATCTCCGGAGTTCAAGATACTATAACAGCATTGAGGAGAACAGAGAAACAAATTAGAATAACAAACTATTACAAAACAAAAAACAACAGCAACAAAGAAACACCAGGAAAACCAAACACACACACACACACACACACACACACACACACACACACACACACTCAGTACAGAATGAAAGGAGAAGATAAAGAGAAAGAAGAAAAAAAAAGGAATTCAAATTGAACCCTCACATATATATTCACATACATTCAACTAAAAAAAGAGAAGAACAAAAGAGCAAAAACAGAACAAAAATGGAAGTTGAACACTAAATCATTCACATATACACTTAAACAGAAAACTAAAAACAAAAGAAGAAAAATTAAAAAGTGGGGAGATGCAGATAGAACCCTTACATACACATACATGCACAAAGGAAAAATATTTTAAAAAGTTAGAAACTAAAAAGCAGACCAAAGACCTGTCCTTTTATAGCAGGCTTTGTAGTTGTTCCTCTCAGCTGCCCCTCTGTCTTCTGCAGAGCTTCTACCTTATACACTATCTCCCCATTGTTGGGCCCAGAAAAAGAGAAAGGGACAGTGGGGATGGGTGGTTCTCTAGTCCTCTCCTCCGTCTCTAGTATAGCCAGGGGGATCACCTCTAGTGGGGAGGTACAGGATTGTCTCTTCCCCAGGTACTGGTTGGAGGTGATGAAAGGACTTCAGTGCCAGTAAGGACTCCACACCCGGCCTGAACTAAGAGATTTATTAAAAGGGGCAGTTACAGGAAGGGACTGTAACTGAGGAAGAGCAAGAGAGAGAGACTGCAGGGAGAGGGCTGTATTTATTAGCCTGACAGCGGCTGGAATGGGCAGTGCTAGGTTTTATTGGAGGAGCGGCCTGGGAGCAGGGTGAGCAGACACCATGTTGTAGGCCCATTGGACGTATAACAAAGCTAGCTACATTATGGAAAATGACTGAATGCGCGCTAGGGGAACCACGCATGAAGAAGCCGGAACCTAGGGCCTTTGTTATCTAGTGTGGTTTTATCACGTTTGGCGCCATTTTGGGAGGCACCCCTCTGGCTGTTTCCTGCACCCTTCAGGTGCCACACCAGGCTTTTCCTGGAGTGGAGTCCACCTATAGCAGCTGACATCCAGACTTTGCCTGGGTTCATCACTCTCAGTGGTGCTCCAGCTTTGTGGCTATGATATGTAGAGAATTTCTGGGGAGGAGGTGGTTTGGTCAGTCTTGGACTCACCACTGATCTCATTGGAGGTCTTCCTTGTCCTTTTATGGACACACCCTTTGTCCTGTGGCTGAATCAGCATAGGGGGTGGGGCACCTGAGACTCAGTACTCATCCTATCACTCAGAAGTTTGTGCTTTCAGAATATTCTCTCAGGGATATGATCAACCCCTGAGTTGTTCATCCACCAGTCACAGAGATCCAGTCTGTTGCTCTCTAAGCAGGAACACTTTCCTGCTCCATTTCCAAGATGGTGGCAGGGTACCTCTTTCATCTTTTCCAGTGGGACTCTGTCTCTGGACTCCCTCCACAACCCAAGCTTGCTGCCAGTGCCTGGCCAGGCACTACAGTGGTGAAGCAGAGCCTGGAGTCAGTAGTCTCTCCTGGCAGCTTCTTCCTAGGGAGGACTTTGTTGGCTTAAAAAAAAATTATGCTCAGCTTCTGTGACCCAGGAAATGATAAGGACTAAGCAGAGCAGCTGCAGTACCTGCTGCTTCAACAAGAGAGAGACCTGGCCCGTTGCTCAAGAGCCTGCACTCAGTCAGTCTCTCCTGACAGTTTCTTCCTTGGAAGGCCTTTGTTTAAAAAAAAAAATGGTACTTGTCTTCTACACCCTGTGAAGCACAAGAGACCAAGCAGAGCAGCTACAACATCAGCTGTTTCATCAGGAAAGAGCCCTGGCCACTTGCTCCTGAGCGCCCAATCAGTCTCTCCCAGTAGCTTCTTCACAGGAAGGTCTTCTTTTGGTTAAAAAAAAAAAAGAAAAAGAACTTGGCATTTGTCTTATGCATCATGGGAATCACTAGGGTCCAAGCTGAGCAGCTGCAGTACCAGTCGCTTGACCAAAAGAGCCCTGGACACTTGCTCCTGAACTCTCACACTCAGCACAAAATTTTCCACATATCACTCATTCATGGTGGGACTTGCATAGTTTGACTGGCTCAGCCACCATCTTCCTCTTTCTCCTTAGTTGTAAATTGACTGTTCCTATTTCTCAGTGATTCAATAATCTTTTCTGTGTCATTGTTATAATTTTTGCACTGTGAAAGTTATTTTAGAATGTGCTTAATTGATTTAATTCATTCTGAGTTTTTCAAAATATTAGGTTAATTTGCATAGCTCAATTTAAAGATTTTGACTAGATTACTTTGGGATGTAAATTTTGACATATTCCTATCAAAATGTAAAATTGTTGCTTTAACCAGTAATGGAGGACATTATGGTAAGTGAAATAAAATGGACACACACAAAGAAAAAACTAGCTTATTATCTCATATATATGGAATCTAAAATAAGTCAAATACATGGAAAAAGAGAGTAGAATGGTGGTTACCAGGGGTGAGAAGGAGGAGGAAATGAGGTATAAACTTGCAGTTATGTAACACAAATAAATCTAGAGATTCAATGTAAGGATAAAAGACTGTACTTAATAACAGTGTGTTGCATATTGAAATTTTGACATGAGAGTAGACTTAGGTGCTCTTGCCACACACATAACAAAGAAGTAAGTAAAGAAAGTGATGGATACGTTAATTTACTTGACTACAGTAATCATTTCCTTATGTTTAGGTATGTCCAAACATTATGTTGCACACCTTAAATATAGGAAATAAAAATACATGTAAGAAAATCATCCTGTTCTGTCTAACAGAGTGAAATAAATAAATCAGTATCTCCCAGCCTGGGTTGGAGGTGCTGAATAGGCAAGTCATGGTAAAATGTAGATCTCTGTCTCTTACTACCTCCAGATGTAACATGGCTACATGAAATTTTACTTTTCACATGAGGCAAATTTATGATATGAAAAGACAAAAGAAGATTTTTGAAAGTTAGCGTATAATTAGTATAATCACAACTGAATAATATATTGTGAAAAGCCACTATTAAAGAAGGTATTAGTTATATGATATTTCATCTGTTTGCATTCTTTTACTCTTCACGTTTGTTTTTATATTTAAGTGTGCCATTTTGAGGAAACATATCATAGAGTCTTGTTTTATTATCCACACTATTTTGGCATTAAATTGGAATTTTTAGAATAATAACATTTAAGGTAAATATTGGTAGGTTAAGATTTACACCTATAGTTTTATATATATTAATATATTTATATTATACTTGTATTTATATATTATTGTAACTTTTGGCTTTCTTCCCCCGGCTGCTCTAGAAATTGCAATATATACACATAAACTTTAATATTTTACCATCTCACTTACAGTGCTAAATCCCTGAAACATATAAGTCTTTTTAGTTCTTCACTGACTGCCATGTTATAGCTATTTTAAGTATAGATCTAAGTACATTGAAAACGTCACCAGATCTTTTTATAGTTTTTGGTTTAAACATTCATATATATTTTAAAGAGCAAAAGTTGTAAAAAAAAGTCTTTTATATTTACCTACATACTTACAATTTCTGTTGTTCTCTTTTCATTCTTGATGATCTAAGATTCTCTCTATTATAACATTCATATGATGCATTGTGATTAGCATTCCCAATAAAGCAGGTTTTTCAAAAATAAATTCCCTTCACAGAGGATAATTTCAATTCGTTTTATACCAAAGGGTATTTTCAATAAATCTAAAATTCTAGGTTGGCAGTTCTTCTATTTAAGCACTTTAAAGATGTTATTTCATTGCCTTTTACCCATGATGATTTCTGAAACCCACAATCATAGTTGTTATTTTTTTCCTAATTGTTTTCAAGAGGTTTCTCTTTTTCTTTCTTTTTTTTTTTAAATAGTGGGTAAGAAGTCTTGACTTTGAGTGTACCCATCACTTCCACTAGTGCACATTGTTTCTGATACTTAATTTTTCATCCCTCCCCCCCTTTGCACTCTTCCCCTTCCGAGTATCTAATGTATCTTATGTCATTCATATCACTTTGCAAATGGTTACATTATCTCCCACTTATAAGTGAGAGCATGTGATATTTGGTTTTTCATTTCTGAATTACTTCACTTAAGATAATGGTCTCCCGAGGCACAGTAGCTCACGCCTGTAATCCCAGCACTTTGGGAGGCAGAAGTGAGAGGATTGCCTGAGCCCAGGCGTTCAAGACCAGCCTGGGCAACTTGGTGATATCTCATCTCTACAATAAATCAAAAAGTTAGACAGACATAGTGGTGCGTGCCTGTAGTTCCAGCTACTGGGAAGGCTGAGGCAGAAGGATCACTTGAGCCCAGCAGGTTGAGGCTGTGATGGCCGTGGGCATGCCACTGCACTCCATCCTGAGCAACAGAGTGAGACTCCTACTCAAAGAAAAAAAAAGATAATGATCTCCAATTCCATCCAAGTTTCTGTGAAAGACATTACTTTATTCTTATGATTGAATAATATTTCATGATTATAGATTTATACCACATTTGTATTATTCACTGATTAGTTGATGGGCAGTTAGGTTGATTCCGCATCTTAGCAACTGTGATCTAGAGTCTATCAGGTCACTTAAACATCCCACACTTAAAACCACTTAGTTATAAGCTCAGTGACCCTGGGTAAACAATTAAATATCTCTCTTATCATAACCTTCTATCTGTGTAAATGAGCATTAGTTTCTCTACTTCACGGAGTTGTGTTTAGGGCTAATGAGGTAATGAGACAATGAGATAATAAGAAGTAATATGAACACATCTTATTAAAGAAATAAAATACATGAAAGGAGGATTAAAAATATAATCAGTCAGGTGCGGTGACTCAAGCCTGTAATCCCAGCACTTTGTGAGGCCAAAGCGAGTGGATTGCCTGAGCCCATGGGTTCGAGAACATCCTGGGCAACATGGTGAGACCTTGTCTCTACAATAAATAAAACAATTAGCCAGGTGTGGTAGCATGAGCCTGTGTTTCCAGCTACTTGGAAGGCTGAGGCGGAAGGATCACCCGAGCCCAACAGGTTGATGCTGGGGTGGCCGTAAGCATGCCACTGCACTCCAGTCTGGATGTTTATTTCTTTTCTAAGACTAGCATTGGGTTTGAATTGCTCCTGCTTTTCCAGGTCCTTGAAGTGTAACATTATATTATCAGTAGGTAATCTTTCAGCCTTTTTGATTTAGACTTAAGGTGCTATAGATTTGTTTCTGAGCACAACTTTGGTTGTAACCCAAATATTTTGATAATTTGTGACATTTTTGCCATTCATTTCAAGGATTTTTGAAATCTCCATCTTGGCTTCATTGTTAATTGATGGATAGTTTAGGAGTAGATTGTTTAATTTCCATGTACTTGTTTAGTTTTGAGATTTCTTCCTGGAGTTGGTTTCTATTTTTATTTCAGTGTAGTCTGAGGAAGTGCTTAATGTGATCTCAATTTTTGGGGTCTTATCACATGTTCTATCTTGAAGAATGTTCCATGTGCTGATGAGAAAAAAATGTATATTAAGCTGCTTTGGGTTAGCATGTTTTGTAGCTGTCTGTGAGGTACATTTGCTCTAGAGTTCAATTTAAGACCAATGTTTCTTTGTTAAATTTCTGGCTTTTTGATGTGCCTATTGAAATCCCCCCCCC
>NW_007260371.1:160622-171074 GCF_000164805.1 Carlito syrichta
CCCCCCCCCACTATTATTGTATTGCTGTCTATCTATTTTTCTTAGGTCTAATATAATTTGTTTTATAAAGCTGGGAATCCTGGTGTTTGATGCATATGTATTTAAAATTGTTGTATCTTTTTGTTGGCTCAATCTTTTTATTTGTATATAATGACGTTCTTTGTCTTTTATTGTATTTGCAGTTGTTAATTTAAAATCTGTTGTATCTGATATGAGAATAGCTATTCCTGTTCATTTTTGGTTTCCATTCATGTGAAATATTTTTTTTTCCACTTCTTGTGGCCTGCTATAAGTCTGTGCTACATTGGTGTTGGTCTGAAGCACCTATGCATGATCTGATACTTATGCACGTGACTCAAATGCCAGTTCAGCTTTAAAACCCCTCATTGTGTTTTTTGGGTAAGTGTTAGGGTTTTTATATATAATTACATATTTCGGCTTACACATGTAATTGAGAAATCTCAGTACAGAGATTTCTCAAAGAACTAATAGTAGATTTACCATTAAACTCAGCAACCTCACTAATTAGTATATACCAAAAGGAGCATAAATCACTCCATCAAAAAAGACACCTGCACTCATATGTTTATCACAATATTCACAATACAAAAACATATAACCAATCCAGGTGCCTATTAAGGTGAATTGGATAATAAAAATGTGGTATATATACACCATGGAATACTATGCAGTGTGAAAAAGAACAAAATCAAATCCTTTGAAGCAACATCTTTGCAACTAGAGAACATTCTAAGTGAATTATCACAGAAACAGAAAACAATACCACATGTTATCACTTTAAGTGGGTGCTAAATACTGAATACACAAGGGCATAAGAATGGGAACAACAGACAATGGGGATTCCTAAAGTAGGGAGAGAGGGAGGGAGGTTGAAAAGTCATCCATAGGGTACCAGGTTCACCACCTGGTTGATGGACTCAGTAGAAACCCAGACCTCACCATCACATAATAAACTTATGTAACAAATCTGCACATGTATCTCCTGACTCTAAAATATATTTTTAAGTAAAATAAAATAAAGAAATGTCTTTCAGGCTTCCTCTGGAATTATTTTATAACTTTTGCCTACAGAGAATTCTGATTTATTCAAATCAAAAGATAAGATTTCTATGGCAGTTTTATTCTCTCCATACAGATTCACTTCTACCCTTGGGGTGAAGTCATAAGAGGTAAAAAATAACAACCATAATGATGAAATATTTATTCTTTTAAGGGTCACTAATCTAAGTTTTTACTTCTCTCTATAATGAAACTTGTTTTTGTTTACTTTTTGAAGTTTTTATGTACTTGTTTTTTGTATTTCATACAAAGATTTTAGGTAAAAACTGTAAAGGATGACTTTTAGTGGGGCCATATCATTGGAGAATTTGAAACTTTTTAATATATTTCATAAGCATAAAATATTAAAAGTAATTTTTAAACATCACTGGAGACCATTTAGTCCCAAATTTACAAATGAGGGAATGCAAATTTAAGTTAATCTTAGTTATTACCATCATTAACATTATGAAACATGAATATAATTTATATTCTCTAATGAAGTGCTACATGAGAAACACAAAAATAATAAAATTGATTGTCACTGTGAAGTAATGTATTTTTTTCATTCAATCAGCAATTTTTTTTCTGCCCCATAACTGCTGAGCCTTTCCTCTCAATCAACACATTTTTTATTAAGCATTAATAAAGTACTAATCACTATCCCAGTTTTAATTCCATAAAGTATTTGAAATAACTGTTAAGAGATGCTTAATGAAAAGAAAAAATAAAGTACAATAACAAAGTTTATCTAAAGGTAATCAAATGTATAAGATAGGGTGAGAAATCAAATTTCCAGCAAACAACTTAGAATTATTTTCATTGTATCATGCTAAAATTCACATTAGGATATATTTTATATAAAAAAATACACATATTGCAATTCACTCTAATTATCACATTTTCTTATAATCACATAATCCCAAACTTTTGTTCTGTGTGTCTGTTTAATGACAGAAAAAAATCATTGTGGCATTTTCAGTGCAGAGACCTGGTGATATAGACTAGAATTAAGCCAACCTCATATGACAAAAACTCCAGGAAGAATATCATATTCTTCCACTGTGGATGCAATATTTTTACATGTGTTTCTCTTCCACCTATCATATGGCAGATCATTATAACTTATAGGAGTCTAAAAATCAGTATTATTTTCCAGAAATTTCTCATTGTTTTTTGGTTGGCAGTATAAATGTAAATCCAGTAACCTTCAATATTTTTTTAAATAACTGTTTTAAAATATATTTCAAAGTAGCATATTATGTTCTACATATTTCGTACACCTCTTACATGTCTGTGACTAACTGGTCACCCAATGGTTTTGGTCTTCTGGGATAAAAGGGTCAAGGTGAATCCATCATATTGAATATCTCTAGATAAGGATCCAGAGACTTTAAATATTTCTTCTCTATCCCCTATAACAATTTATTAAATTCATTTCTTAGGATGCTATGGCTTTATTTTGATTTGAGGTGGTGACACAAGTAAGGGTTTTTGAGGGATTTAGGAAGTGCAATCTGCATTGTATGAAAAGTGTAAGCATTTGTAAAGTGTGAGCTGTGATTCTTTTGACTGAAAGCTTTAGTACACTTTTTAATGTCCAGAGAAAGAGCTTGTGGACTATTTTATTTGGTAGTTAACTACAATGCACAGGTTTTCTCTATAAACAACATCAGGGGCTATCAATTTATCTTATAAACCAAGTCTGTTTGGTAACCTCAACCCCTGCACTGGCAGTTTGTCAGTTCAATGGTTGTAGGACATTTCCTAATGAAATTTTTATCTTCGCTGATAAAATGTTCTTTACTTAGTGAACAAACCTGAACATCCTAAACTAAATTATTTCTAAAAATTAAAAATAAAACCATGTTTTAAATTGCAACACAGTAGAGAGGTTGTTAAATTATCTGTATAAATCTAAGCAATTTATGTAGAACACATGTGTACTAATATTGTGATTTAATCTTTTGAAAATATCTTTTCCATTTCAGAATCACATATGTAAATACATGCAGAATATTCTTAGATTTTTATAATTAAATAGCAAATACAATGTATGTATAATATTTAGATTTAGAATAAAAAATATTTTATAATGACAAAGTAAATAGTATATGTGTAAGATGTGCTTGCTTTACTAGGAAGGTTGATGTGTCTCTTTTTTTCTGAAAAGTTATAAATACAGATACAATTTTTGCTTTGGAATTAACTGCAATATTTATCAGATGTTTTTGCTGAAAAACACCTGTTGGTAAAGAAGATCAAATTTTCTCACCTCACCCCTGTTTATATGATAATAATCAGAGGAAAAGTCTGCGTATATTTTATATGAATACAAAGTTGTGAATTTGCATTAAACCATGGTTTGTCTATTTCTTTTCTTTTTTTTTTAACTAAAGAATCTGGTAAAATATTATGTTCCAGAAAAATGTGGAAAGCTTGTCTGGGAGATTTATATATTCTAGAGACATGAAATGTAGGTAATCAAATTCAGGCTGCAATAAATTAAACAAACATTCATGAGAAGTTTAGATAATTGAAATAAGATTTCTTTTGATCTATAAGAGAGGTAACCAATACTCACATTTAATAGTGGGGTGTCTCAATTGGCCTTGGCTATTCTTGGGATGACTGGGCAGATGGTTCTCCCATGGTTTATTGCAGAGATTCTCAAGCACTGCTTCTTATTAATGGAGTCAGTGCTCGACATAATTTTACTGAGTACTCAGACACATAAGGAAAATACAGACACATTAATACACTTATTTTTTAATAATAAAATAATTTAATGTATATATTCTAAGATCATGTCCTTTAAATGTGGGAAGATTCAAATGATCTTGACAAAGCTAAAATGTGTTTATTCTGTGATAGTGAGCAAATGGTTTTCTTCAAATTTTGCTAAGCCATGAAGTATTAAAGTACAGCTAACTATTTGTGTTTCATATTTAGTATGCAAGGAAATGTGTGCTTTGCTTCAAGACAGAAGAGAAACATTGAATAAGAGTTGGCAGAGTATGGTAGGTGCAAGAGAAATAGTGAAGCATCTATGTCTCCTTTGACCCTGAAATGACACTGGAACTTGTAGTGACAGATAGAAGAGAAAAGAAAGCTGAAGAAATTTTTGTAATGAGAACAATTGCATTCATTTAGTTTTGAGGTGAGAAAGTCCAGCATTGTGAAGAGGAGGATGATAATTTCTTTACCTCTAGCCATTCTGGTATCTAGTGGATTGGAAACTTCAAGAAATAGTATCCTTGGCAAGTTTATCAGCATTCTCACAATAAAATAGAGCTCCATAAATGAGTATACAGGAAATAAACTTTAACAGTAGAGTTGTGAAACTGAAAAAGAAAGTCCAAGGTGACTTTTTCCTGAGGATGATCCATAACAATGGTTTGTGAGATACATGAAAAACTGACTTAAGAAATGTCAGATATAACTGAGTTGGGAGCTAGAAGGCAATCTTGAAGATCTTGAACGAATATTTCAATTTCATGCTACTATACTACAACTTTACTGATCTTCCTTGAATGGTGAGAGCTGGTGACATTTGCATTAATAAACAGAACACGCCCTCTTAAGTACTCTTAAGTGATCAAAATGATCATCTTATCTACGATTTTATTTTCTTATTACTGTTCCTAGTATGGTACTACATTTTATTTAGAAAGTATAACTAAAAATCTCCACACTATATTTAGTTTAACTCTTGGTCTTATTCCAGTCCCAATATGTTCACTTAAAGAACAAATTTAATCACGCCACTCTTGCCAGCCATTTTATTTCTTTTCTTTTTCTGTATTCCTTCTTCAGGTCAGGGTTTTATAATATTCTGCCTAAACTATTTCAAATGCTTTAAACTCATGTAATATTTCTGATTTCCAATTGACCAGTAAGGCAATCAGACTCTACAAATTGACTCATTTTTAAAAAAGATTCAAATACACTTAATAATCCACTAGTGTCTACAGAATTAAGGCAAACTACCATGTCATACATTTATGTGCTTTCACTGTCTGACTTTTGCTTAACTGAAAGTCCTTGTTTCTAACTATATTGTTTCATTTACTCTATCCTCTAATCATTCTAATTCTGCATAATGCTTGAAATATACTGCTTATACTGTCACATTCTTATTCCTTGCTCATATTGACCACATAAAATGAAAGCCATGTTACCTCTATCATTTATGTTCTTTTTGACTTTCAAATCTCAGCTCAGATATTTCTCCAACATGTGCTTGTTGAACCACTTGTATATTTTTCTTTAAAGAAATGTCTATAGAATGAAAAGATAATTAACATAATAGAAGATATATATGAAATCATATATTTGATCTAGAATTATATAAAGAGCTTATACAACTTAATAACGGGAATAAATAATACAGTTAAAAATGGAAAAGGACTCAAATTCATTCTTAGTTGCTTTCTTCTAGGGTATTATTCTTTATTCTTAAAACCTTTAGCAAGGATTACCCCTTCAGGTCCCTTCCTGCTGTGGGAGCTTCGCTGTCCTCTCAATAAATCCTGCTTACTCATTTTCCAGCAAAAACAACAACAACAAAAAAACCAAAAAAACAATCTTTAGCAAAATGCACATTACAATTGAAATGGGTCTAAAAATGAGTTTTAAATTTTTGTATTCATTCAAAGTTTTATTTCTCAAGGATGTATGTTGAGGGGTCCATCAGCTGCCGATGCATATTCAATCTAAAGGTGGGATAATAAATTCAGAATAAACTACTTCAAAATAGAAAACTTGACCTGAAATCAAAAGAATTCTCAAAAGATCTACTTAGCACAGTTTTTGACAGCATATGTAACTTCTTCTTTTCTTAAATTTGTTTTAATTTTAACATAATTATTGTTATGTTCAATTTTATGTGTCAATTTGGCTAGGTCATGATTCCCAGATATTGGTTATCCAGAAGTTACTGTGAAATATTTTAATGATGAGATTAATATTTAAATTGGTAGACATTGAGCAAAGCATGTGGATCCTGCACTGCTCCCAGACACAGTCTGGGATGAGTTCAGGTCCACTTTCCAACCCTGGGGCGATCTCTAAGTTCCTGCTTTGTTCCAGGGTGAGAAGCCCTTTCCCTGCTTCAGAAACAGAAGCCTTGTCTCTATGCAGAAAACCAAGTGCCTGCAGAGGGGGCTGTTGGTACAACAATGGGCATCGGTCAAAAAGTGTCTTTCTTAGCAACCTGGATTTGGAACAAAACACCTGGTGGCTTTACTGGGTGTCTTTCCCTCTCACCAACTCCAAACCTCCCAGAGCCAACTCCAGGACCCAGGAGAAATGAGGTGTTCTCCTGTAGCCTGAATTATGCAGATTCCTGATTGGAAGGTACATCTCAGAGAGGAGTTTTCAGGCATACCCATGGTGTGGGGTTCACATTTACTTTTTTTCTGTGGCGTGTCATCGTGGAGGCTTCCGCCTGACCTCTCCTTCCTGAGATCTGGGATGTCCATTGCCGTTCCATTTTCCTTCTTGGATTGAGGTTTCTCCACACCATTTCACAATGTTCTGTCAGGTGAGGCATGCTTGAATGGTTCAGAGACATATTGATACATAATTGAGAAGCAAAAATATATAATTATGATGAATCTAGACATATTCATACATCCATGAAAGCAGCATCACAATCAAGGAAATAAATATATCCATCACCTCCCAAAGTTTCCACACGTCCTTTAATTTATTTTGCTTAGTTTAGTTTAGTTATGTTTATGGTCAGAAAAGTTACCAAGAGATCTATCTTATTAACTAAATTCTATACTTATAATACAGTATTTATAATTATACAGATCTATAATTATAGATCTGACAACAGAAAAGTCTCTAGAACTTATTTGTCTTACATAACTGAAACTATTTAGACATATCTCTATTTTCTCCTCACCTTAGCTCCTGTAAATCATAATTCTACTTTCCACTTCTATGAGTTTGACTATTTTATATACCTCATATTTGTGGAATCAAGTATCTGTCTTTCTGCGTCTGGCTTATTTCACTTGGCATAATGTCCTCCAAGTTCATTCATCTTGTTGTATATGGCAGGATTTTGTTGTTTCTTAAGAATGAATAATATTTCATTATATGTATATTCCACATTTTCATTATTGTTTTACCCATCAATGGACATTTAGTTTCTTGGCTATTGTGAAGAATGCTGCAATGGACATGAAAAGGCAGCTATCTCTCTGAGATCCAGATTTTTAATTTTTTGAATATATACCCAGAAATGTTATTTTGGTGATTATATAATATTTTATTTTTAAGTTTTTTGAGCTCTTTCCATACTGTTTTCCAAAGTAGTTTTACCATTCCATTTTCCCAAAAACAATGCACAGGTGCTTACATTTATCCATATTTTCACCAGCAGTCATTACATTTTGCTTTTTTGATATTAGTCATCCTAACAGGTGTGAGGTATGTCAATACCTAGGTGATATCTCATTGTGAATTTGAGCTGCACTTCATTGATGATTCATGATTTTTAGCATCTTTTCATATATCTGTTTGTCATTTGTATATCTTCTACAGAGAAACATCTATTCACATCCTTTGTCTGTATTTTTGTTTGAGTTATTTGAGGCCTACTTGGTCATGTTGGATGAGTTTTGAGATGTTTTGATCGATCTGATTTGCTAGAATCTTGTTGAGAATGTTTGCATCTATCATCATCAGGGATATTGGCCTGTAGTTCTATTTCTTTGTTGGATCTTTACCTAGTTTGGGTATCAGTGTGATAAAATAATTTGAGAGAGTTCTATCTCTTTCAATTGCCTGGAATACTTTCAATATGTTTGGTATTGAATGTATTGTATACTTTGTAGAATTATACAGGAAAGCTGTCTGGTCCAGGGCTCTGTGTGTGTGTGTGTGTGTGTGTGTGTGTGTGTGTGTGTGGTTTTCTTATGAAAGAGTCAATTTCCTGTGTTTTATTGGTCTGTGTAGGATCTCAATTTATTCTTGTTTCAATCTTGGGAGGTTGTGTGTTATCAGAAAGCCCTTCATTTCATTTAGGTTTTGAGTTTGTTTCCATACAGGTGTCCATAGTAATCTCTGATAATCTTTTGTATTTCTTTGAGATCAGTTGTGATTTGTTCTTTTGCAGTTCTGATTGTGTTTATTTGGACTTTTTCTCTCTTTTTCTTGGTTATTCTGGCTAGGGATTCATCAATCTTAATTATCCTTTCAAAGAACCAGATTTTTGTTTCATTTTTTTCCTATGATATCTTTGTCTTCTATGTCCCATATTTGGACTTTTACTTTGGTGATATGCATTCTTCTGCTGAAGTTACAGTTTTGGTGGTCTTGCCTTTCCAGATCCCTTAGGTATTATCTTAGGCTGTTAACTTGTTCTATTTTTATTTTCTTGATATTTGTTCATAAAGATATAAATCCCCTTCTTAATACTGCTTTCAGGGCAACCCAAAGTTTGTGGATATAATTATTGACTCTATCTCCTTGTTATTTGTCTACTCTTAGGTAGAATGTTCTGTACATTTCTACTAAACCCATTGATCTATTGTGCCGTCCAGTTCTCTCATTTCCTTAAAAATTTTCTTTCTAGATGCTATTTATTTATTTATTTTTAGTCAGAGTCTCACTCTATCGCCCAGGCTGGAGTGCAGTAGCACACTCACAACCACCCCAGCATCAACCTGCTGAACTCCAGAGATCCTTCTACCTTAGCCTTCAAAGTAGCTGGAACTACAGGCATGCGTTGCCATACCCAACTAATTTTTTATTTATTGTAACAATGAGGTCTCACCAAGTTGTTTGGTCTGGTCTCAAACATGCAGTCTCAGGCAATTGACTTGCCTCAGCCTCCCAAAGTGCTGTGATTACAGGCTGAGCCACTGAACCTGGCCTAGATGTTATATTTATTATTGAAAATAGAGTATTAAAATCTACTAAGATTCTATTGCTGTCTAGTTGTTCTTTCAGTTCTGTAATTATTTGCTTTATGTATTTAGGTACTTTTGTATTCAAGGCATATGTATGTACAATTGTTATATCCTCTTGATTACTTGACTTTTTAAAAATCATTATCTAATGACATTCTGTGTCTCAGCAATATATATATATTGTGTATATATGTGTGCGTATATATATATATATTTGTGTGTATATAAATACATATATATTCACCCCTGTTCTCTTTTTGTTTCTATTTACATTGGATATCTTTTTCCATTCTTTCAGTTTCAGTATTTGTGAATCCATAAAGCCAGTCAGTCTTTTGTAGGCAGCATATAGTTGAATCTTGTTTTTTTGTTGTTGTTTATTTGTTTTTGCAATCCATTCAACAACTCTATGTCTTTTGATTACAATAGCTAATCCATTTATATTTAAATTTATTATTAATGTATAAGGCATTACAACTGCCATTTTTGTCAATTGTCTGCTGTCTCTTTTGTAGTTCCTTTCTTTCTTTATTTCTTCCTGCCTTCCATGGTGACTTGATAGTTTTTTGTAATATTATGCTTTTCTAAAAAAATATTTTGTGTCTCTAATATAGATTTTTTTCTTTATAATTATTGTCATCCTCTCATGAGTTATCTTGTATTCATAATAGTATATTTTAAGCTGATCACAATATAACTTTGCTAGCATACAAAACCTCTACAGATTTATTTTCTTCCACCCCACATTTTATCTTATTGATGACATTATTTATATCTCTTTGTGTATGCATTAACAAACTATTGTAACTATAGTTATTAATGCTTTTATATTTAACTTTGTATTAAAAAACAGGCAACCCAATTCAAAAGTGGGCAAAAGACATGAATAGACACATTTCAAAAGAAGATTTACAGTAAGCCAACAGACACATGAAAAAGTGCTCAGTCTCACTCATCATCAGAGAAATACAAATCAAAACCACATTGAGATACCACTTAACCCCGGTAAGAATGACCATCATTAATAAAACAAACAACAACAGATGCTTGCAAGGATGCGAAGAAAAAGCAATGCTTCTACACTGCTGGTGGGAATGCAAACAAGTGCTACCCCTTTGGAAGACAGTGTGGCAATTTCTGAAAGAACTAGAAATTGACCTTCCATGTGACTCAGCAATTCCCCTATTGGGAATATACCCAGAGGAACTCAAATCATTCTACAAAAAATAGGCCTGCACACATATGTTGGTTGCAACTCTATTCACAATAGTAAAAACATGGAACCAACCATGCTACCCATCGAAGCTTGACTGGATTAAAAAAGTGTGGTACATATACACAATGAAATATTATGCAGCCATAAAATTCATAAAACATATAAACTTTGCAGCAACTTGGATGGATTTAGAGTTGATCATACTCAGTGATCTAACACAGAAACAAAGAACAGAGTACCATATGTTCT
>NW_007260371.1:171094-172606 GCF_000164805.1 Carlito syrichta
TTTTGTTTTAACTTGAAAAACTTCCATTAACATTTTTTGCAGGACAGGCCTATTGGTGATGATGTTTCTCTGCTTTTGTTTGTTTAAGAAAGTCTTCTTCTTTTTTTCAATTCTGAATGACAACTTTGTGGAGTAAACTAATATTGGTCGGTAGATTCTTTCTTTCAGCACTATGAATATATCAGCTCACTATCTCCTGGCCTGAAAGTTTTATGCAACTACGTCTTCTGATAGTTTTATGCAAGTTACTTTATTTATGACATGTCATTTTTTTTCCTGCTGCTTTCAAAAATTTGTTTGACTTTAATGTTGGATAATTTGATTATAATGAGTCTCAGTGAAGTTCTGTTAATGTTCATCCTCTTTGAGACTCTTTGGATATCATAGATATAAGTGTTTATTTTTCCTTTTTAGGTATGGAAAGTTTTCTGTCATTATTTCTTTAAATAAGCTTTCTTTCTGTTTCTTTTTCGCTGTTCCTTCTGTAACTTCCATAATGTGTACATTGTTTCACTTGATAGTGTCCTATAAAGCAAGCAGACTTTCTTCATTCTTTTTTCTTTAGTTTTTTTTGTGACTGGATAACTTTAAATGACATGCCCCTGAGTTTATTGATTCTTATTTCTGTTTGATTCAGTCACCTGTTGATGATGTATGTTGATTTTTTTTTCATTTAGTAATTGTATTCTTTGGCTCCAGATGTTTTGTTAGTTCTTTTTAAATAATTTATCCCTTTTTGGTGACATTCTAACTTTATGTATTATTTTTTTCTGATTTTGCTTACTTACCTAGCTCTGTTTCCTTGTAGCTCACTGAGCTTCCTGAAGATAATTATTTTAAATATTTGTCAGGCAATTTTATAGATGTTCATTTTCTTGGTGTCAGTCAGTGAAGCTTTATTTTGTTCCTTTATTGATGTTATATTTATTTATGCTTCATATTTTTGAAGTCTTGTATAGCTGTCTTTGTATTTGAGAAATAAGAACATTCCTCCAGTCTTTACTGACTGGCTTGAGAAAAAAAACCTGTAGCCTAGCTAAAAGTTTTGGGGTCTCTCAGGCCTTTTCTATGGATGTGACTGCCTCAGTAATCTTTTTTCTTAATCAGTAGAGGAATGTCTTTTGGTTGTGTGCCCTCTCTCAATTCTGCAAAGCCAGGTCAGGTGCTGAGAGACTCTTTTTTTATTTTTTCTGGGGCAATCCCCTGAAGTCTTCAAGTTATGCACTTCACTCAATCCTGCAGAGTCAAGACAACTGTTGATATCTATGCATTGTCTATAAGGGTTTATGGACATTCTTTGCAGAAGCCTATGTTTTCCATCTCAGGAAGGGATGTGAGCAAACTTTTAAAGGCATTTTTCAGTCAGTTGGGTGGTCCAAAGATGATATGTCCCATGCTGTTCATGAGTGGACCTCTTGGAGGAATCCATGGACCATTTAGTAGAATCTGCAGCCAGTTTTTGAGATTCTTAGAGTGGTTGCCAACAACTCCTGCCCCTTTTTCCTGTTCCTA
>NW_007260371.1:172626-196352 GCF_000164805.1 Carlito syrichta
TCATAAGCGGACCTTGAACAATTATCATAATACTATAAGAAAGGGATTGGCAGTAGTGGGGAAACTGCCAGGGAAGAAGGGGTAGGATTGGCAATTGAGGGAAACTGCCAAGTGAGGGAGGGGCACACCTCATCAATAAACATACCTGCATAATGAACATTTGTATGACTAACCCTGAATTTTACCCCATGTCTTTATAATTAAAAAATAATAATAATAAATAAATAAATTTAAAACATTAAAAAAAGTTGAATGTGACTTACACATGTGACAGTATTAAAGTATTCTCAATTTGACTACGTACTTTCACCCTAACAGTTCATATATTCATATTTTATCACATTCTATATAGTGGTTTTTTATTTTGTTTTAACTTGAAAAACTTCCATTAACATTTTTTGCAGGACAGGCCTATTGGTGATGATGTTTCTCTGCTTTTGTTTGTTTAAGAAAGTCTTCTTCTTTTTTTCAATTCTGAATGACAACTTTGTGGAGTAAACTAATATTGGTCGGTAGATTCTTTCTTTCAGCACTATGAATATATCAGCTCACTATCTCCTGGCCTGAAAGTTTTATGCAACTACGTCTTCTGATAGTTTTATGCAAGTTACTTTATTTATGACATGTCATTTTTTTTCCTGCTGCTTTCAAAAATTTGTTTGACTTTAATGTTGGATAATTTGATTATAATGAGTCTCAGTGAAGTTCTGTTAATGTTCATCCTCTTTGAGACTCTTTGGATATCATAGATATAAGTGTTTATTTTTCCTTTTTAGGTATGGAAAGTTTTCTGTCATTATTTCTTTAAATAAGCTTTCTTTCTGTTTCTTTTTCGCTGTTCCTTCTGTAACTTCCATAATGTGTACATTGTTTCACTTGATAGTGTCCTATAAAGCAAGCAGACTTTCTTCATTCTTTTTTCTTTAGTTTTTTTTGTGACTGGATAACTTTAAATGACATGCCCCTGAGTTTATTGATTCTTATTTCTGTTTGATTCAGTCACCTGTTGATGATGTATGTTGATTTTTTTTTCATTTAGTAATTGTATTCTTTGGCTCCAGATGTTTTGTTAGTTCTTTTTAAATAATTTATCCCTTTTTGGTGACATTCTAACTTTATGTATTATTTTTTTCTGATTTTGCTTACTTACCTAGCTCTGTTTCCTTGTAGCTCACTGAGCTTCCTGAAGATAATTATTTTAAATATTTGTCAGGCAATTTTATAGATGTTCATTTTCTTGGTGTCAGTCAGTGAAGCTTTATTTTGTTCCTTTATTGATGTTATATTTATTTATGCTTCATATTTTTGAAGTCTTGTATAGCTGTCTTTGTATTTGAGAAATAAGAACATTCCTCCAGTCTTTACTGACTGGCTTGAGAAAAAAAACCTGTAGCCTAGCTAAAAGTTTTGGGGTCTCTCAGGCCTTTTCTATGGATGTGACTGCCTCAGTAACTTTGCTCCAAGTGAATAATGAACTTTCTCCACTGTATTTTCAGGTCCCTACAGAGTTATTACTGTCAGTGGATGACTATTAAAATTGATTTTCAAATTGGAGTATGAGGGTTAAAATTTTCTATTGCACCATCTGGCTGATATCATTCTGATCAGTATGTCAGATGGATTCTTTACCAAGGAAATATATGAAGTATATGTATACATATGTACATACATGTATATATTATACATAACTTCACCAAGGATATATATATATATCCTTCATATATATTTCCTTGGTGAAGTTATGCATATATATATATATATATACTTTTTTTTGGTGGAGGGGGCTGTTTACTGGAGGCTTCTTTGGTTCCTTTAGTTATACAGTATTTCCCTTATCTTGCACATTTCTCATAGCTATATATTAGTGTTTGTGACTTGAAGAAACAGGCACCTATAACAGTCTTTACAGACTAGGTTTGACATGAAAATGCCTTCACCGTTCTCACCAGCAAAAGATTGTAGAAATCTCTCAGATATTTTTTATGGATGTTTGTTCTCTATTCCTCTTTCTTCCTTATAAAGAGAGATGTCTCTAAATCTCACTAAGTTGTTCCTTCTTCAGCTAATCACCTGCCTGTTGTTTTTCTTCTTAGCTGCTACAGGTATTCAAGCCATGGTGGTTCCCTCAGTACCTTGTGTAATGTGTGACAGAAACAGGTCCTTCAGGCAGCAACCTGATAGCTTGAAAAGGTTGGATGTGTGCTCCACTTTCTCATTTCACCTGAGGTAGAAGTTGTGGCTGAAGTGATGTATCTTGTACCTGAACTGTGGTGGCTTGTGGGTGGGGTTGACATGGGCAAAGTAAAAATTCTCTTTTATCTATTCCAATGTGACTGTTATTGATTCTGTTTGCCTAGGGTACTGTGACTATTGAGAGAATTCTGGACCTTTCATAAAAATGTTGTGTCTATATATTATCATTAAATCAGTGATTTTGTGGGAGGAGGAGGATTAAAGACTTGGACTACTTATTCTTTTGCTGATGTCACTTTCCAGGGACATCTTGTGCTAGTTGCCCTCTTCATCACACCTTCAAATTATTCTGTATTACATTACAGCATTTTTGTGTTTTGTATTGCATCTATTGTATTCTGAAATAATATCGGTTTCTTATTTACTTATATTTTTCTCTCAGAGCCAGAGCATACGTTTTATTAAGTTCCTGGCTATGTGATGCCTTACACATAAAATAAGTTAATCTTTTAGCCTATTCAAAGATAAATTATGAAGACTTCAAGTTGTTCTTGAAGCAAGAATTTTAGAAGGAATATGCATTATTTTTATTCCTCTCTATAAAAAGTTTTGAAATGCTTTTCAGTTGTATATTTTTTCACCTTTTGAAGCCAAACATTTGAAGGAGTTATGTATATTTTAGCTGAGGTATGAGAGTGGGTAAGTCTACAGAGCAGACTGAAAAGATAATGAGAAAGTATCTGTAGCAAGAAAAAGAATATGTGAGGAAGGAGGGCTGTGCACAGAAATGGCATGCTGGTAATAGGTGAAAGGTGTATAAATGTAGTTTCAAATATTGCTCTAGGATGGTTATTCACAACAATACATTTAAAAGAAATGTAATAAAAAGAAAATAGTTACATTAATCACTGAAAAAATTACAAGTTTTTATTACTAACTCAAACACTTGCAAATTCTCATGATATTTAATCTTTTCATTTAAATTTTTTAACAGTATTTTTGAAGCTATTATAATAAAAGGTGAGACTAGACACATCTATATACCTCTATATCTGTGATTGTGCCTACATATAATTGTTGTCATATATTTTGCCAAAAATTATGTATACAACATGATGTTTTTTGTTTTGGTGCTTTGTTAATGAGGCAGGCCAAAAACTTATAGAAACTGTCATATGTTTATTCCTTTCTGGTTAGAAATGAGATTTTATTTTAGGAGTAATTTTCTTTCAGAGGTGATCTGAAACAGGGAAGCCTTGTAGATAACTTTTAATTTTGATCATGTAAGGGAAGCACAATATAAGAGATGCATAAAATAACTTTAGAACAAATGTTTAAGACTAAGATGAGTATTCTGTTTATTAATATAAATTCTGCTTTTGTAAGTTATAATACTCATTAGAAAATGAATATTCTGTACATGTAGACTTGGTCTAAACTATACCTTTAATATAGTATTCATTTTGGTTAAATTGTGCTTACTGTGAGCAAACAATAGTTTACAGACAATGCAGAGCTTGAATATAAATGATGAAGGAGGAATTCTTAGCTGGAAAAATCTATAATTTATTCAGATTTTTGTCAGATAAGGTTGTATACCAGTGAGAGACTATTTAGAATAGCATAGACCATTTCAGGAATTGTAAGCATATGGAATTTAATTTAAGAAATTGGTCAAACAGGTTGATGAAAAGACTGAGGATTAAAGCAACAGATAATGCAACCCAGAGATTAGTAATAAAAGATGCCACTATCCCTATGACAGAAGGTACAAGGAAGGAGACCAAAAACCACAACAGTTTAGATTGAGCTTGACCAAAAAATCAGGGCCACACAGGGAGGGTCAGGCCAATGACACAGAATTGAAGAGGACATGAGACTACTGCTAGATCCATAACTGGAGGCAGAGAAAAATGAGAAGACAAACTCTGATTTCTCTTAATTCCTTTTATTTCACTCTCTCCCTCCTTTCTTCCCTCAAATATTCTGCAAATGCCTTACATGGACCACGTCTTTAGGCAAGCCAGAAAGGAAGACAGCTGGGAAATGTAGTTTACAAGACAAAACATGGATCTGGAGGGAAACAAACTATGATAAGCACAAGAGGACATCTTCTGTGCTTTCTCAAAACCCTCATGATAAGTTTTAGCCAGGTCTTAGATATTTTCTGTACAATCAAGGAAAGCCTTGTTAGGAAGCTAGGAGAATCTGAGTAAAGAACTGTAGGCCCTTGTGAGATTGATATGGTAGTGTTAGTGGCGATTTCCACTGGAGAATGACTACACTAAATGTGAGAGTTGAAAATTGGCTTTAAAAGGAGTCCAAAATAGAAGAATATTGGGCTCTTTTACTTGAGGACTCATAAAAAATTCTCCTGTAAAACTATAAGATAAAGCTATAAGGATCTTTAAAAGAAGCTGATTTATGTTAGCAGTATAGGTGTAGCCTCAGACCGCTTTGATATAAATTGTTATTTGCTGGTGTATCACTGTGTTAATTGAAATATCTCAAATATATGTATGCACTAGATATATATATATGCACTAGATACAAATACAGTGAATTCATTAGATATAAAGTATACTCAAAATTGATATTTAGAAGTTGAAATTAAATTATAAGCTATCTAATAAAGGTTTGAATAAAAGGAAGAATTTAACAACTCATTGTGTATCAGCAAAGACCAGAGCACATACAAAAGGCTTATAAATCATGTTGTCATTTAAGAGGTACATAAAAACAAATGTCTAAGACTTAATAATATTGTATAATGTAACTTCTAATGTCTTTTGGTTAAGAAGATACATTTATTCATGAACATAATAATGTTTAAATCAAATTGTCTTTGAAGGACATTACATTTTCATTAAACTATGGCATACATTAGGCTTCACTTTCCATGGTTTGTCACTAAAGGTCTTTTGAAATGTCTTTTTAACTATATTTTCAAAATCACTTCTTTTTCCCTATATTAAATCTATCCCTATTGAATTGATATGTTCACCAATTTCTAAACATACCTTGCATTTTGTTATTGTTACCGTCTTTATTTGTCTCACTTTATCTCCTCTAAAATTATATTTCTTTTTCACTGACTACTCCAGCTCTTTCATTTTATAAGATTATGTACATAGTTCTTTTTATATAAAATATGTACTTGAGATTTTTTGTGCCTTAATCTCTGGAGTGTACGTTAGAGACAAAATAATAGACAAGATAACATTTTTTGCCTTTAAAGGTATTGTGTAGAAAGGGATGTGGACATTAAACATGGCCATTGATGTCCGACGTGGGTTGTAGTGAATTTGTACTCTCAACTTGCCTAAGTTTCAAGTAACTTTCCTGAGAATCACGCTTCTGTATAAATCTGAATTAGAGTTGTCAACCAAAGAAATATAGAAGGCAGAGGTACAGCAGCAGCCATTGTACTGGGAAGACTGATAAAGGGTACCTGCCATTACTGCATCTCATGTACATTTTCACTTAGCTTCTGAGTGACTGTGTTGGTATGAGGCTGCACCCAGGCCCACAGTTCCCCAGCTCTTTCCAGATTGCCTACTTTTTTATACCCCAATTCTGGGCTATGTGTGTATGCAGTGTTATTATAAAGGTATCAGCTTCCTTTTTAGTTCAACCACACAATCAAGATTGGAGGTTTATATCATGGATTCTGGCTTGTCCTTACAAACTTTAGTGCCTGCTCTCCTCTACTTCGTGTACAGCTCTTTTACCCATGTCTTACCTTGCAGTGACTTCAGATTCACCGTTAAATGCAGAGTTAAGAAGCTTTCATATAGTTTTTCACATATTTCCACAACTGTGGAATGCTCATCCCAATAATATGCCCCAACTCTGCATCACTCATGTTATTTTTACTCCTTGACTAATCACTGACTTATGCAGAGACTATTCCTATAAGCAGTTCTAATATATACAAACATTATGATAATTTTTCTAAAATATTCATCTGTTATGATTAGTATTAATGGCGTTAATGACATTGTTGCCAGTAGTAAGGAGCACTGGTGGCCTATGGCAATCTGTAGCAAAACGTTACTTAAATTACCATACTTAAATTAGACTTTTGTAATAAATTGTCTATAGAAGGCAAGGATTAGGATGACAAAATATTGCTGCCAGAAATATTTTAGTAAAAATAAGGAGTATGATATCATTGATTGGTTGCTTTTAATTGTGCTGCAGTACTTAGAAGCCAGAAAATACAAACAAACAAATAAAAAATCAAGTAGTACAGAGCTTTAAATTCACAACTAAAGGTCTAAAAATGTGATCAAAACGTTTTTGATGACTCTAAAACAAACTCTTATTCTGTACAGACAAAAAGCCAAGATTATTAAAACCAAACCCATAGTCTAATTTTGTGAGTGATTGAATTGTAATGTGAATTGAATTCACAGCCCACAGGCCTTTTATACGAAAATTAGGTCATTGTTTACATAGGAGTGGGGCACCAAAAAGTAGAATGAAGGCATATGTTTGAATTTTTATGACTCTTGTATCCTGTTTTTGTAAATTCTGATGAGTCTCTTCTATTAGTATAAGTACCCTTTTCTTCCTTGAAAGGTATTGTCTCCCTGTGCCTGAAGAACCAATTGCCTTGAAGGGAATTGCTGATTTTCCTAAGGACTATGCTCAACATCTCTCATTTCTTCTAGAACTAAAGCAGACTAAAATCTGATGGCTCCAGGTGGTAAGTTTTAAATTGTATCATGTTACAAGGGCCAAATAATGTAAGATTTTCCAGTTTATATAATTACTTACTAAGGGTGGTATAGAATAAAGCAATATTGGACCAAGTCATATTTATTACCATGTATTCTGGATTCTGTATTATCTGAATTGAGGAGCAATTCAAGCAACTCTGGTCATTGTCAAGCAACTCGGTCATTGTCAAGCAACTCTGTGGTGGTTATTCTCACAAGAGTGATTCATGATAGTGAGATCTGCTACCAGTCCACTGGTTTTCTGTAATTTACTTGGGATGATGGTATTTTAAGGTCCAGTAACCAAGTTTGGTACTTAATTTCCAGAGGCAAAATCAGTATAATTATCTTTATAGATAACAGAGTAGAAGCAGTAATCAAAATGTTCTGATCAGTAGAAACCATTGATTTTGTCTAGTTGATCTTCCAGGGGGATTCTTGTATACTGTAAAGTATTCAATCTGTAAATTTCTAGCATTCTATCAAAATTATATGAAACCTTTTATCAGATTGAGTAGTGGATAAAGGGACATAATCAGACATTGGGGAGATAATTGGGTGCTGGCTATCATCTGATATTAATTCCTAGAGTCTCCCAATGTCACAATCCATCAATGAGAGCAGAGTCTTATGAAGGATTGTGGATGAAACATTTTGTCATTAATTCCCTGGTATGAAATAGACATATAACCATCTCAAATAATTGTGATATTGGTTCCCTGAAATGGTGTGAGTGTTATTCCAGTTGAAAGACCAAGTGGAAGACAGAACTGCATTTTTGATGTCTTATTTCTGGAAAGATTGCAGACATAAATGTTTCAATTAAGAATGTGAAAGATAAGGATTGGTGATTTCTACTTCATCCCCTTTCAACACACTTATTTGGTTGATGCAGAAGACAGATAGATTATGAAGAAAGAGAGTAGAGTTTCATAAACTTAGTCATATAAGGATGCTTGGGTTTAACAGCTACTCCAGATTTGGCTTTATGACTAAAGAAAACCAGCACATCCTTTGGCACCTGAAATGCAGCTCTTGAAGCAGTGAACTTCCCTCTCCCCCCATATCTGTATTGAATATCACCAGAAGACATTGACTGTAAGCCAGGTAGTCAAGTACATATTTTTATTGTTCAGTTATAAAACTATATCAGACCTCCAACCTAAACTACTCTTCACAAGCTATCCACCAATGTGTCATCTTTCGAATCATCAGCATTTCTACTAATTAGTTCAGTCAAAGGGAAATAACAATCATATTAGAAATTTTGGCAAGGATATGTGTTCAGGAGGACAGGAAATAAATCTCACACAAAAAATGAGAGCCTAATAGCTTGGTGAAGTTTCTATATCTGGTTTTGAAGATATGCTGGCACAAAAATGAAGCAAAATCTCCCCATTGGGAAGAATTTTAGGACATGCACTAAGTTTTTCATTTTTTTCTAGAAAGTGAGATTGATAAATATATACATCTACATTGATTGATGATCAGTGGCAAACTAGCATGTTGGTGGGTAATGTTGAAGGAATATAATTGGAAAATTGGAGGCAAAAAATTTTGCTAAATAAATATATGGATAGACTTCAAGTTGACACAGAACGTGATAATATATGTCTAGAATAAATGTTAACGAAAAAACTTCAGCAAAAGAGGGTCTACCTAGAGAGATAAAATTCAACCTTGTGCCCAACCACTCTGTCCTTGCGAAACTGGTTCATGATCAAAGTGGTTGGAACAGCAGGGATTAAGTTATTCATGGGCTGGTTAACTTTCAACAGTGCAACAGAAGGCTGGCATTAACAGGTGCACACTGAGCTGGCACACTGAGCCTCCAGTATTGCTCCATTCTCCAGGGAATTCATCTGGATAACTGGCAGTTTGCCTACATCTAGTTCTCCCATCTTAGAAGCAGTTTTCACTTAGTCTGTATATGGATTTTTTCCTCCAATGCTTTACTTCAGTTGGGTACATGGAAATGGTCCCATTAAACTGGAAATTGAGACTCTCACATAACCTCTTTGGACTCTTTATCACAGTAAATAAACAGGCAGAGAAGTTAGCTACTATACTGAAATAGAGTAGTAAGTCCTGTTATAGCTTGAATGTTTGTATGCCCCCAGATTTATATTTTAATGTCCTAACACCCAATGTGATGGTGTTTGGAGGTAGAGCTTTTAGGAAGCAAGTAGTACTGAGGAATAATGAGATTAATGCCTTCATAAGAAGAAACACAAAACCTTGATCTTAGGCATCTCAACCTCCAGAAGTGTGATATATATTAATGAATGTTGGTTGGTTAATTCATCCAGTTTATGATATTTTGCTATAGTAGACTGAACTGACCAAAGCAAATTCTCACTTCCAAAAAGAAATCAGGTTGCTACTACACAATGGAAGTAAGGAGTTATATGTTTGGAATGAAGAATAATGGATAAGAAGCCTCTCAGGAATTTCATGTCTTGTGACAAAAGTTATTGGAAAACTGTAACAGCCCAGAGAAGGCAGCACCACTATGACTGTTACCTTTCAAAATCAAGTGGTGGTGGGCACCCTGCAAGGCAAGCAGAAACATAGTAGTTGCAATAGGTTTTTATTTATTTTTATATAAACAAACATATGCATATATTGAGTAATTATTTTTCTCCCTCCTATTTTTCCATCAACTGACATAAACTACTTCAATTGTGGTTAACTTTATTCTTTAGGATTCAAGGATAATAAAAGGTCTTTTACAAAGAAGTGGACTCAAACCTCACTAGGAATAAATAATGGTATATGAGATTCTGTCTTCTCTTTGGGGGAGTGAGTAAGCATGTTCAAGGTTGTACAAATAGTAATTGCATAGAGGAATAATTGCACTCTGGACACATGATTTAAATAGTGTCTGTTTCAGAAGTTATGAAAAGCTAAAAAAAGGAAGGTAGCTAGTATGGATACCTAGCTGATTAAGAGGTATTGAATTTTTTTTTTTCTTTACGATGTTAGCTTAGATTAGTTAGAATTACATTTCCCAGAATCTCCTTCCCTGTATAGTTCTGGAAAGAATAACAAAGGTAAAGACAGGCTTGAGAGACTCTAACAAGGCCTGGTGAATCACCACAAAACATGGTAAAAGCAGGAGTTCACTAACTCTTCCAGGTCTAAACATTGCTGGATATGTAATGGTTATTCCTCAAACATGTATTTCAACTCAAAACTGTGTGATGTCTCCTTTTTCAGTTAATGTTAAATAGTTAAAAAAAAAAAAAACCTTGATACTAGTGTATTTTGTATCTTTTTACTAATTTGTTCAACAAATTACTTATTAATTATGAAATAATTCAGTCTTTGCTCTTGATATGGGTACGTAAATAAAACAAAGATAAATAGCATTTTGAACCTTATAGTCTATAGTGGAACAAATATAATAAACAATAGAGTCATAAATATGTAAATTACATAGTTTTAGAACATGCAAAATGCTGTGAAAACTGAAAATATGTACAAGTAAGAGGATACAGGAGTACTAAGGATCAGGGTGTGGGCACAGTATCAAGTAGAGTTGTCAGTAGGTCTCACTGATAAAGAAGATGAGAGCGTTAACCAAGCAATTATCTGAGGAACAAGAATTTCAGACAGAGAAGACAGTTCAGGGCAAAGCTCTTTAGTCTGAAGTGTGCCTGGAGTGTCTGAAGAACCATAGGGAGAAAAAAAAAAGACAGTATGACAAGAAGCAAAGTAAGTATGAAAGAGATGAAAATAAAAATTTTAGGAGGTGGAGGTTAGATCATGTGGGGTCAAGAGAGAAATTTTTGTTTGTATTTTAATAGAAATAATTATAAACTTTGTATATGCTGATAAAAATATTGTAGTAAAGAGGAAAGCAAAATTATGATACAAAAGGAAGTGGATATTTTTGGGAGCACTGTCCTTGATTAGCAGAGAGCAGATAGGACTGAATGTACAGGAATGGCCACTGGCCTTAACCAGGAGTGCGTGCAGTTTCTACATAGCAACAGGAGGGATACTATGCAAACAAGTTGTCAAACATGGTGGTGTCATCGAGTGGAAAGTTATTCTGATGACTTCTATTTTCTCAATAAAATAGAAAACACAGTTATTAAATCAGAATGAAAATGAAAGAAAAGATTTGAAGGGGTGTGGAATGAGGAGAAGGTACAGGTTAGTCTAGAAGAATAAAAGAATCATGGGCTAGGTTAGGTAGTAGAATCATGAAGCTAAGATCTTAGGGCAGTGGGTCTCAAACTTTAATATGCATCATTGTCTTCAGCAGATATTTTTAGAACACAGATTACAGGGCCACACGCTCAAGGTTTAGGGAGAACCCCGAGAATTCACATTCCTAACAACATTCCAGGTGATGTTTATGCCAATGCTCAGCGAATAAACTTGGAGACCCACTCTCTTAAGAATGTAAGACTCTCCTCTCCTTTTTTGTCCCTATCTTGTGCTATCATTATCGGAGTACTCTTCTCTGCACGTCACATATTTATTAATCAATTCATTTGTTCATTCATATATTAATGTTAACCCTTTTGAAATTCTCCATAATTTCCCCTAAAATTTCGAAACACATAACTCATGTTGTTACAATTGTGAAATAGTAGAAACTAATAATAACCACCTTCTTATCATTTTTATCAGTCTCTTCAGGTTAGAACTTTGTTTAGCAGACTGCTTCTTATAATTTTTAAATGAATTTTACAAATATTAATGCAATAATTATAAATATTTAAACATAACTCACAAAGTATAGCATTGTAAATTGATTTTAACATATTTTCCAAAAAAGTAATTCCCCAAAAGCAAATAAATATAAAAGTTAGCAATTTTTATTTTTAACAGATATTTATTTTAGCCTTTAAGAAAAAAAAAGAAAATCTGCATTGGAGCATTAATGGCAGTATAAGCAAAACTGAAAAATGTGTGCTCACTTCTAAATTCTCAGTGCATACAATACACCAGGTTGTTTTATCTCACCAGAAATCAGCATGCCAAGTCTGGCAATAGAATGATGTTATCTCTGAAGAGTCCACTGGAACTCCAGAAGGAACATTTGCTGAAGAATCTGTCAACTTGCCTTTATTACTTTCTGAACTACCTCTAACTTACAGGTATTTCCACCTCGTTTTGCAGAAAATTTCAGCTCCATCTGTGGTTGATGAATATTTTTTAGTATGCTATTACAATTTATGGCTTTAGGCACTGTTTCACCCTCTTTCTGCTAATTCAGCTACATAAAATATGATGTTTCTTTCCAGGTATATTTGTAGTAGTAAATGAACTGAGAGAAATGGGGGTACTACTTTTTGTTGTAATATTTTTGGTTTGTTGTTTCCAAAGAAAGTTTGTTTTAATTTTATGCTGAAATCGGTGATTATTAATCCTAAAGTATAGATTTCCAACAGAGTTTATGCTAAATTCTTTAGAAGGAAGCCAGAAATATCTGCGTATGAATATTATTTCATATCAAAACCTACATAGTAACTATATAGCTCCTCAACTTGGTTTAAAATAAGGATTTGATTATATTTATATTGCAGATAGGCTATATTATGCTCAATTTATAATAGTTTTAATTCATTTTATTGGAAAAATTTCTATGTGTTAACAAATTTATAAACTATATTGTAGTTAATGTTACATTACTTCCTAGGTGTAGTCCAGAAATAGTTTTAGAACACAAACTATTGTATACTGAATCTGTGTATAGGCTCAGAGGTCCGACAGGTCAGTTATAGCAGAGGTCAAAATAAGGCCGAGGATTATGTTCTACATGGTGGAGACAGAAAGAAAGGTCAGATTAGATGATTAAAAGAGCAGTGTGTAGAGAAGCTGGAAATTCATATTAATTAGTGAATTTTGTTCAAGTGCAAAATGCGAGATGCCACTAAAAAAATGGAAGAATCTGGATATTTTTCTCCTGACTTGCATGGTGTACCAGAAGCACAGTCAAGCAAGTCTGAATTAAATTCATGAAACTTTGTTTGGACACTCACTAAATCTGTGACTTTACCAAAAGATTTTTCTGTCTCAGAGATGGTCATGTTTATTTTTCTCTCTTGATCTATTAATATGGTAAACTTCATTATTATATATCTTGATGAGCCATTCTAAAATTCTATGGACAAAGCCTAGTGATTGTGATTTATATTGGATAAGGTGCTGGATTTAATTTGCTAAGTTATAAAAATAATTTGCATTTATATTAATAAAGAGAGATTGGTCTATGTAATTTTCTTTTTCTGGTCAATCTCTCTCCAATTTTGTTATAAAGATTATATAAGTTGCATAAATAAATCTGGCAGCTGTTCTTTATATTCTCTGCAATGCTTGTGCAAAATAATTATTAAAAGTTGTTCTTTAAGTTTTGGTAAAATTTAGTTGTGTGGGTGTGTAGAATTTTGCTTATGTGTGCAACTTCTGCAATATTAATCAATTTTAAAGTTTTTATACTTTTGAACTAATTTCAGTCATTTATACTTATATTAAAGATATATTCATTTTTATTTATATTTTAAAATTTAGATTCCTAAATCATTTCATAAAATGTTCTTATGATTTTTAATTCCCAAATGTTGAGGTAAATTGATTAAACAGCTCATTTTATGCTGAATATTGGATTTTGTGGGATTTCTCCGATTTTGTTTGCTTTTTAGTTTTGTTTTTGCTTTGACTAGTTTATGAAATGACTTTTTCTATGTATTATAATTTTCAGAGGACTACATACGTCTTGGCTTTGTTCTGTACTGAAAGAAAGGCAGGTTGCTAACTCATTAAATTTGTGCCTACATCTTACCAAATTACTTGATTTGAATGTTTGCTTATGATTTTTTCTTTTTCTGTATGTATGAGAGACTATAGATTTTTCATAAGTAACTATTTACCTACTTTTCATCAGTTTTTTGATGCAATGATTATATTGTGACCTAATTACAATATGTCTTTTTTGTGTGTGTATGTTGGAGTCTCACTCTGTTGCCCAGGCTGGAGTGCAGTGGCATGCTCATGGCCACTACAGTCTTGATCTTCTGGGCTCAGGTGATCCTTCCGCCTCCCCCTTCCAAGTAGCTGGAACTATAGGCACATGCCACCATGCTTAGCTAATTTTTGGATTTATCGTAGAGATGAGATCTTGCCAAGTTGATCATGCTGGCCTCAAGCCTGTGGGTTCAGGCAATCCTCTCACGTTGACCTCCCAAAGTGGTGGAATTATAGGTATGAGCCACCATGCCCTATCTATAAATATGTCTTAAAAGCTGTTACAACTTACGGATGATTTATAGCTACCATTTCAGTTTTTAAATGTGGGATGATGAAGTTTTAACTATGATTTTTTGATAATTTCTAATTTTATTGCATCATTGCATTGAGATCGGAGAACATATCACTGAGTTTCTGGAATTTCTTGAGCCTTCCTTTCTTGGCTATAGGATGGCAATATTTACTAATGTTTTATGCATATTTTCAATTAGTGCATCTCTCTGTTGTATTATAATTAGTGTATATTAATTAGTGAATTTTGTTTAAACAAAATGGGACATGACATTTTGTGCCTGTTATATCAAATTAAGCATATTTTTCTGATTGTCTATATATATACTTATGATTCCTTGAGATATGTTTTTCTTTGAAAATTGTGTTGACATCACATTTATTATGTTGCGAACTTTTACATTTTTAAAATAATTTTATAATTATAATTTCAGAAAATTTGAGCCTATACTGTTATAGAAATATTATTTTTATATATGTCGTGGATTTTAAAATTATAATATATCTCTGTATTATCTTTTCATAATATCATGTTGATATGACAGTCATATTTGGTCAGTATTTCCCTACTGTACTATATTCCTCATCTCTTCATTTTCAATATTTTATCCTTTTCTAGAAAATGATTTAGTATATTACATGTAAGTATATTTTTATGTCTAGTATTAACACATAAAGCTTTTAATACCAGTAAGGTTAACTTGTTTACAGTTACATAACTAGTGATATAATTTTACTGATTTCTGCTTCCTTATTTTACGTTTTCTCCTTGCACTATTTTTTTCCATTGCCTTTCTTTCTTCTCTGCCTTGAAGTAATCAACTGCTATTTATTCTCTTTTTTCTTATATTCATTAGTATTTCAGTCCACTGGAAAGTAAGAATTCTACTTATAACTTTTAGTAGCCATGTAGAAATTAATTTTAACTTGAATGTTGAGTCATGCTATTCCTGCAAAGTTATTACTTAGTGTTTCTGTTCTTGTGCGTAAAATAGGATTTTGCATTTTTTTTTCTTTTCTTCCATGCCATGTTGCAGTTTAGAATAGAAATTCTCAAACTATGTTACTCAGTGAAGATGTAGTATGAATGGATTACAGATGTGAAGATGTGAATAAGATGGCGATCCCTTCATCCACCGGGTGTTGCTTAGGCAAGGACTGGGCAGCGGGAGCTCCCAGTTCTGTGGCTATGGGAGGACTTGTCTTTTAGTTCAGTTTTACTTGAAATATTATGATTTTATGTTTATGTTAATGCAATAATGTGAAAAAAATTGAAAAACAATTCTAAAGTCATTTTTAACTTGTTCTTTATTTTTGTTGACAAATAATATTTACACATGTTTACAGTATATATGCGATGTTTTGGTACATACTTAGAATGTGTAATAATCATGTCAAGGTGTTTAGGATATCCATTACTTTGAGTATTGATCATTTCTTTGTGTTAGGAACATTTCAAATCTTCTTGCTATTATTGTTCATTATAGTCACTCTACTGTGCTTTCAAATATTAGAACTTATTCTTTCTATCTAACTGTATGTTTTTATTCTCTTTATTCGGTACTTAACTTCCCTTCCCCTCCCCCCACCCCGCTGCCCCCTATGCACACCCTTTCCAGCTCCTGGTAACCATCATTCTATAATTTATCTCCATGAGATCAGCTTCTTTAACTCTTACATATGAGAGAATATGCAGTATTTGTCTTCCTGCATCTAACTTACTTCACTTAACATAATGATCTCCAGTTTCATTCATGTTGCTGAAAATGACCGGATTTCACTTTTATTAAGGGCTAATAATATTCCATATACCGCATTTTCTTTACCCATTCATCCATTGATGGTCACTTAGGTTGGTTCTATATCTTTGCTATTGTAGTGCTGGAGTAAACATGAGGGTGCTGGAGTCTCTTTGATATACCTTGTTTATTAATAAAACAGTTAAACTGAATATTGATTAGATCTGCTATCAGGATATTCAACATCCTTGGCTACCATTGTGCCTTGTATTCAACTTCTTTGATCTGACTTATCTTGTTCTTTTTAATGAAATTGAATGCTAAGGATTTTTAATTAAAAATGGACTAAATCCAGTCCAAATTAAATAAAATAGGTTATTTTATAAAAGATTTGAAATAGAATGACTTTGATGCAGCTTGATAGTCATGATACATTTCTTACTTTGCTTTAATAACATTGGAACTCTTCTCATGTTTGCAAAAAAATTGAGGCTGATTGCTCTATGTTTGCGTAACTAAAATGCTCTCTAGGGGTTTTACCAGATCAACAATGTATTTAATCATTTAATAATATTTGATAGTCTATTAATTGCACAACACAATCTCAGGCACTGTGAGATCAGGTTTTTCAAGCAGCAGATGGCCAGAAACACAATAAATATATTGGAAAAATATCTGTATAGATTAAAACAATGAGGGGGGTAGGGCTTGGTGGCCGGTAATACCAGCACTTTGGGAGGCCGAGGCGAGTGGATTGCCTGAGCCCGTGGGTTCGAGACCATACCAGGGCATGGTAGCGCATCTGTAATTCTGGCTACTCAGAAGGCTGAGGCAGAAGGATTGCAGGAACCCAGAAGGTTGACGCTGGGGTGGCCGTGAGCGTGCCACTGCACTCCAGCCTGAGAGGAGTGAGACTCCAACTCAAAAAAAACCCCCCAAAAACAATAAGGGAAATGAAATAGCTGAGGGAAACCCAAAATCACACTACTGGTTTGACAGAAAAAGAAGGAGGATTGAAAAGGCTGAGCCTCAGAATGCAGCATAGCTTAGCTCTTGTCTTTGTTCCTTTGTGAAAGGTCAGTTGAATATATTTCTGCTAATTTATCGACTCTCGGTTCTGTTCCACCGGTCTATTCATCTGTTGTTTTGCCAATACAACAAGCTTTCTTGATTTCTGTAGCATTATAAGTCTTGGAACCAGGTAGTGTATGCTTTACAACTTTAATCTTCTTGTTCAGTATTGTATTGACTATTTTGTTTCCTTTCTTTTTGACATAAACTTTAGAATAAGTTTGTTGATATCCATAAAATAACTTGCTGAATTTTGGCTGGGATTGCATTGAATCTAGAGATAACATTTCAAAAAATTTGCTGTCTTAGTGATATTGGGTCTTTCTATCAATAAATATTAACTATCCGCCCATTTGTTTATTTTCTATCTTTCATTAGACTTAATTTTCCTTATGTTGAACCCTGTGCATATTTTGCTAGATTTATCACATAAGTAATTTAATTTATATTTGTGCTAATGTAACTAATGTTTGTAATTTCAAATTCCAAATGTTTACTGCTGGTATGGGAAAACATTGAGTTTTATGTATTAACTTTGTGTATGGCAACTTCACTATAATTAATAGTTTTAGTTTTTTTATTTGTTGATTCTTTGAGACTTCTGCATGGTAATTATGTCATCTGTGAGCAATAAAAATTTGATTTGTTCTTTCCTAATCTGTATACTTTCTATTTTCTTTCCTTGTTTCATTGTGTTAGCTAAGACTTTCAGTAAACCATTTGAGAGTAATGAGAAGGGACATCGCTGCTTTGTTCTCAATCTTAGGAAGAAAGCATCTAATTTTTAATCATTAAGATTGATGTGAGCCATAGAATTTTTGTAGATGTTCTTTATCAAGTTCAAGAAGTTCTTTCATCCTTTTTTTTTTTGAGTTGGAGTCTCACTCTGTCGCCCAGACTGGAGTGCAGTGGCCGCTCCCGGTCACTGCAGCCTCGACCTGCTGGGCTCCAGCGATCCTTCCGCCTCAGTCTTCCAAGGAGCCGGAATTACAGGTGTGCGCTACCATGCCCGGCTGATTTTTTGATTTATTGTAGAGATGGGGTCTGCTACCCAGGCGGGTCTCGAACCCGCGGGCTCAGGCAATCTACTCACTTCAGCCTCCCAAAGGCGTGGGATTACAGGCTGAGCCACCGAGCCTGGTTTTTCATTCTTAGTGTAATGATTTTTTATTATGAATGAGTATTGAGTTTTGGCAAATTATTTTTAAATCTACTGATGAGATCATATGATGTTGCTTATTTGATGTAATGGAGTACATTAATTGACTTTTATTTGTTGAAATAGTCTTGCATACTTGGAATAAATTTCACTTGGCCATGGAGAATAGTTTTTTATACATTGTTAAATTTGATTAACTAGTATTATGTTGATAATTTGTGCATGTATGTTCATGAGAGATATTGGTATTATAATTTTCCTTTCTTATAATGTTGCTATCTAGTAATGCAGTCTTCATAGTATGAGTAAAATAGTATTCTCTCAGCTTTTATTTTCTGGAAGAGATGATAAATAATTTGCTTGAAAGAGATTAATATTTTAATTGATAAACTGTTTTTGAGCTGTGACTCTCAGAAACATTTCTTGGTCTTTTTATTATTTTCTAATTTTTGTGAGACAGGGAGGTAGAAAGGTCTGTAGTTGTCTAGTTGCCCTTCCCTAAAGTCAGATAAGACTCAGATAAAGTAATATTTTTTGAAGAATGGTATTTGTTATGGAGAATTATTTGCATATGTTTCAAACTGTTACTTTTACTGGCTTATATTTCAAGATGGTTATGTTTATCCTCCCCATTCACTGAAGCATGAAGGATTTTTTTTTTTTTTCTCTCCCATCTTTGCTGCGAGAACCTGGTCAGGTTCATGGTCACAAAACCTAGAATCATGTCTGGTCACTTATTGCTCTCAGTGAGCTCATCTAGGCTGTGTTTTTTTGTATTTGTCTGTCTCTCCAGTTGTCAGAGTGGTGGCTTGCCACATAACCTCAACTCTGATGAATCTAAGATAAACTGTTGATTTCCAGTTTGTTCAGTTTTTCCTTTTGTGGGGAAGAGAATTATTATTACTAGCTCTTTACATTTTCGAGCTAAAACCAGAAGTTTGGTTATTTAATGTTAATAATATTGGAATGTTACTGCTTATGCTACAAGAGCATAAAATATAAACAATATCTCAAGATAATCTCTATATGTTAAATTATGTTGTTATATACTGTTAATGTTATGTTGTTGCAGGATTAATGGCATTTTGCAACCAGAAAAATAAAATTATTTTATCACGTTTTCTCTGTGGAAACATATCTGTTATGGAAGTCTTGTATCACATACAAATAGGCTATTTGTTGTTGTCTTATAGCTTGGATAGTTTCTTTGTTTAGACAGGGTCAACAAACTTGAGACATGACTATGTCCTATCTACCTTTCTGTTTGTTGTTTCTAGTAGAGTGCTAACGTATAAAATAAACTCAGTAAGGTTTATTGAAAGAACTAGTTGCTCTATATTAAAGTCTCCTAATATAAGGAGTTATGTTCTAAACATTTTACTCTCCATATGGGCTATTTGGGTTATCAACAAATATTAGATGAATAAATACATGTATAAAAAGTTAATAGATTAATATAATTTTCTACCTTAGCCCTGAAAAATGCTAGCCTGTGATACAGTGAATATAAGTATTTCTGTGATTCAAAAGTAAGAGTGAATCAGATATGTTTGAATTTTAATCCCAGTTCCATCCTCTCTAGTAGACAATTTACGTTATTTCTCTGAAACATTCCTAATTGTGAAATAGAGACTGTAACTTAACTACAATTCACTTATAGATTAAGGCAATAATATTTCAGTCTTTAATTCTACACTGGACATATAATTGATGCTTGGTAAATATTTCCTTTTTGTGTAACTCATCACTCCATCTTTTTTGTAAACACTATGTATGCAATAAGACTCTTCTGTAAAGAAATTAAGTGATATAAAACATCATATTTACACTTATTTTCTGAGGGGGTCAAATATACTATGTATGTAATAAGACTTTTCAGTAAGAAAATTAAGTGATATAAAACATCATTATTTACAATTTTTTCTGAGTGGGGGTCAAATATGCTTCAGAATCCACTGATAAATTATTCTTACTTCTCTTTCATAAAAACAAAATCCTTTTACACACCTTCAAGACCCGAATTCATCTTAATTCTTTCCTTACACTTGGCACTTTTCTCACTTCATCTTTTGCTGTAGTCTCCTCTTCTGCACTCTCATTCTCTGTGTTCAAATACAGACATGCTAGGTATGCTTCTTCCCCAAAACCTTTTCAAATTGTTTTTTTCTTCAGGCTGAAATAATCTTTCTCAAGGTGATCCTAAGTATTTCTGCATATTGTCCTTATATCTCCTCACTGACCATTCTATTTAAACAGCAACTATCTGTCATTTCATTGAGCCTCTGTATTAACTTTCTCTATAAAGTTTATCACCACTTGCCATATCATGAATTTAACTGTTTATATGTCATTTTTCTCACTTTTTACAATTAGAACATCATCTCCATGAGAGCAGGGAATTGTGAGTGTTTTGTTCACTGCTAATATTCCAGCACTCAGAAGAATGTCTGACAAATGATAGGCATTTACAAATACCTGTGGTGTGAATAGATGACTATATTGGCATTGTCAGTAAGGAATTTATAAAGAAAACATATAAAATATTTTAAGAACTACATAAAGATTATGACTTGTTTCATTGTTTTTTATTCTAAAAGCAGAATTTCTGATAGAAACCCCAAAAGATAGTGAGGCTAGTACTGTTTGACAGTGTTCTTCTAAGTTTATTATTTTTCACAGAGGCCAATTCTGACCTTTAATTTCCAAAGAGAGGGAAAAAGAAAGATACAGAAGTGCTATGTGTATGATTTTTTTTACTGATATATTCAGAATTGATGTTTTATATTTATATAAATATATCATATACTTACCATGAGAATATAAATATTACTTTATAGAAAATTTATATTAATTAGCCCATTTCAATGAAATGTATTTCTTTTGGAATTTCATATTGCCCTGATAGGTAATCGTAACAGCTAAGTTCTCAAATAACATAATGCAGTCTCCCAAATTGACATATATTCTGCTGTACGGTGCAGACTATAGTGGGACGATGATAACTTTTTAAAATTATACTATATTTATATATCTTAGACAAATATTTTATATTCCAAGTGCAAATGTATTAAAGTAGCAAATTCACATTCTTTTATCCCCAAATCCTGAGACAAATCAAAAATATATTTGGGAAAGTTTTGGTATTTTTATTTCACAAACTGAGTGTTTACTATGTGCTATACACAATGCCTAGCTCTGGAGGTCAAAGTAGAGTCAAACAAAATCCCTCACCTGTAGTTTATCTCAGGTCAGTTTGCCTTTCTCTCCTATCAAAACAATGTTCTTTCAATTTTGTAATATATCTGGTTTCACTATTCTTCTTTCTCTGTAACGCCCCAAAAGTCCACATGTTTTATTCACATTTTTTTTTGTTGTGATCATTAATTTTATGTGTTAACATGGACAGGCCATGGTGTGCAGGTGTTAGCTCAAACATCAATCTGTTGCTGTGAAGGTTTACAATATTTGCTTTTATTTTGAGATGGGTTAACATTTAAATCAGTAGACAAAAGGAAGGTTATCCTAAGAAGGGCAAGACCATGGCATAGAAAGCCTGATTGAGTTTACAGCCTGCCTCTGTGGAATTCCAACTCAAGATGGGAACATTAACTTCTACCTAAATTTTCAGCCTGTCTACTGTTGTGCCCCATCGATTTTAAAATTGTCAGGCTCACAATTGTCTGAGCTAATGTTCCTTAAAATATATCTCTCTAGATATGGACCAATAGATAGATACAGATAAAGACATATCTATATCTATATCAATATCTATATCTATATTGATATGTGCTATTGGTTCTCTTTCTCTGAATTTATTTTTCTCATACTATTTTGTAATTTTCTTGAGAAGAAAAAAATTTATTTGTTTTATTCAGTACTGAGAGACAGCATCCAGTGAGTTGACATTAACTTTTACATTAAAACTGTAAGATTATTGAAATAAGTAGAATTCTTGAGAAAGGAAAGAACATCTATGATCTTGTAGACAGCTTGGCTATTGCTTGGTAGTGATTTGCAAATAAATTAACCATAACCAGTGGAGGAGGAGGAAGAGGAGGAGGAGAAGGAGGAGGAGGAGGAAGAGGAGAAAGAAGAGAAAATAAAACCCTTTAACTCTATATACACATATTAAACAAACTGCAAAGTGCTATAATTTCTTTATTTGCTAGCAAAGGAACTAAAGGAATATTGTGATGGTGTCACTCTGTGTTGACTTTCTTCCACAAATCAACTTGGAGTTTTGTATGTATTCTTTTTTCTTTTTCTTTTTTCTTTTTTTGAGTCGGAGTCTCACTCTGTTGCCCAGGCTGGAGTGCAGTGGCAAGCTCAGTCACTGCAGCCTGGACCTGCTGCGCTCAGGCAATCCTTCCACCTCAACCTTCCAAGTGGCTGGAATTACAGGCATACACTGCCATGCACAGAATACTTTTTTGATTTTTGTAGAGATGAGGTCTCACCAAGTTGCCCAGACCAGTCTAGAACTCCTGAGTTCAGGCAATTCTCTTGCCATAGCCTCCCAAAGTACCCAGCTTGTATGTATTCTTTAGAAGAGCTTTGTGGTAATGTATCACTGGGATATTGGAACAGTGTTCAAGCCTCTCCTCTATGGAAAAACTTCAGTTAAGTCTGTCTTTCATTTAAGGAGCCTAATGACTATTTCAATAGAATAGGACTTGAAAAGAGCTGCCATAACCTGACATATTTTTTAAATGCTTAACAAAATAACCTGTGTATTGCATCAAATATCTAGATCAATTACCTAAATAAATTTTTACTAAATACTGTTACCTATCATCATATGAAAAAATCAACTCTAAATGGATCAAAGACCCAAAAGAAAAACCTCCAACTGTAAAAACCTTAGAAAATATAAGAGACAGCCTTGTGGAAATTGGAACTGGCAACCAATTCCTGATCAGTACTTCAAATTCTTGTGCCATAAGAGATCAGATAGACAAGGGGAACATCATCAAACTGAAAAGCTTCTGTAAAGCAAAAGAAACCATTAAGAGTATGGGGAGATAGCCCACAGAATGAGAAAATATATTTGCCAACTGTATATCTGACAAAGGCCTAATATCTAGAATCTACAAGGAACCCAAAAATACTGAAAAGAAAAAAACAAATAGCCCTATTAAAAAGTGGGCAAAAGATATGAATAGACACTTTTCAAAAGAAGACATATGAGCAGCCAACAGATACATAAAAAAATGCTCAGTCTCACTACTCATCAAAGAAATGCAAATTAAAATCACACTAAGATACCACTTAACTCCAGTCAGGATGGCCATCATCAATAACTCAAAAAACATCAGATGCTGGAGAATCTGTAGGAGAAAGGGAACACTTTTACACCGTTGGTAGGAGTGTAAACTAGTACAACCTCTGTGGAAAACTTTGGAAATTCCTAAAAGATCTAAAAATCAACCTTCCAGCCGGGCTCGGTGGCTCAGCCTGTAATCTCGCGCCTTTGGGAGGCTGAGGTAAGTGAATTGCCTGAGCCCACAGGTTCGAGACCCACCTGGGCAGCGAGACCTCATCTCTACAATAAATCAAAAAATCAGC
>NW_007260371.1:196437-197016 GCF_000164805.1 Carlito syrichta
CTGCACTCCAGTCTGGATGACAGAGTGAGACTCCAACTCAAAAAAAAAAAAATCAACCTTCCATATGATCCAGTAATCCCCCTTCTGGGAATATACCTGGAGGAACTCAAATCACTCTATGCAAAAGATACCTGCACATGCATGTTCATTGCAATATTATTCATAATAGTAACAATATAGAACCAACCATGTTGCCCATCAAAATTGGTCTAGATTTTTAAAATGCAGTACATAGGAGACAGGGCAAGATGGCGACAGCATAGGTGAACTGGTGAGATTCTCTGAACGTGAGTTTCCCAAAAGGCTATTACTTCTCTACCCCCATCTCCCAGCCCACAACCAACCGTGCTGGGGTCAGGCCCAGGAACTCCAGTCCCACACAAAGCCAGATATTGCACCCCCCCACTGCTGCCGTTCTACTCGTGTGTGGAAGTCTCCGGTCCCAGCCCCCTCCAGATTCCTCCCCGACTGCATTGTCTCCAGCCCGGGCACCCAGAACCAAGCTGCCAGTCACACAGGGGGGCTCTGGGTGCCCGCCCCTCAGAGACACCGGTCCCATTCCTGGCTGAAGTACTCTGT
>NW_007260371.1:197170-198466 GCF_000164805.1 Carlito syrichta
TGCGCACTTATCAACAAACTTTACCTCAGTTCCTAAGGCAACAGTGCAAAACAGGAGACAAAGCCCCACCCCTATGCTGCAACGAAAAACAAAAGGGAGAGGCTGGAATCGGAGATCACAGAAGTGACTCTAGTCTGATCGCTTATTTTGACTTATGATTTTATCATTGAAACTGTTGGTCTAGATTACGTTTTGTGTTTACCTTCTGACTTATACTGTTTCTTGATTTTTTTGCCTGTCTCTGTGTAGCTATCAGTATTCTTTAGGGAATCTTTCTTACCTGTCTTTTTTCACTTCTTCCCAGCCCTGTGTCTCTCTCTCACCTGATAGTTGGTATGTATATCTGTTTTCCCTCTCACACTTCTCTCTTTTGCTTATTTTGACTTATGATTTTATCATTGTAACTGTTGGTTTAGATCACGTCTGTTGTTTACCTTCTGATCTACACTGTTTCTCGATTTTATTGACCTGTCTCTGTGTAGCTATCAGTACTCCTTAGGGAATTTTCTTACGTGTCTTTCTTCACTTCTTCCCGGCCCTGTGACTCTTTCTCACCTGACAGCTGGTATGTATATCTGTTATCCCTCTCGCACTTCTCTCTTTCGTTTATTTTGACTTATGATTTTATCATTGTAACTGTTGGTTTAGATCACGTTTGTTGTTTACCTTCTGACTTACACTGTTTCTCGATTTTATTGCCCTGTCTTTGTGTAGCTATCAGTACTCTTTAGGGAATATTTCTTACGTGTCTTTTTTCACCTCTTCCCAGCCCTGTGTCTCGATCTCACCTGATAGTTGGTATGCATATCTGTTTTCCCTCTCGCACTTCTCTCTTTCTAACTCCCTATTGACCCCCCCTTCCTCCATTATTTTCCTCTCCTATATGCCTCCTTTTTAAATCTAGGGACCAAGACTGCATACTGCTGAATGGACAGACTGTAAAGCAGAGGGAAAAGTGAACAAAGCCAGAAGACCCTCATAAGAAAGAACAGGTCATTGCAGAAGAAAAATAAAAGCAACCCCATCTTCCCTCAAAAATAGAACTGAAGAGAGGGAGGGAAAGGGGGAGAGGGAGAAAAATTTACAGAAATGAAGAAAAACCAAAAGAAGAGTATGGGTCTCTCCCAGACGCCTGGGAGAGCAGACACTGAGAAAACTGACCTTGGAATGCAAACAATGAAAAGCCCCCAGAATGAAGGGTCTCAAACTGCAAATGTAGATATCAAAACAATAATGGAGAGATTAAAAAGAATTAAGGAGACACAAGAAGAAACTAGGAAGGAACTGATATCTGAG
>NW_007260371.1:199365-201139 GCF_000164805.1 Carlito syrichta
GAGGATGGGAACAAATTTTCAGGCGAATGGAACACAAAAGAAAGGAGGAGTCGCGATCCTAATTTCAGACAAAATACCATTTAAGCTATCAAAAATTAAAAAAGATACAGAGGGCCACTACATAATGATAAAAGGTTCACTCCATCAACAAGAAATATCTATCCTAAACATATATGCACCCAACATAGGTGCGCCAACATTCATAAAGCAACTTCTAGGAAAACTAAAGAAAGACATTGACTCTAACACCATAATAACTGGGGACTTTAATACACCACTCACAACTGTAGACAGATCATCAGGACAAAAAATCAGCAAGGAGATCCGGAAACTCAATGAGACTCTGGACCAAATGGACTTAATTGATACGTACAGAACACTCCATCCAAAGACCACAGAATACACATTCTACTCATCACCACATGGAATATATTCTAAGATCGACCACATAATTGGACACAAATCAAGTATAAGCAAATTTAAAAGGACTGAAATTCTACCATGCACCTTCTCGGACCACAGTGGAATAAAAATAAACATTGACACCAACAAAGTCACCCCAAAACCCACAAAGACATGTACACTAAACAGCATGATGCTAAATAACTCCTGGTTCAATGATGACATCAAAACAGAGATCAAAAGATACCTGGAAACAAATGAAAATGAAGAAACATCTTACCAAAATCTCTGGGATGCCTTAAAAGCTGTAATAAGAGGGGAATTTATATCCCTACAAACACACATGAGGAAAATGGAAGGAACAGAAATTGACAACCTAACAAGCCACCTAAAGAAGCTGGAAAAGCTAGACCACAAAAATCCTAATTTCAGCAGAAGAATCCAGATCACCAAAATAAAAACCCAAATCCAGGACATAGAAGACAAAAAGATAATACAAAAAATCAATGAAACAAAAAGCTGGTTCTTCGAAAGAATAAAAAGATCGATGGTCCCCTAGCTAGACTGACCAAGAAAAAACGAGAAAAAAACCAAATAAGCACAATGAGAAACACAAAAGATGAAGTCACATCTGACCCTGAAGAAATACAAAAGATCATTAGAGACTACTACATACACTTGTATGGAAACAAACTAGAAAACCTTAAGGAAATGGAGGACTTTCTGACATCACACCACCTACCTAAGTTGGAACAAGAAGAAATTGAGACCCTAAATAAACCAATAACAATCAAGGAAATTGACTATGTAATAAGAAAACTTCCTACAAAAAAAAGTCCTGGACCAGATGGCTTTCCAGCAGAATTCTACAAGACATTTAAGGAGGAGCTGATACCAATCCTACTGAAGTTATTCCAGGTGATTGAAAAAGATGGAACACTCCCCAAATCATTTTACGAAGCCAACATCACATTGATACCCAGCCAGGTAAAGATCCAGCAAAGAAAGAGAACTACAGGCCAATATCTTTGATGAACATAGATGCTAAAATTTTCAACAAGATCCTAGTAAACCGGATTCAGCAATACATCTCAAAAATCATCCATCGTGACCAAGTAGGCTTCATTCCGGGGTTGCAAGACTGGTTCAACATTCGTAAAACCATAAATGTTATTAAATACATCAACAGATGTCAAAACAAAAACCACATGATTATATCATTAGATACAGAAAAAGCTTTTGATAAAATCCAGCACCCCTTCTTGATAAAAACCCTTGAGCATCTAGGCATATGGGGAACATACCTCAAAATAGTAAAAGCCATCTACGAGAAACCCACAGCGAGCATACTCCTAAATGGACAAAAATTAGG
>NW_007260371.1:201807-203183 GCF_000164805.1 Carlito syrichta
AGAAAAAACAATCTACAGAATTCATATGGAAACACAAACGTCCAAGAATAGCCAGAACAATCCTCAGCAAAAAAAACAAAGCAGGTGGTATCACACTACCAGACTTCAAACTTTACTATAAAGCTACAATCATCAAAACAGCTTGGTATTGGTATAGGAACAGGCATATAGATCAATGGAATAGAATTGAGATTCCAGAAGCAAAACCTCAATTTCTCAACCAACTCATCTTTGACAAAGCCTCCACCACCTACCACTGGGGAGAGGAGAACCTATTCAGTAAATGGTGCTGGGAAAACTGGCTGACCACATGCAGAAGATTGAAACAGGACCCCTATCTATCCCCATGCACAAAGGTTAATTCCAAATGGATCACAGACCTAAATGTAAAACCTCAAACCATAAGAACCTTAGAAAATGAAGGAAAAACCCTCATGGAAATTGAACTGGCATCCAATTCCTGAACAAAACCCAAAACCCACAGCTCATAAGAGAGAAAATAGATAAGTGGAACCTTATTAAACTGACAAGCTTCTGCAAAGCCAAAGAAACCATCAAGAGAGCAGGGAGACAGCCTACAGACTGGGAAAAAGCATTTGCCAACTCCAGGTCCGACAAAGGCTTAACATACTGGATCTACAAGGAACTCAAACGTGCTGAAAAGAAAAAAACAAACAACCCCATTATAAAATGGGCAAAAGATATGAACAGACACTTCACAAAGGAAGACATCCGAGCAGCCAACAAACACATGAAGAAATGTTCAACCTCACTAATCATCAGGGAGATGCAAATCAAAACCACACTGAGATACCACCTAACCCCAGTCAGAATGGCAATTATCAACAACTCAAAAAATAACAGCTGCTGCAGAGGGTGTGGTGAAAAGGGAACATTTCTACACTGTTGGTGGAAGTGTAAACTAGTGCAACCTCTGTAGAAAGCAGTGTGGCGATTCTTAAAAGCTCTAAATACCAACCTCCCATACAACCCCGCAATCCCCCTACTGGGAATATATCCTGAAGAACACAAATCACTCTATAAAAAGATACCTGCACACGCATGTTTATCGCAGCGTTGTTCACAATAGCAAGAACCTGGAAACAGCCATGCTGCCCATCAAAAGAGGACTGGATTAAAAAAATGTGGTACATATACATAATGGAATACTACGCAGCCATAAAAAAGAACAAAATCATGAATATCACAGCAACCTGGATGGAACTAGAGTCTATAATACTGAGTGACCTCTCACAGAAACAAAGATCCGAGTATCACGTGTTCTCACTCATATAATGGACCTTGACATCCAATGCATACTATACAAAAATGACTAACCGTACTGGAAAACTATGGTGAGGGGAGGGAGATGGGAT
>NW_007260371.1:203248-319093 GCF_000164805.1 Carlito syrichta
CAACTTCACAATAAAAAAGAAAAAAAAGAAAAAAAAAAAGAACTTCCACAAGAATAAATAGTGAAGAAAATGCACATCAGTTCAATTCCCAACGAGCAGACAAAGTCATAGTTCATCTATACACTGTTATTTCCAGAGCCTAACCAGTTGGTGAGTAGAGACACTTCAGTAAAACAATGTGATGAGAGAGAAGTATGAAGAAAGTACTATGGGAGCCAGGAGAGCATTGTACCAGGGTCAAGGAATAGTGTACCTATTTGAACTTGACTGGATTCAAACCTAACCCAGTGTGATTCAAAGGCTCACATTATCCCCATTTTACCATACTGCTTTCAATGAGAACTGAGGAGCTCGGGTTCAAAGCAAATCAAGAGAGAGAAATAATGATCACAGATGCTACTGAATGCTTCTCCATCTTGACTCCAGGAGCCATGTGACAGTGACAAAAGAATCATGGTTTTTCTGAAAAATGGTGTGTCCTGGGAGGCATGGTGCCAGAAGGTCCGTAAGCAACAGTCTCCCGAGGAAGCACAGCAAGAGGGGTGCCATCAACGCAGGGCTGCAACCTGGAAAGCTTGGAGAGCACCAGAAAAGCAATAGAAACATTCAAGGAGGAAATGAGTCCAGAAGGAAAAGGCCTTCCTGTGGACTTACTGGAAATATTCATGTTTAATGATCTCTGGAGCATGTGTGTGGCTGCATAAAATAACTGTACAGTTAATGTTCTACAGGAGAATTAGCTGGCATCAGAAAGAGATCTCCAAAGTCATTGGTTGCAAACTGTCTAGTCACCCTAAAAAATCTGGGTGGGCTCTGTCTATGTTGGAAAAAGGACACTGCTGTTTGGTTAACAGGTGGGCCATGCATCCTATAGACACTCCTGGAGGCTATGTGACACAGGGAGCACTTTGCTAGGTGCTAAGGGAACAGAGGGCATCTCTGAGAGCTGATCCCTGCCTGCTCCCACACGCCATAGCACTGGTGCGTGCTCACCTTATTTTTTCATGTCCATCTTCCCCAATGGACCGAGAACTCAACAGATAATCAGTATTTGTTCTCTTCTCTAGTCCTGGGCCTACCATGTATAAACGTCCTTCTGTGGCCACAGTTTCCAAATGCATAAAATGACAGAGAAGAGTCAGACTGATGGCTTTTACACAGGACTCCCGAAGGCACTAATAGGATTAATGGTAATGATTTTCAATATTTCACACAGTCAATTGGAAATCATATGTTTATTCTCCAACCAGCACCACCAAAGAAAAAATTACATTTGAGATCATTTGAAATGATTTCCATTCCATGAGGTTATACCAGGTATCTTGGGCTGGCCAGGAGCTCTGGTTGACAGATATGTGTTTTTGATTAATGACATGAAAAAATGAGTTCATCGCTCTTCATTGAACAGGTTAGAACATAATCTTTCAAAATATGTGTTGACCCTGGGGAGAGGGAACTGCAAACAAAGTTTCTTGGAGGTGGATAATGGAAACTGGCATCCTGAATGCCCACCTGAGCCCTCTTCTAAGCATCTCTATTGGCAACTGACCAGTCCATGCACTGTCTTTGGTTCATAAATGTTCCTTGCATCGCTTTCCCATAGCGGTTCAGAGCCTAGGTTCTGAGGTGACATCAACGCCTGGCATTAAACCACTTCTGTCCTGTCAGCACAGGGAAGCTCCACGCTCAATTTTGGGAAGGCCTCTGGCCGCCAGGATCTCCCTGTTCCAGCCTGTTCTGGCCAGCTTTCCTGATGCATTTTCTACCTAGAAGGTGGCTGCAGCAGAAGCAGGATGTCTCCCCTCCAGGAGACCCCACAAACAACAGTTTCCCATTTGCAGCCTGGGTCTTCATGAGATAATAAGGAGGGGGAGGCCAATATAGTTACTCAGAAGCACTTTCTAAACCTCTTTTCCCTTTTGGAAAGAGCTAGAAACTTTATATCCCCATTTCCACAGTGCCCTGTGACCTCTCCATCTTATTCACCACAGGGCATCTTCCCTGCAGGTGGGAGAGACTGGGAAGAAAGGGATAGGATCTCTTCATACTGGATTGCCTGCACCTGGCAAAAGGCAGGTGTTCATCAAATGCTAGATGAAGAAATGAACAAGGGGAAGGAAATAAACAAAAGGACGAATGAATAAACAAGTGACCAGGGCTCCAGCCACTGACCTCCTGGAGGATGTGATTTGGGTCTAAGATCTAGAAAACAGGGGCAGGTTGAACCATGAGGCTATGACTCTATTTCCTACCAGGTTACCAATGGTTAGGACCAAGAACAAGCAGGGCCAGCTGAAGGGGTCAGGAGCAGACTGGGCAATGGAGAGTAGAAAGTGGTGGGGATGCAGCATGGTGTGCTCAATCTGAGGACCCAGAGTAGAGCCAGGCAGGTGGCCCTCAATGGATAGGTCCTGAGAGCCACAGTGGGGTAACTCACAGAGGAAGCAGAGGGCTCTTATCTTTGTTTGGGGTTTTGAAATTTTTATTTGTGAATAATTATGTAAATAGTTCAAACTACCTATACTACATATGTGTAACTGTCACATACATATATATGTACATACATGTACTTACATATATATGGAATATGATAACACACACGATACACAAATATTATCTATTTAATTTTGTTGTAATTCTCAAAGCAAATGGTCTCACAGAAAGTTCATCCAAATAAAACAATAAAACTGGGAAAATGAGCCCATCTGACTCTATTTTGTGTTTGAGCAGTTTACAGGAGAAAAGACATCATTTTCTACCAGGTGAGCAGGCCCTGGGTGTGTTTTATGTGCTCAAAAACCACTGCAGGTTGAGTTCTTCCAACACTGAGGAATTTTCTCCACTCCCCACATGATTTTGGAACATCGAGAACTGAAGTCATCTCATTCTCTTTGAGTCAGAATCGACAGGGCCGGTTTTGTTCCCTGGAGCCTCAGTTCACAGATGCCTCCATTAACGATGCTTTTAGTATGGGAAAGAGATGACTGCTCCATGCTGGAACAGGCCTGGGTTGGAGTCCCACTCTGCCACTTCCAGCCATGAAAGCTGGGTGTCTATCAACCCCTTGGTATCTCGGTCTGTGCCCTGGAGTCAAGAAGGGGACACACAGCACAGAGCCCAGCTGCAGAAAACCGTCAGTAACAGCAACAGGTCAAAGCACCTAGATTCAAACTCTGTCTCCTCTATTTCCAGCTGTGCAGCTATGGAGAAGGAGCTTGACCTCTCTGAGCCTCAGGAAGATGACAAGCGTAGCAGTGGTAATAGCAGTGCTCAGTGTCATGCCTGGCACACAGCAAAATCATAATAAAAGCTTCTTTCATTAACTCCTCTTTTCTTTTTCTCTCCTGGTCAAATCCCACAGAAGACCTGCTGGCAGTCACTCCCAGCTGGATCCGAGAACTTGGCAGGGGTGGGTACTCAAATGAGCTCAGCAAAGAGGAGGCCAAACAGGCACTAAGGCCAGTGCTGGACTCCCTAGAACCAGCCTGCGAAGCATGCTGACCTGCTGATACCCCAAAAATCACACCAGCTGTCCTTTCCCCTTCCCAGCTTGAAACAAGGGCCAGTGGGGTCCCCAGCCCTGGCATGGGCTTTCTGGGTCCTTCCATTATGCAAACAATCATCTTCATTCAAGGCTGACACCATCTCCAGAGGCAGACGCGTCAATTATTAAACCATTATTTGTACATGTTTCTGAGAGGCGGAGACTTTGCCTCCTCTACAAACATCCCTGGAAGACAATCGGGCCTGCCTGGTTACCTTGTAACCATAAGCTGGGCCATAGATCAAAAGACAAATAAATAAATAAAACAGGCCAAAGATTCTGTCTGAATCAGAGAACACCAAGACAATAGGTGTGGGAAGTGAATGCAGAGCAGCTAAATACATATTTGTTTTCCTTGGTAATCAGGTGAACAGGCCTGGGCTCTCCACACCGTCTGTTTAGAATCTCAAGCTGCTCCCACGCAGCCTGGCAGGGGGTGAGAGGCACAATGCCCAGTGTTCAGCTCTGGGGCCCTAGCAGGCAGCATGACCTCACTCTATCACCTCCTTCTCTGAACCCCAAATTCAACACCTCTCAAATGCCAATGGCATCGCTTATGTGGCAGGTCCACATGGAGACTCGAGACAATGAAAAGCAGAGATTCCCAGGTGGCTGATCACAAGACCCACACTGGTGCTTATTTAAACATGTAGACTTAGGATTCCACTCTTGACCTTCTAAATAAGTATCCTAAGAAGGCCAGGGGGACAGAACCCTCCTGCTTAAGCTCTTCAGGTGGATCTTACATGGTCAACCCAGCACCTGTTGCCTGTCCTCTGGGAATCTCCAATGAAAAGTCCTACCAGGGTGTACATCCCAGAGCTGCTTGGTAAATGTGCTCTCCTCTCCTGAAAGCCCCTGCTCGGCCCTGGCACCTTAGGGTCACCCTTATGATGAAAGCCCCTTGGTGCATGGTTTATAAAGCTCACAAGATTGGCAGTGCTTTGAGGCAAAGACCAAGCCATATTCCCATCATTTCACCAGGAATGGCAAGCATGGGCCCTGCGAGAACCACAGAACTGGGAGGCAGTGAAGCCAGGTTAAAAGCACATGCATTTTGAATCAGAACTGAGTTCAAATTCTTGATCTCTTTCTGTTACCCCAGTTCCAGGAGTCCCAGTTCCTTTATTGGTAAAATGGGAATAAAGCTCTCCAGCTCCCTGGGCTACATTAGAGAGTAAATGAGACAACACACACAGAGTAAAACTCAACAGAGACTCAGGAATTGCAGTTAGCCTCTTCCCCTCTTGTGTGGTGACCTCAACCGCTCTTGCTCCAGTGTGGAAAGCCCTCCCGCTGCACCCTGGGCACCTCAGGTGTGGGAATGTAGAGGAGAAGTCTTCAGGACAAGGGGCACACGAACACCAGGAAGGACTGCAGATCAAGTACTTAGCTGCGAAAACAGCATGTGTCTAATTTCAGTGCACCTTTCCAGTTGTCGGTCACCACTCTCTGCAATACCAACCCCTCGGGGGCCTTTCTCCCGAAGCCATCTCTGCTCCCCAAGAAGAGACACCTCATCGAGCTCTGGTGCTGCCCTTCCTCTACTGCCCTCCCCACCTCTGGGGTCAATAATCAGGGAGACTTGGCCTTGGAAAGTGAACCCACCAGCTGGCCCTGGCAGCCTAAGTCTCTCCCCGCCAGGCCCATCCTAGCCTCCTCTGAGCTTGTAGGTAACACAAGTTAACAGCAAGGCAGTAGGACTGGGGGTGCTCAGGATGGATTGGTGAATTTTCTTTCCTCAAGAGTAACTGTACTGACTGCATGTGAGCACTGGCTTCCTTTGTAAATAGGACAGCCTTGCTTGCCGTGTTAATTGCTTCCCATGTCAAGACCCAGCACCTGCCAGAAAACAAGTGATTGGAGGAAGGGGAGGGGATAGGGGGCAAAGGACAGGCAGAACCACTTAGGGTGGAAGAAGAATATGCTCATTTATTCCTTCAAACATTCATCCATCCGCTCATTCATTCTCAGACTGCTTGTTCATCCATTCACGCATGTTTCATTCAGATATTCTCTGACTACCCATTAAGAATCTGACGCTTCTCAGCATGGGGACACTGAAATGACTCAGCCACACCTCTGCTCTCAGTGAGTGCTGTGGTCTGTGAGAGAAAACTGGGTAATAAAGTTGCAATAGTCAGGATGCTCTAGAGCCCAGGGCGGTGGGGGAGGGGGGGAGTGCTGGCTCTGACAGAATGGGGCTACTACTCTGTGATTTGGAAGAGCAGGAAGGGGCCCAGAACACTCCATGCAGAAAAGCAGGTACAAAGGCACAGGGGTGTGAGTGTCCATGGCTTCCAGCAACTGCACATAGTTCAGTGTGGCAGAGGAACTGGCTGGGTGCAAGGAGGTAAGGTCAGAGGGCAGCGGTGGCTGATGGGCCTGGCCTTGCAGGCCACGCATGGGAGTCTGCTTTATATTCTGAGGACAAAAAGAGTCAATGGACATTTACAGTGGGTCTTAAGAAATTGAAATAGAGTAATAACACTTTCCTATGTTCAACCAAGAACTGGCACATAATTTTATTACATCCTAATGACACCTCTAAGAAATGGCCTCTGTTTTATCTCCACTGACAGTTGGGGAAAATGAGGGTCCCCCAACAAGGAAATGGGGCAGTGAGGACCCCAAGCCAGGCCTGTTGACATCAAGTCCCATGACCTTTCCTCTCCAACGCTGTCACCAGTCAAGGAAAGCACAATAGCAGGAGTAGCCATGGAAGCCCTGTGCTGTGCCCTCCGAGAGTCAGCAATTGAGAAAGTGGTCTTTTGGCCACTTTCTGCTTCCTCCTGGCCTGGAGACTCACTGCTGTGAAGCTACTTTCTCATCAGAGCACATGGGCCTGGGCGCCCTGGACTGCTCGTCTGCAGCTGCACAAAGCCTACAGGGGTCGGGGAAGCAGCCACCCTAGAGGAAGGTGCAGCAGAGTCCAGCGGCCTGGCCAGTGACCCTGGTGCCTTTCCACCATGGCCAACAGGTCCCTGAATGGACAGCTACTGCAGGACGAGAGGTTTCACCATCTGGTAGAACTATTTACAAAAATCCCCTTACAAACAGGACCAAATTGTCATGGCAAATAAACAAATGTATTACAGGTTGCACTTAATAAAATTCAGGTTATATTTACTATATGTACTAATTCTTTAAAAGAACAAAGGAAGAGTCAAGTTTTGGTTGTTTTTTCTAACACTTTTCGATAGATGTGCATGATAGCCCAACATGGCTCACTTTCTTTGCACTTAATTTCTGTAATTGTGAAGAGCATTGTGCATCTTTGCACAATGTCTGCAGTGCTTCCACGAGGCTTCACCAAGCCGGCGAAGACTCAGGCAGTCTCTTTGAGATCCTTTGCGGGCAAACGCCCCCCCCCCCCCCCTACCGCAAAGGATCTTCCCACTGTGGGAGTTTTTCTGTCCTCTCAATAAATCCTACAAAAAGAAACCCTTTGCCAGGCTTTCACATACTCTCCCTCAGCTGTGAGTGGCTCTTCCATGGCACAGGTCTCAAGGTGGGAGGCCAGCAGTATCTCTTCCACATCATTTTCATCACCTTCCAGAGATATCTCATCATCTCCAAGATTTTTAACTGACTTTGCAATTGATTCACATTTTCTCTACACTCCACTGTCAGATGCTTATACACAGTGGACAACCAGGAAGGTCCTGACAGAGCTGGAAACTCAAGGGGCAGGAAATCAGTTCTGGAGAGGGGAGACAGGACACAGGCAAGGGGCCCCCGCTCACTGGAGTCAGCTTATTTGTGTCTACAGCTGGGAACCAACCTGTACTCGTAGAAACTTGAATACTAAGCAATAATGCTCTGCACATTCAAGAAGCACCAATGGTTGAGCCAAGGCCAGAGCCAGTAAGTGGCCACTGAGATCTAGGATTGCTAATTGGAAAGGGGCATAGTCTGCACTACCTACCTGCTCTTCAAGCCTATTCCATTAAACTCACCTTCCATAGCCCCAACTGCCAGTCTTAGCTCATCCTGCTATCTTCTCTTAGAAACCCTTTCCTCTATTTTCGTGTGGTGAAATTTCACCCTGACTGTTAGACTTCTCTGAGATGTTACTTCTGCCATTCTGAGATGTCACTTTTGCTATGAATTCTCCCCCACTGTCCACAACAGGCACGGCCATATAGCATTCCCTGTTCTCAATGACTTAGGAGTGGCATGTAGGCCAAGCTGATGGATTTTGAGTTTCTCTAGGGCTACTCCACTACCCTCCAGGTTTCTGGCCTGAGTCCAAACTCAGGAAGAATCTCTGATTTGTGCTGAGTTGCCCCTGTCTGACACCCAGATGCCCCCACATGGTCAGGTGACCTGAGGGGTCCCTTTGTTCCTAGACTTCTGGCTCATAACACCCAGGAGCCCTCAGGCCAGCTCCTTTCCCAATCTTCAAGCCCATCCTGCCTTTCCATTTTTAGATGTGGCAATCACTACTGCTCACTGTCCTAATGACCCACAGAGACATTCAGATAAAGCAGGACTTCTACTGCTTACTAAGCAAAGCTGGATTTCTGCATAATGAAGTTCATGCTTCCAGAAATAGAAAAGGCATCTGGATGGTAACATGCCACAGCTTCAGAACGAAGGGAAATTAATGCTTCCTCCTAATGACAGAATGATAGTTTCTACATTCAGAAAAAGAGAATGACCAACAATGACTCTGCTCCCCAGTCCTGCACCCAAAGAACAGGTCCTGATGTCAGCTCTGCCCCACGTGGCCAGCAAGGAACTGGGGCCAGACAAGAGTCCAGTCAGGTTCTGGTTCCCAGATGACACAGGGGTCCAAGGAGAGGGGTACGTGTATGACACGCATGTAAGAAGAGTTGTGGAGCGCTCTGGACACCGTGGAAGGAGCTCTGAGATCAGTGGCCCAGGTCAGGGGACAGCGGACTGTGCCTTGAAGGAGAGCGCCAAAAAGGGAGAGGGAAGGGAACTGCTGTGTTCATGCTTTAAATAAAGTGAGACTGGCCCCTCTGGGGCTCAAGTTCCTTTGAGAATCTGATGAAAACTGTGGACCCTATTCCCAGAAAAATGAATTTACATATGTAATGTTAAGTACACTTTGATGCCCTTTGGGGATGACTCACATCTCAGCTCTTGCTTCAAATACTTGCTCTCTGCAATGTGAGGTTTCTGAGGACAGGTCATCCTTTATCTGCAGTATTAACAGTGTCTGGAATGTACAGTAGCTGGGCAAATGCTTGTGAAGTGAATAAATACAACTGAATAAATGATTCTCCCAAACCACCAGTGGCTGTGAGTGAGAATTAACCAAGCATACACATTTTTTAGGGAAAAGTCACATCATCTTCAAAATGCAGAACTAGCTCACTGAAGACCATCTGGGTGAGACCCCACGCATGTGGAGGCTCTCAGAACTTGGTCAAAATGGGGCTTCCACAGGGTTCCCAGGGAACATCCCCCAGGGAACGAGTATCACTCCTGTGCAAGGCATTTTGGTGGCTCTCCACCACAGGCCTCTTTGCTTAATGAGACCGACTGTCCTGAAGTTCATTCACAAAAGGCCAGCATGGAGTGGGTGAAACAAGTCCATGGTAAGCTGCAGGATGTGACATTCCCACCGTGGTTTCTAAAAGCCTCAAAACTCAGTCAAACAAACTCAGACCAATCTATTCCAGACCACAAATTCAGAGCAGAACAGAATTTCAACTCGAGGCAACTGCTCCTTCCCCAACTCCTGCCATTCTTCCATTTCACAACATTGACCATGACGGCTGACTTCCAGTTTTCCATGGCTTCACCATTCCCAACTGTCACAGTGGGTCACATGTCCCTATGCTTTCCCATTTGCAGTGATGCCCTCACATCATTCAGGCTGCCCTAAAGCAGTGAGACCCCAGGTCAGATCCTGAACCCTGATTTTTGCTTCAGAAATTAAGGGCCATGCCTGTCTGTATCCAGGACCTCATGCTGTGAGGCTCTGGGAACATGACTGATGTGTGGGTCCTGACCCAAGGAAGATCATAGTTAGGACCAAAAGCATTTGCATGAATGATTATCCTCCAGTGTGATGAGCAGCAGGCACACGAGCAGGTGAGCACCATGCACCATGCCTGGGAGCACTAGGTGCTCAGCAGCCCCTGCCAAAAGGGCGCAGGGAGCGGAAGCAAGCCAGGGATCCCTGCAGCCTGCAGCCACTAGGCCTCTGCAGCAAGTGACAACTCAGAAGCCTCTGCCCATAACCCTCTACTTCCTCTTGGCCTTCATGGTCAACTCCCCCATATTCCTGGCCCCTTCCCAGGACTCCCTTCTTCCACGCGCACCTACATGCGATGGCTCCCAAGACTCTTTCGTGGCTTGTGTCACCTACACACTATCTGTGGGTGACTCTGCTCACCCCTCTGGCTGCATGACCATCTGGGACCCTCATGTTTTGCTATGACCTCTGTCTACACTTGGAATCATATGTCCATCTGCCTGCTCAATGCCCTGCTTGACATCAATGCTACATCCTGGCCAGCCAGTTCAACTGGCTGTGAGCTCCCCCAGGACCAGGTCTTGTCAGTATCACTGGTCTGGTCATCAGTTTAGGTTTAGGGAAAAACAGCAATTGGGAAAGGAGACAAGGACAGACACACTCACCTGGAAACACAATCCAGGCCTACTCGCCAACCACTGGGCAATGAGGCCTTTCTCCTGCCCAAGGTCCCAGCTTGCGATTGCCTGGCCCCCGCCCCTATAGTGCTTCTCAGCATTTTTCTGAGGGTGTGCTTATCAAGAACCTTCTGTCTGTCAGGCATGGCACTTAATGATAGACTATGATCATGTTGGAACTGCTTCCCACCTCTTTTCCTACTTAATCCTTCTTAAAATGAAGTCTGCCTTTTCTTGACCACTCCCCACCTTCCTTCCCTCCCATTGATTCAATGAATACCGAATGAATCTTGACTGCAGGCCAAGCTCTCCCCATGTTCTACACGGTACAAAGGCTCTCCCTAATTCCTCCAACATGCTAGACCCCATCCTACCTCGTACCATGACATATTGGAACAGGAAGCAGACCAGACCCACTGCAGCCCTTCTGGCCTGGCCCTTTGCTCTGTCTTCTAGCACGCAGCATCCATAGGTCTGTTCTGCCCCCTCCCTGCCCGCTGAGCCTAGTTAATAACACCTACTCTTCATCTCTGCTCAGAGGTCACTTCCTCAGCATCCTGTCCTGACTAGCCAGAGTAAGTCCAGTCTCACTTACTCATGATTAGTCACTTTCACTGCCCCATGTCCCGCCCCTGCACAGCATGTGCTACCATCATAATTTTGTGCCACATGCATGATCACTTGGTCAGTGAATAGCTGTCTCTAAGGCAGTCAGCTCCTGATGCCAGGATCCCTAGGCCTGAGTTTAGAGAGGTTTCATTAATGCTCATAACATGCTTGTGGTCACCCGGTAAGCCAGGGTAGGAGCTCAGAGCTGTCTGAAGCTGGAATCCAGCTCTTCTATCATACCATGCAACATTGCCTTTCACATCCTGCCGCCTCATCCCTCCTGACCCCAGTTCCTGGCCCAGAGCTGGGCTCCTGCTCTGTGCTCAGCAAACAAGTGCTGAATGAGTCCCTTGCTAAGCAGAAACCAAATGCCCGTCGTTGTTCACTGCCTCTTGCATGGAGGGTGGGCTCACTCCCAGGCTCCTCTGGCTGAGAGGCAGGTTCCTGCTGAGGGTCCTCTGAGTCCTGCGCGCCTCTACCTCGGCCACCTGGAAATAGCGGCTCCTTAACAGCCTGGGGGCCCAGGAGCTGTGTGGCTCATGGTAGCACAGGCATCTTGTAGGCTGGCAAACACTGGCTTTCTGGCACTTTCCCACGATAGCCCTTCTGTACTTTCTGTCATGCAGCATATGCTGGTGGGAAGGACTGCTGTCCACTTGTTCTCTGTGCTTTTCCTTTTGCCCAGTCTAGGCTAGAGGAGAGTGGATGTGCTTGGGAGTGCCATGGAACCTACAGATCCAGTGATTCTGAATAGACACTTGAAGGCTCTGAGCCTTGGTCTCTTCATGTTAAAAAAGTGGAGACCACAGTGCCGCCCCTGCTGTCTGACCCCTTGCTGCCACGTTATGATGCCGGTTCACCCTGTTCCCTCATGAGGATAGGCTGCTCATCGACAGCCTGTGGGCTTCTGGGTGGCCAAGGAATGAAACTAAGTATCCACATGGATTTATCAGTAGACTCCCCAAAGAGTCCTCAATACAAGACAGGCTAAGCACTACTTTTCTGTTTGAACATAATGCCCATCAGGTACTTTTGCTGGACAGTACGTACATCATCTCGTTTAATCTTTTCTATAGGCATATAAATTGGGATCATGGTCCATCTTACATATTCAGAAAGAGGTTCTGCAAAGTAAAGGTCATAGAGCAAAAATGGCTCAGTTGGGAGAAGAACCCAGGGCACTCGGCCCTAGCACCTGGCTTTGCAGCTGCCTTAAAAGAGGGTAATGCCCTGCATTTTCCCTACTCCATGGGGATCCGCACATTTTCCACTGTCAAAGGGCCTGGGGACTCAATTCAAGCTATGGGGCTTGTCCTTTGATACAACTGATGTCTCAGAGAGCAAAGGTTACTTGGCTGTGTTTTTCCAGTGGTTGGACTGAATGGACCATCCAGTGACAAAGCCCCAGCCTTGGGCCTTGGGGAGAAGGATGTCATCAGGAGCTGTCTGGGAAAGGTCAGGGGCGGAGGCTTTGAAGTTGCCTCGTCAGGCTCAAGGTCAGCTTCAAAGGGCCGGGAGGCTAGGACGCCCATAAGGATCACTTCCTTTGTCGATTCTCTAAGTGGGAAAGAGTTATTTTCCCCAAAAAACCTCTTAGTCCTGAGGCCTACACTGACCTACATTTGCTCCCAGACCTCTGTTCCTCTCTAAGAAATTAAACATCTTAATTCCAGACACTCTCCATGAAGCACCTACTTTGTGCTTGTTTAGCAAGTTCTAAGCACCCTAAGCAAGTCACAAGAAGAGATGGGAAAGCACTGCAAGGCTGTGAGCCTTCCCCTGTCTGACAGCATCCTAGGCTGCCACCACAGGCCATCAGGGCTTGGCGTTTTGTCCCTGGGCCTTGCGTTCCCATGTGTGAGATGAGGGAGGGATGAAATGGCCTCAGGGGTCCCGTTCACATCCATGCTCCATGAGCCCCCGCCCTGAGTGCCTCCCCGGTCACGGTACACTGGGTGCCCCGTGCCTCGTCCAGCTCAGCCCAGCTAGGCAGGATGTGGGAGATGTGGCTCCTTCTCTTTAACCTCCCTCCCACAGCCCAGGTAACTGAGCAGGCCCACCACAGGTGTGATCTGTGCTGGTACCACCTCTCTGTGACAGGGACATCCCCAGGGGCCTCTCTCCAACTCCCAGCATGTACCAGAGGCATAGGAACCTCTGACCAGGTGGACAGTACTTCTGCCAGGTGGCTCCAGAACCCCACACTGAGGCAAGGGACTCTGAGACCTAGTCTTGCTCCGGCTCTCTCAGTAGATGGTTCCAAAAGCACTGACAAACACTCTTTTGGCTAATTTTCTCCATGAGAAAAAGCCTCAGAGTTGGTTGCATTTCATGCAAAGCATGGAACTCATGAAGGAGATTGTTTCTAAGGCCCCTTTCAGCTCTGGCTGATGCACTAACCTAACATGCTCAGTACACATCTCTCAGGGACTCAATGAATGAGCCCTGAGCACCTGGAACCCAGGGGGGGCACTTGGAGGAGGACAGGGACATGCCCACTGCCAGGTCTGTGGCACAGCAGGGAAGAACGCACAGAGGGCCCAAAGAAAGGGCACATCCAGACCCCACACACTCTGTGCTGCTGGAGAGCTACTCATACACTGGACAGGACGTGGCTTCCTCTGGCGGAGATGACCCCGGTATCCACGAGTGAAATTCTGGGTGCAGCTTCTCTACCTTGGGCATCGTGACAGGTCAGGCTCAGGATTCAGATGCGACTCGGTACCTGGGGTGGGAGGTGTGGCCTCTTCTGCCCAGATGACGATGTGAGGCTCTGGTGCCACCTGGCAGAAGTGCTGTGTGGGAATGAGGGTACCGTGCCCCACCCTACTTCCTGCTCCTTCATCATGGGCCTCCACCTCCCGTCTAGAAAAACTGCTTCCACCCTGGAGAAAGGCTGAGACAGTAGACACGTCACCGTGGAGAAGACAGAGACAACCCTCGCCCACCGACATACTCATCGCACTGCCTCTGTCTGTGTGCAGCCTCGGTTTGAATGCTGCAGCTAAAAATAGATCTGCCGCTGAGGAGTACAGGGAGGGGACTGCCAGAGCAGGGAAGGAGTGGTGTTCATGCCATGGAAGACTGGAAATAGAATCCAGGATTTGGGGCTCCAGCCTACGTCACCCAGTATGGTCACAAAACTGGGTGGTTCCCAGCCTGGCCTGGGACCAGAGAGTATCTAGGTACTGGGGACAGCATTATCCACCAGTGGGAGCACGAACACCTCTGGTCCTGTCAAGCATCCTATCCTTCAGAGCCCAGCTCCATCAGGCCACCACAAAGTCCCTTCTCCCTCTCCCCCCAGGGCAGGCAGCACTCGAGGCTCAGGATCCCAGCTCCTTAAGGCCCTGTCTCATTTCCCTAAAAGATGCCTTGTGGGGCAAAGGGAGGAAAGGAGACTGATTTCACCATCAGCTGATGACCAACCCTCAAGTCAAGGTTAAGACAGTCGCTCAAGCACATAGGCTGAGACCAGAGCTTGGGTCAGTTACCTCCCGAGTCTACCACAGAGCCCAGGAACATGTAGCCAGTGGTCACAGAGGAGTGGGTCATGGGAGATCCTGGCCCCCCGGGGCTCAGTGAGGAGACAGCCAAGCATCCTGATGCTCATCTGCACTTCTGGTCCCCAGTGGAAGTGCACCCCACCTTGAGTCCCGCGGATGTCTTTGGTCCCTCACCCCACACTCCTCAGAGGGCCTGATCACCAGCCAGCAAGGTCATGGGGAGTAGCTTGAGCAGTTGAGAAGCACAGCTAAGGGAGTCTGAAGTCTGGATCTGATTTCCTGGCAGGGAGACCTTGGGCAAAGCACCTCACCTTGCTGGATTTACTAGGCGGTCATTTGTAAAACAGGATGGGTGATGTTCAAAGGTTCTCACACAACACAAACAAATTGTAAACTGCAAAACAGGGCACACACACCACCATCCTCAAAAACCTATAATGTGGGCATTGGTACTCAGCAAGTGAAGTGGAGGAAACAAGAAAAGCAGGCCCTAAATCAGTACTCAAAGAGCTTCTGCTACAATGCTGGAACATAAGTTTAAGAATTTAAAGGCAATACCCACCCAAGGGCATACAGTCAGCACACAGACATGTACATCTCAGACTCTCCCGTATTTGTACTGATGATGGACTGAGCAGTTTAGGAAGGGTTTCATGGATGAGACTCAAGCCTTGGAGAATTTGTGTGGTTAGGAAAAGGGAAGGAAAGAAAGGCAAGGCCACTTGGGTGGGGCTGTCTTGGGTATGGACATGACCCTCTGGTAGAGGCGGGTTCCCTCCTTGGGGCTCCCACAGCACTTCTGTGGACCAGGGGTAAGTCCTGGGCAAAGCACAGGCAAGTGCCAGCAGACTGCACAATAGACAGGGGAGGGGTCATGGCAGAGAAGGTAGGTGGGAAGCAGCCTGCACACAGCTCTGTATGATGCAGTCCATGGAATACAGGGCCCCACATGCCAGTCTTGAGCTTCATTCTAGGCAACAAAAGCGGGCAGCATCTGGAACAGGAAAGGGAGTCCTTTGGAAGCAGCAAAGAACTTGGTGATTGGAGAAAGAGGCTGGGGGCAGGGTTTCCAGCAGAGAGACCGCTACAATAGATGGGGTGAAAAAGTAGGGTGACTCTTGGGCCTCAAGTGGGAGAAGGCTGGGATGAGGCTGGCACCTGCCAGCCTGGAACTGAGCCCAACAAGAATCTACAGCAGCTACTGCTCACCCCCAGTCCAGTAATGACAGGATTGAGCAGGGGAGGGTGTCTACCACTCAGAGCCTCTGGCTGCCTCAGTGCATGCTCAGCAGAATCATGAATGCCAGGCATTTAAGGCGAGGCCTGGTTAATGGCCGTCATCACTGATGTTCCCAGGCAATATCAACAGCATGGAAACTTGGTCAGTGGACTCATCCCTCTACTTGGGCGAGCTTCCCTGCCAGAAGCCCTTGGCGTGCCAGTCAGGCTAGTTTAAGAAGCCATTAAGTCAGCTGGCACCCAAGGCTCTTTTCTGTGCTGTCCTTGGATGAGGTGTCCAAGAAAAACAAGAGATTTCACTCAATGGTACAGTAAGTCCCAGCTGATCCACATCCAGACAGCCCATTCAATTACTCTTATCTCTACCAACAACATATGTTTTCTCCCTTCAAGTCCTTCAATACAAGGTTTGGAAAGGCTGAAAAACCCAGAGATAGAATTTCCTGTGAGATGGAAGTACTGGGGGTTAATTTCTTTTTTTATAAAGAAACAATGGAATACTGGATGGAGACTGAAATCCCCATCACTTATTTTTAGCATATCGCATATCATAGATCTTGAAATTAACTTTCTTATTTAAGGGATAGAACACACCTAGGACAATGTGACACAAACCAATTCCTGTGGATGACACCAGACAGATACTGATTCAAACACCAACTCTGTGATGTCCTGGTTGGGGGGCTGTTGAGCTCCCACTTCCATCTCTGTGAAATGAGAGTGTCATGCCTGCTCCATGGGCCTGCCGAAAGCAAGGGACAAGGTCTGTAGAGCGGAGAGCAGTGTGCCTGCAGCCAGGGAGCCCTGCAGAGCTATGAGTGCCACCACACTCCCCAGAGCAATCGTCCCAATCTTGGAGGTAAAGTCTCAGCGAATGAAGAGGTCTTGGATTAGGACTGGGACAGATCATTTACCACAATGGACCTACTTCATCTGCTGGGAACAAAGGTATTTCATGCCAGCAGTTATTCACCTGCACTGACGTGGACATAAGCCAGTGGAAAGCATGAGAACACCAGTAGCCTAGGATGCTGAGAATAAATAACAACAGGTCCAAGGGTGATGGCACGAACACTGCAGGAAGCATGTCTGAACTTTGCCTGGAAGCTCACGTGAAACTCTGGGACTAAGAATTCCACAGAGACCTGGGCTTGATTTATATCTACACTAATTAGCACCAATTTAAACCAGCAGTCTCAATTCTCTTGATTTTGTTGTGATTAGGAGGCAGCAGAGGAAATACTCAAGGAGGCCCAGCAAAAGAAGCCATCATCACAATTAAGGCCATCCCCACAGTGTCAGACAGAGAGTTTCAGAAGGCTGCTCTCAGGGTGTGAGCCACAGGCACCTCTGCAGACCAACAGAGGTGGCTCTACCCCAGTGGAAGGAATCAGGCTCCACATGTGTTGGTCAGGTAGGACACAAGCCTGTGAACCAAGGAAGGAAAAGGAACAAACCAGAATGAACCATGGAGTAGTGGCTTGAAATTAGAAGTATCAGTGTAAACTTGTGGCTATTAAGGCAGATAGATAGATGGATAGATAGATAGATAGATAGATAGATAGATAGATAGATAGATAGATAGATAGATAGATAAGGGAGTGTGTGTCAGTATTTATATTTATATGTGTATGTCTATTTCCTCACCCTGTCCTCTGAAAAGGCTTGGGAACAGCAATACACCAATATGAACGACTACCCCTAGAGTCTAGATCTTAGTTTCTAAATACTAGTTTTCACTAGAGGAAACCAAGACTCCTTGGAGAAATAACGTCAGGAATGAAGTTGAAGAGGAACCTGGAATATCTTGTGTCAGAAAGTGAGGATGTGCTTAAAGAATGAGGGAGACAGGTCAAGACACAGAAGTTAAATCAGGACAATTTGAGTATAAAAATAAATAATAGCAACATATTTTAACAAAATGAATAAAATAGAAAACAATGTATCCATACAAATATAATAAATGAACTAAAAAGTTTGGTGAAAAATCAGATATTTGCAGTTTCAAAGCACCGTCCTACAAAATACTTTAGTAATTACAAAGAAAGAAAGAGTAACTTTATAGTAGAGAAAAGCAAATACCACCTTAGTCAAATGATCAAATGACCATCATGTGGTAATGGGACAACTGGAAACCGTGAGCCACCAACAGATACAAAGAGAGGACACAGCATCACTTTTGTGACATTCCTGCTAAAGATGCGTAAGACTGAATCTAGTCATGAGGACACATCACATACGCCCAAACTGAGGGACAATGTACAAAATCACTGGTTGGCAATATTGTAAAGTGTCAAAAGTGATAAAATCCAAAGAAAGGCTGTAGAACTGTCACAGAATAAAGAAGACTAAAGATATTTAACAACTAAATGCAACAAATGATTCTGCATGAAATCTAGATTCTTTAGGTATAAAGGACCCTACCGGGACAATTGGCAAAATTTGAGTGAGGTCTTTGTATTAGATGGTTGTAATGTATCAGTGTTAATTTCCTGATTTTGATGGCTGTATTGTGGTTATATAAGAAGATGTCCCTGTTTACACTTTAAAGAATCTGGAGGTGATGGGGCATCAGGCCAACCACGTACTCTAAATTGTTCAGGGAAAAAAAATTCTCACTACTGTTCTTGCCACTTTTCTGCAAGTTTGCACATAGTAACATTATTTCCCGTCTTTCTACTTAAGGAGTGTGGTGCAGTGGAATACCTGGTTGGAAGTCAGCAGACCAAGGCTTGAAATCCAGCTAGAGGCCAAGAGCTCATCATATGACTCTGGGAAGTACAATATATTGGGAAAAACATGGATTTTGAGATAAGAGTAACTATGTTCCAGTTCTTGCTTTGCAGGCCGAACAACAACTTGCGTACTCTTTCAGTTTCTTTTCCACTAAAGCATAGGAGTGACACTATTTGAGAGATGTGTTGTCAAGACAACAATATTAATTTCTTCAGCAAATATTTATTAAGGATGCATTGAATGTTCCAGCAACAATTTCAGGTTCTAAGAATACAGTGAGGAACAAACTGCCCTTCACAGAGCTTACACTCTGGTTGGGGTAGAGAGAAAAAAAGAAGCAAATCTGCATATATAATGAAATGTCAGAGAATCATAAAGCCTGCGGAGAAAAACAAGGCAAGTAAGACCTTAAGAGGAAGAGGTAGGGAGGTCACATAGGAGTTGTAGAAGGAAAGGCTCAGAAAGAAAGAAGAAGCAAATCACACAAAACAAAACCAAGAAAATACAGATCACAAAAGTAAACAGAAAAAAAACTATTAAAAAAAAACATATGACACAACTAAGACCAAACATATATGCCATAGCAATGAACATAAATGCCCTAAACACACTTATTTGAGCCACAAAGCAAAGCTTAATGCTTCATCCAAGAAAAATACATTTTAAAAAATTCTCAAAAGTTTAATATAAAATTTGTCAAAGGTATACTCACCAAACAAGAAAGAGGGGTAATAGTTATAATATCGGACAAGGTTGAAATAATGCAAAAAACATTAATGGAGACAGAGAAGGGCATGTTAAATGATAAAGGGTGCAATAAAATGATCAGAAATATGAATATCTGTGCATGAAAGATCATCAACATTCACACTGCAGATGTTATGGGACACAAACAGGTCACATCAATGGGCAGAAATCCACTCATGGTGAAATGAACCCACATTAGTACCAATTACAATTCATCTTTCAAAGCCTGTGGTATGTCAAATAAGTAACCTATCCCATATAATTAACAAAATAGAGCTAATTGATATATTTTCAGCTCATACACTTAAACAAGGAATATACCTTTAAATAAATATCCATGGGGTAGTCACAAGAAAACTTAGCATATTAACCTCAGTAAATTAAAAGAGGTGAAAATAATACCAAACTGACTCTAATGCCATTACATTAGAAAGTAATAACAAATGTAGAAAACAAAATAAAAATCACCACCACAGGAAGTGTTTTCAAAAAACTATCTTTTAAAAAATTCTTGGGACAGAGATAAAACACAAACTATTTTTTAAGCAGAAAACATAAAAAACATTAAATTGTAGAACACAAAATAGTGTTAAAGAAAATATATAGTCCTAAGTAGTTATACTAATAACAGGAAATTTTAAATAAATGAATTAAATGTCCAACCCATGGGCATGGATTAAAAAAAATACAAGAAGCCCAAATAAAGCAGGAAAAAGAAACTAATAAAGACAAATGCAACAATTATTTAGTTAGAAAAGAGAAAGGGGACAGAATTAATGAATAAAGGAGATAATCTATTTGCTAGCTTAATCAAGAAAAAGGGGAGACAGCAAAATTATATATTAAAAAACAAGACTGGATAAATAATATCAGGTAAAGAGTCAGTTAAAGAATTCTGTAGAGAAGATCTTTTTCTTCTGAAATTATAAACATATGGAAGGTGTTTGATGGGTACAGCGTTTTGGTTTTACAACATGAAAATTTCTAGAGGTCTGAGCACAACAATGTAAGTATAGTAAACACAACTGGAGAGTACCCTTAAAAATGTTTAAGTTGGGAATTTATTTTTTACACAAATAAATAAGAAAGGCCAAAAATGGCATTAAGAAAGAACTAACCATAGCAGATACTAAAATATGCTATACTAGAAAGCTATAAGGGTGGTACTGGCTCATGGGTAGAAAGAGCAACAGAAAGGAGTCCAAAACTTTCCCTAAACATATGACAAAAGTGATATTGCTTACTGGAGGAAAAAAGATAGATTACTGATTAAATGACTTGAGGACAATTAGGTAGCTTCCTGGAAAAAGAAAGGTTGGACCCATGCCTCACTCACACATTAATACATTCTAGATAAATAAAAGAGTTGCATGTTAAGAAGAAATGAGCCCATAAAAAACATAGGAGGATTAAAAAAAAAATAAGGTCCTTCTAAGTATGATATAAAAACAGAAGATATTTTTCAAGAGACTGTTCGATTTGAAATAAATATCATACAGTGTGACTCACTCCCATGAGCAATGACATATTTACAAGGATATTTATTGCAACAATGTTTATAACAGCAAAAGATTAGAAACAATTTAAGAGTCCATCAAAAGGTACAGAGTAAATAAATGAGGACACATTCTATGCAGTGGTTAGAAAGCAGGTGACAGCTCCACATGGATTGAGATGGAATGATACCCAAGATATATTACCAAGTGAAAAAAAAAAAAAAAAAAGGAGCAGAACAGCTCTCACTTGCTACCACTGAGAAAAGGAAATGTATAGACTATGTCTGGAGACGTAATCAGAAACCGAGACAATGACAGTCTACAGAAGGACTGGGATTAGGAAAGAGACTTACTTTACATTGCACATCCTTTTGCACCTCCTAAATTCTGAAGTATGTGGGTGTATGTTTTTTTCTTTACAAAATAAATAAACCAAATAAACACTTAGTGCGTGGACTCACAGGGGCTATGCTGTGGTGGTGTGGGGCTTTCCACTTGTGTTCTGAGTCTCTCCCTTGCAGGTGGGGTAGTGGGGCAGCGCAGGAGTGGACCACTCTTCATTGTTTTTTATTTTAGCTCTCCCTCTGTGAAATCAGGGTAGTTTTATCTCATGAGGTTGTATGAGGATTGTGTAACATGAGTTATATGAAATACCAACAAAGTCCCTGTTATAGAGGATTCTCAATATAGGATGGTTATGTTGATCACTGGTAGAAGTCTGTGAGCTGATATGTTCCAGGGTTTTGTGGCTCAGTTTTGTTATAACTTGGGTGTCTGAGCCCACTTTAGGTAGAACAGAGCATGTTATTTTTAGCCAACTCTTACTAGCTCTTATCAGGACAGATAACCTGGCACCTGTAGAGATTCAGACTTCTTGCCTCAGCTTTTTTCAGAACTTAAAAGCTCTACTCACGTCTGTCCTTTCCTCAGCACTTGCAGGCTGTTGTGCTGTGCAAGCATTTATACTGCATCTCTCATCTCTTGCTGGATGGCCTGTCTTGGACCAATGAGCCAGAAGGCACTGGGAGCACACCAGCTGGTCAAATGCCACACTGGAGAGGACTATCAGAACCTTAGATTTCCTGGAGTCTGAATCAAAAGTTGAAAGGTGTGGCCCCCATGTCGCATTCTCCCACAGGAATAGACTACTGCAGAAATTACCCTCCCCAAAAGGAGATGTTTCTTTTTTTTTTTTTTTTTTTTTTTTTTTTTTTTGAGTTGGAGTCTCACTCCGTTGTCCAGGCTGGAGGGCAGTGGCACGCTCACAGCTACCCCATCGTCCACACACTGGGCTCAGGCAATCCTTTAACCTAGGCCTTTCAAGTAGCCGGAACTACAGACTCACACTACCATGCCCGGCTAATTTTTAAATTTTTATTGTAGAGATGAGATCTCACCAAGTTGCCCAGGCTGTTCTCAAACCTGTGGGCTCACGTGATTCCCTCACCTCAGCCTCCCAAAGTGCTAGGATTTCAGGCTTGAGCCACTGCGCCCAATCCAGGAGATGTCTCTTTTAGAAAAGGCACATTTGTATACTTAACCCTGAACTGTACCCCACATCATTTTTTTAAAAACTTTTAATTTTTTTATTTTAAAAATGTGGGGTACAATTCAGGGTTAGGTATACAAATGTTCATTATGCAGTTACCCTTGTTGACGAGGTGTGCCCCCTGCCTTCCCCAGGCAGACTCCCACTACTGCCAATTCCACTTCCCCACCCCTCTCCTGGCAGCTTCCCACTACTGCCAATCCTTTTCTTACAATATTGCAATAATTGTTCAAGGTTCGCTTATGAGTGAGAACATGTGATACTCAGTTCTTTGTTTCTGTGAAAGATCACTCAGTATTATAGACTCTAAATCCCTCCAGGTTGCTGTGAAGTTCATGATTTTGTCCTTCTTTATGGCTGCATAATATTCCACCATGCATATGTACCACATTTTTTATCCAGCCCTTTTGATAGGCAGCATGGTTGGTTCCATGTTCTTGCTACTGTGAACAATGCTTTGATAAACATACATGTGCAGGTACCTTTTTTTTTTTGAGTTGGAGTCTCACTCTGTTGCCCAGACTGGAGTGCAGTGGCTGCTCCCGGCCACCGCAGCCTAGACCTGCTGGGCTCCGGCGATCCTTCTGCCTCAGCCTTCCAAGTAGCCGGAATTACAGGCGCGCACTACCACGCCCGGCTAATTTTTTGATTTATTGTAGAGATGAGGTCTCACCTGCCCAGGCAGGTCTCGAACCCGCGGGCTCAGGCAATCCACTCATCTCAGCCTCCCAAAGGCGCGGGATTACAGGCTGAGCCACCGAGCCAGGCTGCAGGTACCTTTTTTACAAAATTCTTCCAGGTATATTCCCAGAAGGGGGATTGCAGGGTCATATGGAAGGTCTATTTTTAGATCTTTTAGGAATCACCACACTGTTTGCCACAGAGGCTGTACTAGTTTACACTCCCACCAACAGTATAGAAGTGTTCTCTTTCCGCCACATCCTCTCAAGCATCTGTTGTTTTTTGACCCCACATCTTTAAAATTAAAAATTAAAAAAAAAAGGAAATGGAAAATGGAAGGCAACTGGAGAAGGAAGAGGAGTAAGATTTGGGGCATCCCAGGAGCAGCCTCCTAAGGTCTATCACAGACTGGCACAAAAGATGTTCAATTGCTGTTTGCATACATTTACCCACCTGGATAGGTAGATAGGTGAGTAAACTGACAGATAAGTGGTTGGGTAAATGAATGGATGAACTGATGTGTAGCTGGATGGAAGGGTAGGTGGGTGAGTGGATAGATGGATGGATGATGGGTGGATTGGTGGATAGGTGGATGGATATGTATGGATAATGGGTAGGTGGGTAGAAAGAAAGGTGGGGTGGATAATTGTGTGGGTGGGGTGGATAGGTAGGTGGGTGGGGTGGATAGGTGGGTGGGTAGGGAAGTGGGTGGGTGGGCGAGCTGTGGGTGTATGAGGGATAAAAGAGAACATAAATCTAGAACAGGACTTCAAGACAGTGGACGGACAGGTGAGTGAATAAGTGGTAGAGTAGATGGATGAACTGGTGGGTGGGTGGGTAGATGGATGGATAGGTGAGTCGATAGAAGGGTGGAGTGGATAGGTATGTGGGTGAGGTGGATAGGTGGGTAGGCAAATGAGTGGGTGGGTGAGAGGTAGATGTATGGGGGATGAAAGTGAGAGAACATGCGTCTAGAATAGGGCTTCAGGACTACACTTGAGGTTACTGCTGATTTGCCTGAGAGCCCTGGGTCAGTCCATCAGCCTCTCCTAGCCTCATTTCCCTCATGGATAGAAAGAAGATGACACCATATTGCTCATCAAGCTCCTTTGTAACAGGCTAAGAATAATAAGTCAACGCCCTGCAACTGTGCCAGCTGGCCCCTTCCCAGCATCTTGGGTTGGGCAAGACTGTCCTCTCCTCCAGTGGCACCCCCAACGCCTCATCTGTGCAAGAGCCACCAATGTGGGCCCTGGGCTGTAGGCCAGCTACTCCCTGCACTTGCTCCCCCTCAGGGCCAGGCCCTGCTCAGGTGAATCCAGGAATCCCCGCAGAGTACTTCTAACCCATCTGCCCACAGTCACTGCTCCTACAGAGCTCACAGTCTCAGAAGAAGATAGACAAGTGACAAGGCAAAGACAACCCAGAGTGGGAAGGGACATCATAGGTGAGCAGACAATGATGTTGAAGGCCTGCTGCAGGGAGGATGTATGAGTTGCAAAGGGTCAGGGAGAGTTATTTCAGGTGGAAGGAGCTGGGGAAAATTTTAATTCCATTTGGCTTATGTTCTGAGCCATATCCTTGTCCTTGTACTTGAGCATTATCCGGGGACCTGGCTCAGAAAGAAGTAACCCCAGCTCCAGGATCAGAACCCCTGGCCTGGCTCTTGCCACCAAGAACAAACACCAGTCTGGCCACCATAATACTGCATCTTTGTTGGCATTGGGTTAAGGCAAGGAAAGGTCTAGTCCTGTCCCACCATGGCACTTGGCACCCAGGCTGAAGCAGGAATCCTCTCTAACTGGCTGCTGGGTGCAGAGAATTCAGAGTGACTCATGGTTAAGTTGCTCTTCCAGTCAGTATGAGTGTAGTCACCCTGGAGGCCAGGCAGGCCACAGGTGTGCAAAGCCTTCACAAAGCACACTCACTCTGTACCAGCAATCCTGCTCCAGGAACTGACCCCTAGGAACTGACCAGGGCTGTCACAAAGCAGATGCCAAGAACATCTGCCTCAGTGTTACAAGTGAAATGAAACCATTAATGACCAATAAGCAGGGATTGTCTAAGAGCATCTTGGCACATCAACACAGAACCATTTCCATCACATGGAAGAATGGCATCTGTGCCTTGGGCTCAAATCTGGCTTTGAACTCATGGGAGGAGGATGGTCTCACTGACTGATTCATGCAGTCAACACTGAGCATCCACTAGGTGCTAAAGATGCTATCTGCACTCTCATGGCACTCACCTGGGAGTGGGAGATGCAGTCAACAGACAACACAGATTTAAGGAGAAAGATGCTGGGGGATGTACAAAGGAATTGCAGCTCAGATGAGGTAGGGCATGAGAGTTTAGAGGACTGAGGGAGGCCAAGGCAGGCTTCCTAGAAGAACCTAAGTTGGAAAGAAAAGGCTGTGTAAGATTGTAGGGGCAGCAAGCATAAGGCCTGGGGGTGTCATGGCACATGGGTCAAGTGACTGCAGTTGAGGAGTCTGAACAGGCACTGCAGGGCAGATGGGTAGGTGAGGAAAGAGAGGGAGGTGTGGCTGGGGCAGGGAGGGCTATGGGCAAGCGCTGTGGGCAGGGAGGGCCTCCTGAGCCAGATTTGAGGATTTGGAGTCCCTCCATCCTTGGGGCTCCAGGAGTCACACAAGTGTTTTGGGTAGGAAAAGTGACACAACAAGGATCACACTTGGGAAGGTCACCCTGAGCTACGGTGAGGACGATGGATTGCACCAAAGCAGAACCAGAGGCGGGGATGGCAGTTGTGGGACAAGCTGTGTCACTGTTCACCTACCGGTTCCTTCAGAAAACATGCATACTTATCCCTCTGGGTTATCAGGAGAAACAGATGAGGTGACACAGAAAGGTACACATGTGTTCCCGACACACTGCAGTATACACTCCACAAACGCAGTTGTTACTTCGGGGGAAACAATCAGTTAAAGAGGCTCCAAGAAAGTATTTTGAGATGAAGAAATGTGGGAGCTAAATAGAAGACTGAGGGGCAAAATGGGAGAGGAGGGGAAGGAGAGAGGCAAGTGGCACAGGAACGAAGGCGACAGGCCCTGTAGTCAGGATGCCAGGCCCTGTAGTCAGATGCTCGAGGAGCCGCCCAGGAGCTGCAGCTGCTAGGGTTTCCATCACCTCAGCTACATGGTGAGACTGGGGTTGATGCCTCCTCTGGGCTGCCGGCAGGATACAGAAAGCAGCGTGAAGACCACACCTGACACAGAGTAGCCTGCTCCCCACAGACAGAGGAACAGCAGGGACCTGTGAACAGGGCTTTCTCCAAGTGGAGGAGTAGAAGCCGGAGGCTTTTTTTTGAATGAGTGCTTTTTGTTTCACTTGCTTTTTTTTTTGCCTTCAAAAATAATACAACTACTTTTGTAAAGAAAAACAAATGAATGATCTTTGTCGATTCAGGCCCAAAGATGCCAAAGGGACAGTGAGACAGCCCTTGGCTTCCTGACACCTACTACCCTGGCCAGCTGGGCCTCAGACAAGTTGGCCACTAGCCATTGCTGGCCCCCAGGGAAGTGGTCCTCAGCTCAGGCTGACCAGTCTCCTGGACTTGCCAAAACCACCCGATTACTCGGCCCCAGCAAAAGCCTCCTTGACAAGCCTCAAGAGTGCTGACTAACACTGTGGCCTGGAGCAAATGTTTGGAGATGTGGGCTACACTGGAGAAATCCAAGCCCAATGCTGTTGCTTAGTTACCTGAGAGGAGGCAGAGGGTTAGTGGGCAAGCCCAGCTGCCCAGAAGGCCTGGGGCACGCACAGCACAACGGGCTGCCAACTGTCCAACTAGCTAGCCGGTGGGAGCTGGTCTTCTTACTCCATCTCCCAAGTAGTCTGAAACATGAATGCATTTAGTGACATGTAGCAGCCATTCTGCATGACAAGCAAAACCCCATAACAAGAGGTCCATGCTACACATTTTAATGAAAGGACACACTCCAGAGCAGGGACGTGTCTCCCTGCAGAGTCCCATAAGGTGCTAGGATGCAACCCATCCTTGGAGGTCCCGGACAGACTTCTGGCTGGAGGGCATTCACAAAGCCAGACTCCTGAATGGAGTGGGCTGAATACAGATGGTGTTATTTAGATGGAGGAAATAGCAGTCAGACATGATGGTCTTCACAGCCCCTCCAGGTGGTCTGTCCCCAGGGAGGCCTGTGGGTTCTATGCACACTCCCAAACACACCGTGGCTTCTCCCTAACAAAGTGGCTGGTCGTCTCTGCTTCCAGGACACTTACACAGACTCCAAGCCAGGGCACTCCAGGATGCATGCAAATGATCTGTCTGGGTCTCCAAGGCAGGGCTCAAATTTAATTTACTTTTTGGTTCTCAGCACTCTGGATAGATCAAAATATATTTATTGGATAAAGGATGTATCAATCAATCAATCATCACATGCCAGGTGACCATAGGCCTCCCCCACCTTGCTTCTTTCTTTCCCCACCCACCCATCTTCCCTGTGGTGCCTGCTCCATACTCCCTCAACTGTGGTCACTTGTTCCCATGAGCAGGTTCCCCCCTCTCTTCAAGGCCTTTAAACCTGCTGTCCACCAATCTCATAACCATGAAGTGTCTGGACCCTGAGCCATGCTCGTCAAATATGAGGGAGCCGCACCCCCCTGAGACAAGGCAGAAGAGTATCCCTCACACGAGTTATCAGGTGACCTCTCTGCTTGCCAGACTGGCGTTATCCTCATTCCTACAAGTGCGGCCTTCATATTACAGCTCAGAACTTGAGCTCATGGGTGGGATTTGCTTGGTGATTATTTGAAGAATGTGTACTGAAAATATCCACTCCATAATGTAGCTAAGACCTCATTTGTATTCATGCAATGTCCATGAAAGACAGCACAGACCAATCATTGATGTATCTAAGAAGATATAAAGGGCTATAAAGAGAAAAGTGTTATCAGTTGAAGAAGAAGGCGGAGGGTGGCACAGCAGTGGGACATTCAAATCTGTGTGACAAATGCTTAGCCCCATTAGTCACCATGACCGGGTATCTATGGAAACGCCTGGAAGATGGTCCTCAAAATAGGCAGTCAGGGAGCATACTGGGTTTCTGCAGCAGGCGCAGAGAGGCCCAGCCCTGCCTCCTCCTCTTCCCACCTGGAGTATCAGATCAGCATCCCTCACTTCCAGGATCACTGACTGAGATGGAGGTACCCCAGAAGCTCCAGATCGATATGGGGACTCGGAGTTCTGTTCTGAGCCTGGCCCAACTCCTAGCCCAGCCCTACCCTGTCTCCTGCCTTGCAGTCTGATGCCTTGCAGAAGGAGCACACTCAGTCCTGGATTCCTGCCCCCAAATCTCAGCCGCCTCCTTTCTACAACAAGATATGAAGGGAGATTTGGGTAGTTCCCCACTGCCCATGGGTCGGCTCCAGCACCCACAGCCTAACACCCTGGAGGCCCCACACCCACTTCTGTGGGCCTGAGAAATACACTCTCCATTGGGCTAACAAGTATTTCTTCAAAGTATCACTGGGGACCTGGTACCCTAAGCACCTCCATTTTAAAAATGAGGAAACCAAGGCTCAGAGAACTTGACCACCAGTCTGAGTCAAGACTTCCCAAGAGGACATAGTAGAGCCTGGCCCAAAACCCAAATTAGTTTAGCACTGACGCCATGCCCATTTGAGCCATGCGGTTGCTGTCATCATCACATAGTAAAACTTGATGGCTTTGCTCTCTGCCAAGATCCCATAAAATATGAATGACTTCTGAGAATCCACGCTGAGGGAATAATCCCAAAACACAGAAAAATCTCTATGTATAAACACCTGTGTATAACTTTTATAACAGTAAACACTTCGAAACAATCTAAACATTCAACATTAGAAGAAGCATTAAATTATCTTGCTCCATTTGGTGAACATATAGTTCTGCCTTTAACAGTATGTGTAAGACATGTTTATAACATGGGAAATGTTTATGGTTTTATCAAGCATAAAAAGGCACACAGAAGTATAAATACAGCAAGATTATCTCTATGAAAAAAAAGACTTGGAAATGCACAAAAATAAAGTAGTGGTTGCTTTTGGAGCTAGGGAAAGGTTCCTTTTTCTCTGTCTAAATGAAAACATATTAATTCTATCAAATGACCCAGTGGGAAGGTCAAGATGAGAACCTGAGAGAATTCACATCTAAACTGGGCCTCTTCCCTTCCAGCCATGCAGTGCTGGGCAAAACCAGTCTAGCCAGTTCCAAGTTCCTCCTTTACCAAGCCCAGGGTTGTTGCAGGACTCAGAAAAAAAAAAAAAAAAACAGCAACAACATAAAGTACTCATGCCTTGCCCAGCAGGTGATATACACTTGCAAAATGGTTACTTTAAAATAACAATCGTTTTCTTTTTAAATTGACTACAAGAGCCTGATCAGAGTCAGAGAAAGAAATCAGTCCAGCCAGGCCAAACGTGGAAATGCTCAGAAGCTCAAAGCGGGCCTGCCAGGGAATGAGGGACCACCCAGGGCAGCAGCCTGTGGGTATGATCTGGGGCTCTTGGAGAGCTGCAGCCTTAGTTTATCTTCTGAGGGGACTCGGGAAGATCGTTGGGGAGCTCATGGGGGGTGGGGGCACAGGAAACACGGCAGCCTCAAAGTCCTGCCTAGAAATTAGGAGAGGGCAGGCCCAATACATCGAATACACTACATAGGACAGGCAAGGTGAGAGGTGACTGTGCTGAGGCCAAGGATAAAGCCCTGGGCCATCATATACCTCTGATGGGCTGGCAAGCAAGTACAGCTATGGTTAGAAGCAAGGGAGCAGACAAAACTCACCCCCTTCTCTCACACACCTGCACTGGGCCTGGCTGACCACAGTCTCAACTCTCCACCTGGTCAATTCCCAGATGGCAAACTGTAGTCAACTTAGGCTGGCCATCCACTCCTCCAAGTTCAACTGAGCATTCCATCCTCCACAATTCCTTACCCTGAAGTGAACCCTCTCTCCCCAGGGCCTGCCACTGTGGGATGGAGCTGCTCCTGCCACCACAGTGCTCAGAAGCAGCTGCTATACTGTTCACGCCATTCTTATACCAAGTACATTTTCTCTCCTAGGCTCAAGGAAAGGAGGAGAGAGAGAGAGAGAGAGAGAGAGAGAGAGAGAGGAGAGAGAGAGAGAGAGAGAGAGAGAGAGAGAGAGAGAGAGAGAGAGAGAGAACCAGAGAGATTTAAAGTGTTTGATTTGTGAGCACTAGTTACATGGCAAGGGATAGACTTATTTGTGTTAGCTTATTTAATTCTCCCAATAGCCCTGCAAGGTGGCCAAGTTGCAACACTTCAGAGAGGACCAGAGCTCAGAGCATATGTAATGGCCCAAGGCATTCAGCCAACTCGGCAAAATACGGCAAAGTCAAGACCACAAGCAGGTCTGTGGGGCTCCAAAGCCAAGATCATTCTATGGAGTCTGCATCTGGCTTGTTTCTCTGTATCCCGAGGGCCTGAACTATGAGTCACAGGGTGAGGGTGCTTGTTCTCCCTCTCTCTGTATACACGCAGATATAGAAATACATGATCCGAAAAGATATTCAGAGAAAGTTCTGCTAAGAAATGGAAAATCCCCACACGGCTGCCTTTGGGAAGAGATGCTGTTCAACTCAGCCGAGATCCCTGCAGGCATTCACTGTGATCTCGCTGTAGTCAGAGACTAACCCAGGGTGTGTAGGTGGCCCGTGTGGCCAAGGATCCCAGGTAAGCACAGACACCACAGGGCTTCCCGAGTGGCAGAATGCAGTGGGGAATGACACCAAAGCTCTAGTGCCCATAGCAAGACCCCTGCCCTGGGACTCACAGATCCATCTGTGTCATAGGGAAGGGAGAGTCTGGAATCATGATGACGCCTGATACCCAACCAAGCTCACACACTCTATGACTCGCAAATCTCAAGAACATGCTGGAGTCCTGTTTAAAGACTTGATTCCAGCCTGGGCCTTCCCTCCCCATGCCCAGTTGTCCCTCACAGGAGAAGCCTGGGTGTTTTGTGCCCACAACAGAGGCCAGAAAGTCACCTCAGAAATCCAATTCCTGTGATGTCCATATCAAGATTAACAGTCACATGTTCATTTGATAAACATCCCAAGATCCATAAAAAGGTCCACAAACTTTGACCTAGAAACTCCAAAACTAGAAAATTTATCTAGTCAGAAAAACAAACAAAAATTTGTGTAGAAAGGTATTTAATGGAAACAGCCAGATATGATACTAGTTAAATAAATTACCATACTCTAAAGAGGAAAATAATATGCATTGTTTCTGGAGACTATTTCACACCATGAAGCTGGGAACTGGGTCATGGTAGGCCTTGTTAGGGACCAAAAGTGCAGGGCTGAGCAGCTCGCTGCTGCAACATGGCTCACATCCTCCTAGTGAGGCCTCTCGGCAGAATGCCTTTCAGATCTTAGAAGTATGATTTTTTAAAGTCACGCATTTTCTCCAGGAGGGTAGCATTAAGACTTGCATTTTTTTGCCAACTTACTAGTGTGTCCATGAAATGTGCCCATGACAGCTGATCCAAACATTATCAATTGCCAAAAAGAGAAAGAAAACCCCTGTGAGGAAACTGATGCAAATGCTGTGGAAGGACCCTCCTTCCCTCCTGAGATCCCTTCTGGTAGTCTCTGGCATAAGAGACCCTCTACAGGTTCATCCCAGGGCATGCAGCAGTTGGATTGCGCCCTCCCTAGGGAATTGGTTTCTTTTGACTGACACCAAATTGTACTTCATTTTTTAAAAAATTTTAAAGATGTGGGGTACAATTCAGATTTAGGTATATAAGTGGACATTATACAGGTAAAGTTTGGGCCTCCCTTTTGTCCCCACTTCACCTGGTTTGAGATCAGGTACCCTTATTGATGTTATGTGTCACCTCTCTCTCCCCTGGCAATGTCCTGCTACTGCCAATCCCTTTCCCACTGTAATATGGTAAATGTTCAGGGTCCACTTATAAGTGAGAACATGTGGTACTCAGTTCTTTGTTTCTATGATCACTGAGTATGATAGACTATAAATCCATCCAAGCTGCTGCGAAGTCCATAATTTTGTTCTTCTTTATGGCTGCATAATATTTCTGAAAGAACTAGAAGTTGACCTTCCATAAGACCCAGCAATCCTCTTTCTGGGAATATACCCAGAGGAACTTAAATCACTCTACAAAAAAGATACCTGCACATGCATGTTTATTGCAGCACTATTCACAAAAGCAAAAGCATGGAACCAACTGTGCTGCCTATCAAAACTGGACTGGCTAAATAAAAATGTGGTACATATACATGATGGAATATTCATCAGCCTTTTTAGGGAACTCAATTCACTTTAAATCCAGAAGTGTTTTCTATTCAACCCTTAATATAATAAAAATAGATCACACTGTCAATTCATTCATTCAACAATCATTTACAGAGCATCTCACGTGTGGTGAGTACTTCCCACACACCATTTATGCCATCTGAGCAGCCCAACAACCTGGTGAAGAGGGTATTATCATGTCCTACCAACTAGCAGATCTGCTCTGATCGCACATGAAGTCATTAAGCCATATCTTGAAATTGTCCTCAGATTTCCAAGGTGCTGCATCTCTAACCACAACCCTGACAAAGTACTTCAATCTTTCTTTAATGATGAAAAAACGTTGGTATTCAAACTGCTAATCATTTTCCTCTGCCATGCAAATGGGACCCCAAAAGAAGCCTCTCAAACTCTCTGAGAACAGAGACAGTAAAAGACGGCAAATCTTGAGCCAGCCCTGATTCACTGGCTGCAGGAAACATGGAATCTCCTATTAATGACATGGGCCACATGTGCCATCCCACCATTCTCCACAGGCCCTCCTCTTTCCCGCTAGCCATCTCCCAGATAGCCAAGGGGACTGATTACCCAGGGTAGCTTCCTGGGCCTCCCTCTGAAAGTGGCCCAGCCCTCTATGGATGTCAGGAAGGATTCACCTGCTGTCTAGTCCCTGCATCAGGGATTCACAGAGGTCCCCTATGCAAGTTTATCACACCAAGGCTGGGAAATATGGCTCCTAGAACTGAGCTGGTCTTCCAGGAAAAACAGAAATATCTGTGTAAAAGACTCTGCAGCTTTACAACATAAGTGATTAGAATAAATCTTTGCTCTGCAGTCGGTAGGGATTTATGGTTTGCCAGATACATTTTTGCAAATGTCATTTCCCTTCGATTCTGATCCTCAGAGCAACACTGTGAAGTCACCATGAGAGGTATCTGTGCCATCTTGTGATGGGTGATGGGGAAACAGAGGCTCAGAGACATGTCATTGTTTGTCCAGGTCCACACACCCCTGTACCCCAGCACTTGACAGAACCCAAACTTAAATCCAGGTCTACCTAGAAGCCTCTACTACACCAAGTGGGTAATTGGAAGCATTGCTTTCAGATAAAAGTACAGTGAAAACCACGGCTCTTTTTTCTCTCACTCTGTCCCTCACCCTTCCCCTCAGAGGCTGCAATGAAACAAGGTCAACAACATCAGTGCAATGTCATTTCACATCTTGCGCTGAACCTGACTGGTCAGAGACCCAATGTGTATCTGAGCGTGCTTAGTCCCACAGCCAGCCCACACTTCCTACGTGGGAAGGACGCCAACACAGGGGGTAGGAGGGGAACAAGGAGATGGGTGAAAGTTTGAAGCAAATGATGGAGCAGGGAAGCAGGGGTTGCATAGAGCACTTGATAGACATCATCTCACATAATCCCCACAGTAACTCACATAGCAGGCAATACTAGCCCATTCCATAAATAAGGGAATTCAGGCTCAGAAAAGTTAAGTGACGTGCCAAAAGTCACACAGCTAACGTGATAGAACTTGGATGTAAACCGAGGATCGCCTGTTCCTGAAAAGCCATGGGACAGAACTACATTTCCAAAAGAATTCTCTGAATCGCTCTGAAAAAAAAAGAGTGCTATAGTTTGAACGTCCCCTTCAAAACTCATGTTGAAACTAAATACCCAACGTGGCAGTAATGAAAGGTGGGGCCTTTAAGAAATGATTGGGTAATGAGGATTCTGCCTTCATGTATGGACCGATCCATTCACAGATTAATGAATTAATAGGTCAATGGACTAATGGGTTTCATGGGAGAGGAACTGGTGGCTTTGTTAGAGGAAGAGAGACCTGAGCTAGTATGTTAGACCACTTCGGGCCCTTGCCAGGCAATGTCCGGGCTTCAGAGAGCTCTTACCAGCAAGAAGGCTCTCACCAGATGCAGCCGCTCTACCTGGGACTTCTCAGCTTTCCTAACTATAAGACATAAATTTCTTTTCTTTATAAATTATGCATTTTCAGGTATTCTGTTATAAGCAACAGAAAATGATCTCATGCAAAGGGAAAGATAATTGGGGCAAAACAACAAGCAGCAGTGTACTCAGTAGGCAGGGTCTGCACCCAGCCTGAGTCTCCATGCCTCTCCAGGTCCCTCGCCCATGTGGGCCTGCTCAGCTGCCAGGCTGTTCTTGTACTGAGAGGCATCCCAGGGCCAAACTAACTTCCTAGTCCTGGCTCTAATTGTCCATAGTTCTCCCTAATTTTCCCACTATCGTAAATGTTTAAAGGATGCTCTCTGTATACCTGGGAGAGAGGGTAAAGTGAGCAAAAAAGACCTTTATTGTTAAGCATTAAACCTTTTCTTCATCGGAATCCCAAAACTGCTCAGTCTTCTTCTAGTTCTGCTGCTATGCAGGTGGGGCTAGAGCTGAGATTCTTCCTGGCTGGCCAGGGCACAGTAGCCTGTAACACAGGCCTCCCAACTCTGCTCACACTGGAGCCCTTAGGACAAGTGCTAACCTCTGAGTCCCAGTTTGTAAATGATAGTGATAACTCTTACTCATGGGACTATGTTGAGGAGTAAATAGCATCTTTTATACAAAATGCCCAGGACAGGAGACACCCAACAATCTGAAGTTCCTCCCTCCTCTCTGTCCTTTGCCTCTCCAGTTCTAGCACTCTCCTCTTACTTAGAGCCCACCTGGAACAGTGCCACAAACAGTCCCTGCCCTAGAAAGGGCATCCTCTCTAGACTGCACATCAGTGCACAGAGCACTGGAGGGTGGAGGGCCTTTCTCCCCCTCAGTCTTATACTGTCTGAACTTCTCCCCTGGGCTCTGCTCCTAGGTGCCCCTTAGGTCACCCACCCAACCAAAGGACTCCCAGCTGGCTCAAAGATCTATGGCTGGGGCTGGGGCTGCTGACTCCAAGAATACAAGACAGAGAGGCTACCTGCTGCCCATCTCTCCACCCTGAGTCACTTTGCTCTTTGCTCTCAGGCCTCTGTTCTGCCTATGACCTACCTTTCACCCACTTGTCCCATAAAAGCCTTGCCTATCTGCCAGGTGGACTCTCCTCTAGCTATAGATGAAATAGGGCTATAGATGAGATAAAATCCCCATGACCAGGAGAGCCCTAGTGCCTGCCCCTCCTCTGGTGCCCAAGTCTGGGGAGGTAGCTAACTGTGCCCAGGCAATCAGAAGACAGGATATTTCCACCAAGAAAAGTGTCTGGGCCCCAGGGAGGCCTTTAGAAAACCCAATTGGGAAACCCTTTGCAGGAACACCAAGCCCTCCCTTCCTTCCGCTCAGGCTGGGCCAGTCAGGTGGAAGAGTGTACAAAAGGTGCCCCCTGAGTGTAAAATGCACACCCACTCACAGCTGCCATGATGGGGTGCCCACCTGGCCCTGACGGCTTTCACCTGGGAGGAGCCAGCAGCCAGCAGAAAAGAGGCAGTACCTGAAGGGTGAGGGGCCTCCTGGCTGAAGAAGGATGATGGAATCACGGAGAAAGGTTGGTTTTCTCTTCAGCCTGCCAGGATAATGTCCATGTGTCTCTAGTCTACAAAAGGGGCTTATTAATTAACTGGACCCTAAGTCAAAGAGGAGATACTCATTTACAGTCATCTCTTGAGGGAAGACAGAAGAAAGAGAATATATATGTTTGCAACTGATTGCAGTTGATCCAAAATAGATTATCTGATGAAATAATTTCCAGAGAATAATAAGTACCTTCATTTCAGTAGAAATCCTAAGTTTGTTTCTCAGCAAAATATTTCTGAGTACCATGTAGAAAGGCACAGTGTAAGACAGAAGAGCCCAGGTGTGACAGGCAGCAGGCGTTCAAACAAATGGTGCTCAGTGTTCAACAAAGGTGATCTCTTTGGGGCTGAACACCAAGTTGAGCTGAGGCATTTACAAGACACACACTTCCCTACAGCAGCGTGAAAAGCTGTCAGAGTTCAGTCCAGGAGAGTGGAATGAAAGCAAGGTGGTAACCACATCCATTGTCTTCCACCATCCCAGATCACTATAAGTTCTGGAAACATCTGCAGAACACACACCTCACCAGTCATTGCCATTTAGGAAGACAACTAACTGGGTAACAACTGGAAGTTAAGGCAGAGCTCAGGATTCGCCCACTGCACCTGTGTTTTGATGGGCACTGAGCTCTGATTTCACAAGTTTAGCAGACAGAACTCACCTGAGGTAAACGCACCCAGGTGAACACAGACATCTGCATGCAGAGGCAGCAGCACAGCATGGCAAGCCCCTACTTTGCCCAAATATTCCCCAAATGACCTTTGGCCCCCTCCATCATCTGGGGTGCCCAGTCACACACCCCCAAGAACTTGCTTGTACATTCTGAGAAAAGACGTGTGTCCACCCAGAACCAGTGAGCGGCTGGCAGTACTTACCCCACTGCAGAGGGGCCAGCTGCAGGTGCTCCAGGACCAGCTGGTTCAGGAGGCCTTCCACACTCGCCTCGCCACTGCGTTTCAGAGAGGGGTGAGCCTTGGTCAAGGAAAATTCGGCTCTTGCTGAGTTCCGAGACAGAAGTTCTGGAAGTCTGTACACTGAGACCCTTCTACAGCAGATATGTCTCTCTTCTCCAGGGATGGACTAACCAACTACTGAGATATCATCCTGAGTATGTGGAAGTCAGAGGCATATAAATACACCAAGTGCCTCCCTTCCCTCACCCCCAAATCTGTTACATTAAGTTATTGTGATGTAGAAAATGGAAATCCACTGGGATAATTTTAATCCACCAACTATTCTTGCTGGGAGAAATAAAGAGAAATGGAAGGTTATTTTTCCTTAATAAAACATGCAAACTGTGGTTTACTGTTCAATACAACCCATGAGTTCCTTGACATGTATCAATTTCATGCTGGTTTCACATTTGTCCTGTTATACATCTTGATGTAATTACACATATTATTACGAATGGGCTCACTTAAGCGAGTTAATAATCAAGGAAGTCATAAAGTCTCTCAGCAAGTATCAGTGGATGAAGAAATTAGGTTTAGAAATGCAGAAAATAGAAGTCTCCCAGGCGCTAATATTAAACAGTCAATGTGGTTCTCAGAAACAGATCTATAAACCTCTTTTCCTTTTCTGAATAAATTAAAGCTACTGTATTTAAGTTGCAATAGAAAGGGACATTTTTAGTTTCTGACATTCTCTAATAATTGGGAAAGTGGGGAAACGCCCCACTTCTTTCATCTTTTAGCAAGTTAATAACTCCCTTCAACAAACATATCCAGTTTGTCTGAAGTGAGTCAGGCACAGTGGGTGGGAGGTACTGAGGACAGGAAGGATGGGCCGTGCACCTTGAAGCTGTGAGGCTCACATTCTGTGAAGATGGCAACACAGAACCTGAACATCACATTTGCCAAGGCTAGGGACGATGGTGCGGGAACAAAGCCCTTGTGGGTTGAGGTAGAAAGGGACAGAGACTGGGAGGCAGGAACAAGGGGGAGCAGAACCAGGAAGGAATGGGGGGTGCCTGTGTCTCTTCTGCTGGCCCAGTGGGGGTTGGACTCAGAGGCATTGAGCAGAGTAAGCACATCTATCCTGTCAAACAGTCTAACTGAGCAGCCATGGAAAGCTGTACAGACAGGGCTGCCCATGAGAGCCAGGCTGGCCACACAGCTACGGCAACACACAGGAGGACAGTCTAAGGCAGCAACATACTGGTGTCCAGGGGCTCAGGAACCCATGCCCACCTGAGTCCTAGTTTAGCTTTTTAAGACTTCTTTCAATTCTTCCAAAATACTGTGCACTCTCTCTGAACTATTATACTTTCCATCTCATGTTCTGTGCCTTTTGCCTGGAAATGTTTTTCCCTGCCCTGTCTCCTTCTTGACTTCATTCTTTATGTCTCAACTTAGACCTTGCTTTTCCTCCAGAAAGTGCTACACATCCCCTTGACAACCTGCATGAGGTGCGACTGGCTTCCCCTCTCACCTGTGAGCTCCATGAAGGCAGAGACCTGGTCTTGAGGCCTACAACAACGTCTGGTTCACGGCAGTTTCTCAATAAATATTGTCTGATGAACAAATGAACACTGAAAGAGCAAGCATCCTAGGAAAGAGCACAGGGACCATGCCTCATTCAGTGCCACAGTTATAGCCCCTTAATATGCAGCACAGCTTATGAGACTTGGCAAACCTTCCTGTGGCCTGAGACCTGGAGTCCTCCTGGTGGTCTCTTCAAATTCTCAGGGCTCATTTGCTCAGGGTCTTCATGCCATTAGCTCCAGTCCACCCATGCTGTTTGCTACATACCACACCAACCCATCCCTTCCTCCCCCACCAACCCTCAACAGAGAATCTGAGAGCTTGGTAGCTGTTACTGAAGCTCTGGGATTCTACAGTGGCGTCCTGGCCCCAAGCAAACTGCACTTGCCTCTCGCTGACTCTCTTCCCTCTCTTCTCTGAAAGGACAGTTTCTGGAGACTCAACCTGGCTTTGAATCCTGGCCTCACCACTGATGAACCTTGGTCAGTTTACTTGGAGTTCCTAGGTCTCAGTTCATCATCTGTAAGATGGGCATGCTACCAACTTCACAGGGTTGTCATGAAGAATGTATGGCCTGTAGCAAGCATTAAATAAACATTTCCTACTGTTAGTATTAAACCCACTTTCTTCTTCTCTCCTATTTCTCCTCTCTCCCTGAGGAGATACAGAAACTTCTCTCCTTGCCTCAGGAATTCAGCCATCACTTTTGTTGCTTCAAATTCCCTTAGGGGTCTTACTCTCCCACAAGCAATTTATCAAAGTGTTTCTTCCAAAGATAATTCTCTCCCTTAGAAGAATTCTCCAAATGAAATTTTCTCCATCTCATTACACACACAGCTTATGTTTGTTGAACTGATATTGTTCTTGATAAATACTCTGCAATGCACCTTTAATTATCTTATTTGGTCCTGTGACACTCCTGGGAGATAGAATTCATTAATTCACTTCATTCATTCAATTGTTCACAAGTAGCTATGAGTATATCTTTAGTGATATTAAGCTAAAACTGTGACCCAAGCCCCAAGGGAGACAATCTTGTAGAAAAATACTGATCTCCAGCAATCTCACTTCTAGGTTTATACCCAAAGAATTGAAAGCAGGTCCTCGAATAGATATTTGCACACCTGTGTTCACAGTAGTTACATTTATAAGAGCCAAAAGGCAGAAGCCACTCAAGTGCCTGTCAACCCAAGTTTCATATGAATGAATAAACAAACTGTGGTATATTCACAAGATGGACTGTTTTTCAGCTTTAAAAATGAAAGAAATTCTGACACATGCTATGACATGAATGAACCTTGAGGATATGATGCTGTGTGAAATAAGGCATGCATCAAATAACAAATACCACATGGTTCTTCTTACATATGATTCCTAAAGTAGCCAAATCTACAGAGATAGCCAGGTTCTTCTTACATATGATTCCTAAAGTAGTCAAATCTACAGAGATAGCCAGGGACTGGGGGATGCAGAGAATGAGAGTTGGTGCTTAATGGGGACAGCATTTTGATCTGGGAAAGTGAAAAGATTCTGGAAACAGATGGTGGTGATGGTTGCACAATAATGTAAAAGTATTTAATACTACTGAACTACACACTTAAACATGGTTAAGGTGGTAAATTTTTAAAAAACTGCCAACCCAAGAAGGAAGTCTGTAATTAGCAAAAGGAGTTACACTGGGGGAATCAGGGAATCAGGGAATCAGGGAGGGACCCGTAATCAGGTACAGAGAACTGAGAAATGTCCCAGTGCAGGGGACATCTGAGCCGAGTCCCACAGCAGGAGCTGGGCAAGAAGGGCTGCTCCACAGTAAAGGTGCAGCCCACATGGGCTTGGACCTTGGAGAGCTACAGCAGAGGGGCATGTCTCCATTCCACAGAGGAGGAAACAGAGGCCTCAGAAAGGCAGGCGGCAGTGCTGGCACTGGACCCTGGCACCTGCTGGCCTTCCCTGCCCCTTCCTAACTCTGCCTCAGGTGCCAGTGTCCCCTCCTTGTGTGCAGTCACCGTGTCCTTTCATTAATGTTACATCAGTGGCTCTGTCTCCTTCCTAGTTGGGCCGTATCTCCACGAGGGGTACTCCCTCTTGGGGTGCAGATGTGAGGAGTAATTAGGGAGTGCATTCAGCCAGTTTGCCTCTCCCACGATGGTGACCGAGGCTGCTCCCCCAGGCCTGTTTTGACAGGCACTGCAGCGGGGTGCCCTTCAGGGAGGTGGCACTTCTCAGTTCCATTATCTTCAAAAATGTAAATCCTACTTTCTCTCTCAATGTGCCAGCACAGGTGGAGAGTGGTGGGTGCTTTGGCCATCCAGGTTTTTTGGGACCTCAGGCATGACCTGCTTGGCCCCCTCCGCAGCCCTGAGTCACAACAGGAAGGCCAGTCCTCATAGACAACTGGGCATTGGGACTTCTGTTTGGAGCACCCACCACAGCTGAGGAGGGACATCTGCAGAGGTCAAGATGGTGCCCCAGGGCTGCACCCTTCTCAGGAGAAATGGCCAGGCCCACAGAGGCCATGTCATCCCACGGAAGGCAGTCCATAGCCAGTGACTGACCAAAGCCAGGGCTTGCAGAGGCCACCTCTTGCCTCAAGATGAGAACGACTCTGGTCAAGTCCAACTCCAGACTCACAGGATGGGTTCTCAGGACTCTCTTAGGAGACTTCAGGTTCTGGGCATGTGGCAGGCTCACAGTCTGAGTGAGGGTTGATCTAGATGGGTGATGGAGAGCCAACGCCTACCATGAGGGGACCCTCTCCAGACATGTTTTCTCAACTTGAAGATGGGGAAAGTGAAGGCTTGTCTCCCTGGAAGCATCTGTTCTTCTCATAACCCAACATCGAGTTCAGGGCATTTAGGCCCAAAGTGGGGCTAGGGAATACCTGTGGCTGTCTGGGCATGGCCAACTGGCTCCCAAGGAGGGAGAGCTGTTTATCCCTGTGGTTAGACCACCAGCTTTCACAACAGCCACCCACTCCAGCCCACAGCAGTATCACCTACACAAACAGCCAAGTTCTTGAGTACATGGGAACCCACTCTCAGTTTCCCAGAAATTTAATTTTCTTAAGAGGAGTTTCTTGGTATTAAGAATTTATTGGCTGGGAAGGTCTCTAGTTTTATGAGCAGGGCACTGCACAGTGTTTCATTTCCATGGATAATGAGTGAACTGTTTCTCTTCTTTTAACCCACAGATTTGAATATTCTAATTTTAATGCTCAATGCACCATATTAAATTATTTCTCAAGGTGAGGAATTTGACAGTAAGGCAATCTCATCAAGAGAGACTAAAGAACTTTTCTAAAGGTGGGAGAGGATGGTGTTGTGCAGACACACAAGGGCGGGGTGGGCCCTGGGCTGTGTGTGCTCCAGTGGCTCTGCTGAGGGGCATGGGTGTGCTGAGTCTGAAAGAGAGGTTTACAGCCTCTGTACACAGCTGTGCCTCCTCTATATCATGGGAGTCATTAATACCCAGTCCACAGATGGTCAGGAGGGTGAAAAGACAAAAGGTGGGAAGACTTTCCACCTTACCTATTCTACAGGCTCTGTGGGAGCTAGAGAGAAACTCACACTTTGTCCTCCAAAGATTTCCAGTCTAGAGGAAGCACACTGTGTTTCTTGGAGCCTCCATGAGGGGCTCCTTCCTCTGTACTCCACAGCTCTAGTGACACTGCTCTCCTATGGACCTTTGGAGGCTTCATGCTAATGGTCTACTTGCATATCTGTTTCCACAGCTAACCTTGAGATCCACGTTCTCACAGTGATTACAGACCCTAGACACACCCTACTCTCTCCTTTCCAGACTCAGTGCCAAGTTCGTCTTCCTGGAATGTCCCTTCCCCTCCTTCTACCTGAAAGACTCCTCTCTTTTACACCCAGCACAACTGTGCCCCTCAGCAGAGCCACCTGAGCACAGCTGAGTGCCCACCACACCCTGGCACATCTGCACAGTGCTCTTTAGAGCTTTAATCCAATGACACTGCAGCCAATGGCTCTCTTGTCTCCCTTGTGACACCATGAGCTCCTTTGCCACCTTTAAAGTTCTAGTGTCTCACACAACTGCTGGGACCAAAAGTAGTTCTATAATCATTGGTTAAATAATTTAATGAAAGCATGCATGTAAATTACATAAATGTAGGAATGAACAAATGGATGATTTTCATCAAAAACGGATCCTTGCTGGCTCAGCCACAACTCATCTTTAGAATAAGAAGATTGAACTCTCTGACAGAACTACAATGGTATCACCAGGAATAACTGATGCAGGCATCAGCACAGAGCCAGGCACACATGGCTATTACTGCTCAACACGTGAGAGAACCAGCCTCAGGAAGGTCAAACAACTTGCCTGCTGTAAATGGCAGTAGGGACACTAAGCCTAGCCCATGACATCACTTAGCAAAAAATGATGCTAACAGGGGTTATGTCTAGAATTCCTGGCTGAAGAAAGCCCGCCTCTCCGTCCACGGGGCATAGTGGGCACAAATGCAAACCCACTCCCAGATAACTCTGACCAGTTCTGTGGACTCTTCCACAGCCATCACTTGGCATCTGCATCCCTGCCCACAGTCACCATGTAGTGAACCCCTCTGCATTCTTGTTACTCAATTGGCCACAACAGTACTGCCTGCTGTGATGCTGCCAGTGAGAAAACACAGTAAGTGTTATTTTTGAGAATTCTTAGAGGTTTCAGGTAATTAATTTTCATTGAGAAAAGATTTCTAGAAGGTCCCAGGCTGGCTCAGGGCAGCCCCCTGCACACTCTACTGGACCAAGTCTCTACACCAATAAGACCCTAACCAAGCAGTGTGAGGGGCTACAGCCCTTCTGAAGGGAGCGGCCCAGAGATGGGTCAGTGCCAACCCAGACAAGACCATAGGTCACTGTGCACATGACTTGGTGATGTTGAGTGGGGTGCTGTCCTTCCTCAGAGGCGTCAACCCTGCTGAGTCAGTCTTCCCACCCTGCCACCTGCCTGGGCTGTGTCCCATTGCTGTGGTGCCCCAGCCATAGAACTAGTCATTCCCAGAAGTCATCCCTCAAAGGAAACACCATCCCCTGAAGAGTCTGACGAGGACTAGACCATGAGAATGTGCCTACAGTGTGGAGAAGTTGCTGCGTCCACTCCCTCCCTTTGCAGCCATTATGTGACAGCTATTTTCTCTTTCATAAAAAAAGACATCAGATCTCCCTCCTTAGCTCATGATCGAATGAATCCCTGCAAGGCATGCTGTGATTCACTCTAATCAAAGACAGAGGGGGAAAGTGGTAATGTGTGTGCTATGCTGGCAAGCTGAGTCCAATTTCACTGTTTTGGGTTTGGGCATTTGGCAGTCATCTCACAGCCCCCATGACTCACAGGCACACCAAGTCATGCTCAGAGTAGTGACCAATTCTCAGTGAAGGAAACACTCGGTGGGGAGTTCAGGCTCAGAGTCATTCAACTGGGTGCCACACAGGAACAAGGAAGGCAAGGGATGTTGGCACACTCCTGAAAAGGAATGCTGTGGGCACTACAGCAAATGCTTTACATGTTCCCTTCAACCAGGTTTAGGTTTGGGATGGTTGACACTCTTGAGCAGGGGGAGAAAAACCAGAAGCCAGAGACCTCAGTCCTCATCCTGGGCTACTCAGCGAAGAAGCAGCTATCTACCCGAACACCTTCCGACTGCAGCGCCCAAGCCCTTTCCTACAACACGGCATCTCCAGACAGGGAAATAACTTGCTCAAGAATACATCTGCCAGACTGACAAAAATACAGAAGTTTGAAAGCAGCCCTACTGTCAAAGCTGGAAGAACACAGCACATTCATACTTTGTGGTCATATTTTGCAGCTAGAAAGGAGAGAGAGAAAGTTCTCCATGAAATGAGACTTTTTCCAAGATAAGATGCAAAACAGCGTATAACTTTTGGACAAAAAAGGGAGATAAAATAAAGAAGACTGTGTTTGCATTTACTTATAGTTCAGAAAGCAATCCTGAAAGTTTATATAAGGAGCAAACAAAAGTAGATGCTGGGAGGAGGAGAGAGAACAGGCAAATGGGAATAACTTTTTTTTAAAAATTTTGAACCATGTGCCCCTATTTAAAATAACATAAAGATTATTTCAGAAAAAGTAAACAACAGAGTGCCTTTGGTAACATCATGAACACAACTAAATGGTGTGAGTTGGCCACAGGCCTGGGACACATGGACATGGCTGAGCTCAAGAGTGAACCTCACCCCAGTCAGAAGGGGAGGATCTAGGAACTGAATCATTGACACATGTGTCAATGATTAAAATGCACATTTTCCCTTTTTTTCTGCTTTCTTTCCTGATTCTCTTCAGGGCTTACTTTCATGTGCATAAAATTAAGACCTCAGACTATGTCATGTTACTTTCTCATTAAAAACCTTATGCCAAGCTTCTGAGGCAGGCAGTACCATGGCACCTGCAGAATAGAAGCCATGCCTAATGGCCCTGACCAAGTCGAAGAGCTCCAAAATGACAAGTAGAGGAGCAAGTTAGCCTGTGAGTAACTACAAAGTTGTCAAATGGCACTGGGGCTTTGGAAACCATAACAGTAACGTATTTCTATATTAATTTGCTCTCAGATGTGAGCCGTAAAACTATACACCTGAGCTAATAAAGCTAATTACCTGCATGCACATTCTCCTTCCTTTCAGCCCCATAAGCCACCTCAATGGCCTTGCCTCTGAGCCTGTGCACAGGAATGGCAAAGCTGACTGGCCAGTCAGCCACTCCTACAGCCACTGCTGTAATACTACAATATACAGTGGCAATGGTGGCAGTGATGGTGGTGGCTACTATTTCTTAAATACACAGACCCTGGCGTTTGGGGCAAGGGGTCAATAAATAATAATGATAGTAGTAATTACTGTCCTTATTGCTACCACAGAGAACATCTCCAAGGTGCTTATACTTGTGAGGGAGGTGTGGTGTAAGGGCTCGACATGTATCTTCTCACTTTAATACTCACTACTTTCAAATTAAGGCTGAGGTGAGTGGATTGCCAGAGCCCGCGAGTTCAAGACCCACCTAGGCAGCGAGAACTCATCTCTACAATAAAAAAAAAAAAATCAGCCAGGGGTGGTAGCGCCTGCCTGTAATTCCGGCTACTTGGAAGGCTGAGGTGGAAGGATCGCTGGAATCCAGCAGGTCAAGGCTAAGGTGGCCGGGAGCGGCCACTGCACTCCAGTCTGGACGACTGAGTGAGACTCCAACTCAAAAAAAAAAAAAAAAGAAAAGAAAAAAGACTTCAGAACACGGTGGGTGGGAAGCAGGTACTGCAATTTTCATTTAAAAGATTTAAAAAACAAAACAAAACTCAGGCCCATGTAAGAAAAAAGAAAGTCAGCACTACTAGGAAGTGGCAAGGTCCAGACTTGAAGCCAGGCAGCCTGACTCCACTTTCAGAGATTATGGGATACATTGTATCAATTTCTCAAAGTAAATCTAGAAAACAGGATCCACATGCCCCACTTTGGCAAAGACCCTGCTGCCCACAGGCCCAGGTCATACCTGTGGCTGGCCAGCAGCCAAGTCAACATCTGCACCCAGTCTGGCCGATGTCCTCCTTCCAGCCCAGATGAAAACCCTGCTGGGGAACTCTCCGTGGTGCTGCCAAAGAACTCTCCGTGGTACTGAAGAGGCTGCCTCCCCTCACAGCTCTTTCTAGTCACTTGGGGATGCAGCAATTACATTTCCAAATCCTCAGTGGGTTCTTATCTTTGCAATTCTGCCTGTCTCTTAGGAGGCAGAGGTGTTGGCAACAGAAGGACTGTGAAATAGCTGCTGAGGCCAACCCAAGCGTCATAAAAGTCCTCTAACCCACGCTCACTGTTTAAGGACTGACATCCCTGTGCTCCTGAGCCCTAAGAAAGCCCCAAGTCCTAGAGTATGTTAGTCCAGTTTACATTTCTATCTCTGGAGCAGGCTAAATGCAGTTTCTAATACCTTTTCAAGAAAACACAAGTTCCTCTCACAGTGCTCTCCGAGCTTGTCACTTTCTGCCTCAGAGGCATGACTGAGTTACTTGGAGTCCACTACAGCTTGCTCATGTTTCCTGTCAGTCATAAACCCTTGGAGGCAGTAAGCTGTGAGGCCCAGGGTCCAGGAACAGCCCTTGCTCAGTTTACCATCTCTGCCATCCCCTTCCCAAGGAGCAAGAGCCATTAGCAGGCAGTCCCACTTCCCCAACTGCTTCATTGCTTGGCTTTCCTGTGGGAATATAGTATTTCATAGAACAGAAAAAATGCAATCCAACAAAGAAAGAATTCAAAGGACTGCTTGTGGTTCTGAGCCCCGGGGGAGTACAGGATGTGCCCCTGGTCACCTGATTTCTGCCTGGGACATGGGAGAGGCTCAATAAATGCCTGCTGCCTTTCACTGAGCATCTATGATGCATCTGTTACCTACAGATTATCTCACTTAGTCTGCATAACAACTTCAGGTTGAGGAAACCTTTTCAGGAATATTAGGTAATGTTCTCCAAGCCATACAGCCAGAAAGGGTCGGAGTAAGGAATCAAACTCAGGGAGGGGCTTCTACTCTAAAGGCAGCCCCATTCCCTACCCAGATGCCTTCCATTAAGCCATGTTTCCAGCAGGATTGGCCTGAAGCCCAAAGGGTTCCAGAGCAACTAAGTCAACATCTCACCTTTGAGACAATTCCTCTAAAGGAACTGAGACTCTGAAGTGTCATCAAACTTGGGAAAGCACATGTATCAACCCCTCATGAGGGCAAGAATCCCTTGGACCCAAGATGGTTCCCTTTTTCTCCTATGAAGTTTTCTGGGGTAGGACATGAGAGCAGTGGAAACACAGATCTTCTCAGCAATGTTGGCTGAAGCCCATAAAGGCTGTAAGTTTGTCTCCTGCAGGTGAGATGGCAATGTATAATTCCATAAATAAATGGCATGTGTAAATGGAGTCCCCTCCTAAAGAAAGGGGGAGGGTGCTGCTACTTGCATAGGAAGAACATCCCAAATCTGGCCAGCAGTGAGCCCTAGCACAACACCTGGCAGGCTGTCCCTCAGCTCTGGGGGGGTCTATGCCTAGCCCCTACAGTTGTACCAGTCACCCTTGGTTCCAGACATTTGTTGCCATAACTGATTCCCAAACTAGAGCCTGGTGAGCACCTTGAGGGCAAGGAGCAAGGTTACTATCTCTGAGTCCCTAATTCAGATCTACAGAGCTGGCAGGTAGTAAAGGTCAACCGAATGAATACAGTTTTCCAGGAATGATGCAGAACGAACTGTATCGGTAGCTTTCAGTCACCGTTTCAATCAACAGATCTCTATCTAGACAAGCTTGGGTAAGGAAATATTTACTGAGCACCAGCTATGCACTTTGAGAAAAGCTACACTTTCCCTGGAGTAGTCTGCTCTGCATGAGTAGTTCACAAAGATCACACAGCATGTTAAATGTAGTGCCACATTTGAGCTTCATGCCCACCACAGGCAAGAAGCAGAGGATTTGCTTCAGCAACAAAAAATGGAAACTGAGGCTTATAAAAGTTACATATGCATGGTTCAAGCCTATAATCCTAGCACTTTGGGAGGCTGAAGCAAGTGGATTGCCTGAGACCAGCCTGGGCAACTTGTCAAGACCTCATCTCTACAATAAACAAAAAAATTAGCTGGGCGTGGTAGCACATGCCTGTAGCTCCAGCTACTTTGAAGGCTGAGGGAGAAGGATCACCTTAGCCCAGCAGGTTGAGGCTGCAGTGGCTATGAGCACGCCACTGTACTCTAGCCTAGGTGACACAGTGAGACTCCAGCTCAAAAAAAAAAAAAAAGAAAGAAAGAAAAAAGTTATAAATATGCCATAGGTGATGGATGTGACACACATCCTGTTCTTGCTGATGGTTTAATATCTCAGTCCCTTCCTTGAGCTTAAAATCTGGCCAGAGGAGAAAGGAATAAAAATTTTAATACTAGAAACAAAAAAGGAGATTCAGTTGTCCGCTGAATAACACAGGGGTTAGGGGTGCTGACTCTCTGCACAGTTGAAAATACACAGAAAACTTTTGACTACCTAAAATCTTAACTACTAATAGCTTACTGTTGCCCATAATCACCAATAATATAAATAATTGATTAACACATATTTTACAATAAAGTAAAGAAAACATTTAAAAAATCATAAGGAAAATAAAATGCATTTACTATTTATTAAGTGGAAGTGAATCATCATAAAGGTATTAATCTTTGCTATGTCCATGTTGAACAGGCTGAGAAGGAGAAAGAAGAGGAGAGGTTGCTCTTGCTGTCTCAGGAATGGTAGAGGCAGAAGAAACACCACATATAAGTGAACTCATGCAGTTCAAACCCATGTTCTTCAGGAACCAGTTCTACACTGAAGTATTATAGGTAATCCTCATAATCACCTATAATAGAGAAGCTGTGTTCCATGTACCTTTTCTACATACCACAGAGCTCAATGGTATCATTGCTCTGGTTTCTACTGCAACCTTTTAGAGCAGGAGTGAGCTGCATCAATCAGGCAACCTACAGACCAGTGGGAATTCCATCCTGGCTGCACAACACCCCCTTCCAACTCAACACTCTTTAAAGGCCTCACCAGGAGCTAGGGATCAGAAGGCCAGGGGAGAGAGCAGAGACAGGCCAGTACTGCCTGGAGACTCCTGTGTTAATTTTCAAAGGCAGGCAGCACAATCCTACCATACAGAACCAGACATGTCATGAACACACCATGCCGGGCAAGGAGCAAGTGGAGAGGAAGGCTGCATTCCATTATTCTACTAAAGCCATGCCACTGCAGTGACGCTGATCATATCACTCCTTGGCTCCACATTCTTCAGTGGTTACCAGAGCTCTTGGGACGAAATCCCAACTCCCTAGCACAAAAATACAAGCTCCCTCATGTATGTATGTCTGTATGTGTGCGAGAGAGAGAGAGAGAGAGAGAGAGAGAGAGAGAGAGAGAGAGAGAGAGAGAGAGAGAGAGAGCGCGTGTGTGTGTGTGTGTGTGTGTGTGTGTGTGTGTGTGTGTGAGAGAGAGAGAGAGAGAGAGAGAGAGAGAGAGAGACAGAGACATGTTCAACTGCTTGGAATACTCTCAGCCTTGTCATTCTGGTGCACATCTACTTGTCTTGTAGATCTCAAACATCACCTCATATGGGATGTCCCCTCTGATCCACCCCCATCCCAGAGGTCAACTTGTTCTTCCTCCCTGGTTGTCATCACCACATTGTACAAAGTGCCCATCCTGCCTTTGCCACACAGTGTCTGCCCACTTGACTCTGAGTACCTTGATGCATACTAAAGTATTTATTAATACCGGCTACATATGCCATTAGGTGCTGGGGACAGAAACACCAAGATGGGATTCTTCCTACTTCTAAGAAGCCCAGGCTCTTGATATTTCCTACTTGATGTTATTTGTCATTCTTCATTATTTATTATGTTTAATTATTTAGTCAATATTAGTACAGAGCCTTTTTGTTTACAAGTGTTTTCACGCATACTGTCTTAGTTAATCTACGTGTCTTGGGAACCATGAATGTTCACTTCCAAATCTCTGAAAAACACAGCCAGATGCAAAGAAAATGCAGGTTAATAAAACACCTTCTCTGTCATTTTCTGCTAGGCCATTAGCAGTAAAATGTTTGGTAATGTACCACAATCAAAGCTCATTTGAAACCGCTGGGCAGCTTTTGAGATCCTGTTTATATTTATGTGACTGAAGTGTACCATGGACTTGGTTTGACATTTTAGAAAAAAATGATTGCCCAGGGAGCTCTGCCCATGGGGAACATAAAGCCCAACAGGGATTTGTGAGGTTTGCTTCTGAACCTGTAGACCTGAGGTGTGTCAGCCTCATGTTTCAAAGGAGAAACAAGTGCTATGCCAAGAATGACTGGTTATTATACAAGGTCTGCTGAGCAAAAGCTGGAAATCTGTCATGAGAGAAGCTGATACAAAGGCTTTCACACTGACTTTGGGGTGAGCAGCATAAAGTGGGTGCTCTCTGGTGGGGCATGCCTTCATTTGGGGCATCTCTCCCCACATTGGAAAATAGGCTATCTGCATCCCACGTGCCAGCTCTGGAGTGAGTAACTACAGGTGCAGGGACTTAGCCCAGCCCCACTTCAGATCAAATAAATTAGCAAATTGTCATAAATAGAAATTACACTAATGGAAAGACTGCTTTAAATGATTAATGAGCCTCTTTCCCATGACTTTGTTTTCTAATTTGCATCATGAACTTTCAGAACACTGATGCTGTTGCTGTTCTCATCTCAGTAAGTGCCCCAGCATCTCGGCGGAGCTCCCTGGTGTCAGACACCCAGCTGGACAGAAAGCACCATGCAGTGTGATGTGCTGCCAAGGGGAGAGGTCTGCAACTGGTTCACTGCTGCAAATCTTGCTTGGATGAGAATATTCTAGAGTCCCACCCCAGAGAGTGGGTGAAATGGACAGAACCCTGCATGGGTAGACAGATACCAATCAACGTGTGCCCAAGGAATGCTGCCATCTCTACAGGCTTCCTCTAAAAAGTGGGAATGTCTGGAAGGCCATGCCAGAAGCAGAGGGCTCTTGTGTAATTCCTAGATAGAGCTGGGAGCACAAGGCAGAGGGCAGCCTGCTATGTGTGACCCCAGTTTTGCCACTGACCAGGTGAGGGGCTTGAAGCAAGTGAGTTAACCTCACTGGGCCTCAGTTTTTCATCTGTGAAATGTTGATTAAAAACTCTTTCAGAGAGTTGTTGTGAAACTTAAGTGAATAAATCTATGTAAATTGCTCAGAACGGTACCTGGCATTGAGTAAATGCCATATGGGTGTTAGCTGTTATTTAAGCTCTGGAAGTTTATGATTCTATTATATAAGATACGCATGCTCACAATAATTGTCTCATTTAAAATACACAGAATGTGTACATGCCCAACATGTACCCATCCACACAAACACAATACACATAGATCCATGTGCATGTAAGCACATACACACACATGCAGATTGGAAGCAATGGCGTGGATGCTGGGAAAGGCTCTTCCTCCATTCTCATGAGCCATATCTGAAACCTATGCTCTCCATGTGTTAAACCTGATTGCTTTCAAAGCAACTTTAAGGTGTGCATTGCTACCAGATTTGGATTTGGGAGAAACAGCTATCAAATCTGTGCCTCTCCCACCTTATCCTCTGCCCCCAAAGTCCAAACAGTCAGGGTGATGTGATGGCCTCACTGGCCAGGCACAAGATTTCTCTATGGCTGGCAAAGTTTCCCTGCTTTGAGAGATTAAAGGCCTCTGAACTGCGGTATTACAAACAGCAAGAGAAGTCAAGTTCCCTCAAGGCAGATACAAAATGCAACCCTGCATTTTACTTAAGATGATCAAGGAACCAGCTGTACTGATGACAGGAGCCGTTTGTACTAAAATTCACTTAGACAAAACTATTTCTCCAAACATGACTCTTGGAAAAACAGAGTGTGCTGTGTTTTAACAGTCTTGTTTAAAGATATTTAATTTTTTTTCAGGAGGTGAGAAGACAGAGCTCCATTAGGAAGCATCTTTGAGAATAAGTGAGAAGCCAATTTGAGAAGCTGAAGGGGGAGCCTACGTAGGACAGGTCAAGCAGCTTAATCCCTGCCTCTGTCTTAAAAGGGAGGAGAGGTCAGCTGAAGACAGCTTCTTCTCATTGGCAAGAAAGCCGTCTTGGAAACTGAGAACAAAACCCAGGTGTGGCTGTATTCCAGGTGGGTTGTCCTGGTCATGATCACCCAAATCCTGGACACTATACCCGAAGCTCTTAGAGGGTTATGCTTGTGAAAGCCCAAATAAAAACAGCTGACAAATGTCTCGGTCAGTGCTGAGCCTCTTCAGTTTGTATAAGGTAATTGTTATCTGCAAGGCCAAAGACACACAGCACTAAGCAATGACAGCATGAGACCCGAGCTGAGCTGTCCCTGGACCCCTCTTGTCTGGGAAGGCGGTTCCCAGAGGATGAAGGCCCCGGCACTGAGGCCACACCTGCCGATCACATCCTGCCACTTTTCAAGTCATGTGGGTTCATTTGGCCCCTGTATCCTGCAGAGATGTTCCACCTCCCATCAGGGTAGGAGATTCACAGACTTCTGAAGCCCTGTTTGCCTTGGGATCCCTAAGCCTCTGCCTCACTCGCAAAATAGCCAAATTGATTAAAAATACTTCTCCAGACAGAATACAAGAAGTAAATGCTTATCAGACCACTGGAAGAGATTGCTCAGATGGTCCAGGGCATTAGCCTTCATGGGGATCAGCCAAACTATGCACCCAGTTGTCTCTCTTTAACGGGTTGTATTAGGATATGTCAGCAAGTCTCACACCAATCCCTGAAATTCTTTTTGAAGAGAGATCTGCAACAAAAACAAGGAAAATGAGAAGGCAAGTTGATCCCAAGTTTGCTCAAAGCTTGTCCCTCTCCCGTTTCCACCACATGCGGGCTGTGTAGGGCTGCCTCTGGAAAAGAAGCCGGGCTTCAATACAGACTCATCTTGTTCATTACAAACTCCTTTCATAAATTCATCACAGCCCTCAGGGTGGTACAAATAAGCCAGTATTCATTCTGTTGGCCACATCATTGAAATGGAAAGTATTCATTCAACAAACAGTCTTAATACCTATGTGCTAAGGATCATATTCAGTACCAGGACTGGGGAAAGAGAACAAGCTCTATCAGGGCAGGGCCCACATCTGATTTTGTGAATCATGGTGTTCCTTGCTGTTCACTGTAATTTCTGGCACACAGTAGGTCCTCAATAAATAGCCACTGAATGAATGGGATTCCGCCTGACCTCAAGATAGCCCAATCTGGCAAGGGAGACAGTCTTCAGGAAAAAAAAGTTAATTTTCTGTACTTTTTAAAGACTGTCACAAACAAGAATGATGCACTAGGTGTTGCAGGAACCCAAGGGAAGGGGCAACTGCTGCCAGGGTGGGATGAGAGGGAGGTCAGTGGCAGGGAAGGCTCTGAGGAGCAGACAGCAAGGTCCACCTTAAAGGATGAATAAGGCAGAGCCTCGACTGAGGTCAGGTCACAGAGCAGCCCGAGTTCTTTCTGGAGGAACAGGGCAAGGTGAATTCACATTTGCTGACACCTTCCACGGTCAGGACTATGTCTGCACCTTGCAGATGTGGCCCTCAGTTGGAACAGTCAACAGGAAAATAACACGAGTTTTGGGATCCTGACTTGTAGGTGATCAAAAGTGTAGCTGATTCTTAGAACCCATCCTAATAGCAATGCTCTGCAGCAGGTTTCACTGCCACATGCAGATGCTGGGTGCAGCAGGGCCAGCCTTTGACCCCAGGGCCCTAGCCCTCAACAATGTAGTAGTTCTATCCCTATCTGGATCATGTGCTAAAGGTTATTATCTACTATTAACAGAGTTCACAGAGAGTTGGCTATATCTTTTCCAAGTTCAGTACAATTGTCCAATATTGCTGGCTGGAGAGTAAAAAGGTTAAAAGAAGAAGGTACTGAGGAGCTAAAAGTAAGCATATGTTTTATACCCAAAGCATCACTGTATATCAAAGAAGCCTGGCTCTCTGGGGCCAGATGCTGCCTGTGCCTGGCAGACACACGCCCACCCCTGAAGAAACCGCACAGACGTTACAGACAAGGAAATTCTTATCAAGAAAAAGCTCTTGGGGGTGAGATTCCCTTTAAAAATTACCAGACTAATGTGAGCAATAAGGACTAGAAAATGTATAGAAAGAACTTAATAGATTTTTGAGTATGAGGAGTCCTTTGTAAAAACTTTGATCTTGGAATAGAACAAGGATAAAAGCACAAAGACAGGAGAGGGTTTCCAATATGTGGTGTGCACAACAGCAAGACAGCACAGAGAGGATGCTGGACCCCGATGGGCACCATGGGAGCAGGGGCATGTCCTGCACAGCACCCCGTGAGGTAGGAGTTGTCACTGATCCCACTTCACAATGAGAACAGAAGCAAAGAGTGAAGACCTTGACCAAGGTCACACAGGGAGGGGACTGGCAGGAGGACTAGTGTCTGACCATCTATGCTAGGCTCCTGCCTGCTGGGTGAGTTCCCCAGCCTCTCACAAGAAATGTGACCACAGATTTCGTGGGGTGTAGTGAGGACAACACATTAAGTAGCTAACACATAGTAGCCAAACAAAAAGTGTTTTTCATAGTCATAATGATAATAAAAATGATAAATAGGGTTTAAGAAAAGAGACTTCTTAAAGAAAAAAAAAAGTATCTAATCCATTAGCTCATCTGTTGAGGCCCAGTGCCAAAGAGTGTACATCCCTGCAGAAGCAGTGAATTCTAGGGATGAAAACACCATTAAGGTCCCCTGTGCTCACCACCTCTTGGATGGCTGTCTTTCCTGGGCCAGCTCCTCCAAGTGAGGGCACCCTGTCCCCTACAGAACACAGCCCTGGGGACCACCACACCTGCTGCAGGAGGCTTGGGGGGGCACCTAGCCAGTTCCTTGGGATGGGATCCTAAGTGTCTTCACGGTGATCTCTCTGGCCCCAGGTTTCTTGTGATAAGCCTGTGCCTCTTTCACAGAGCAGGGATGAGGCTCAGAGAGAAGGGCTCAGGGAGGGGCTGGTCAGCAGGCTGGGGTCTACCCAGAGGCCACTAAAGTTCCCAGCTCTGCACTCTGAGGAAGAGAGCCCTGGGGTGCCCCCTCACAACTGGGAGAGGGGACCAGAAACAAAGGCCACTGTGTTTAATCCTTTGTCTCTAATGAAAGGAAGTGGGGAAGGGAGTGGGGGAAAGGGAGAGGAGGAAGGAAGAGAAAGAAGGGGGGAGGGAGAGAAGAAGAGAGGGTTGTAAGGAGGGAAGGAGGGACAGAAGCTCAGAGGATCACTCCTAAGTCTGAACTCTGCAGGCACCAGGGTTGAGTGTCCCTAAACTGAATTAAAGTGGCAAGAGGCTGCCTCCTCACTTCCTTCCCATGTCACTCCCTTTGTCCAGTCCCTCGTGGTCCCTGGCCTAGAACTGCTCCTGTGGCAGCTCCTCCACCCACCAACTTCCCCAGGTCCCATAGCTTCTTTGCAACTCACTTGTCACATTGTGGCCAGAGCAGCTATCTAAGACATCAATCTAGCCATGCCAACACTCTGCCTTCTGGGTCCCCCAGCCCTAAGGACAGCGTGGCACATAAGGCTCTTTTGAGGCCTCTCCCATCTCGCTGCGTGACCAGACACACAGAGCGTCTTAGCTCCTTGCTACTCTCCAGGCTCTGGATATGCTCAGAACACTGTCTACCACTGCTGCCCTGGACCTTATGGAAGCTGCTGTCTTGGTCTTCAGTGGTGCAGCGCAAGTGTTCATCTCTGCATCTGTTCCCTCCCCTTAGCCAGATGGCAACTCCAGAGCCCACCACTTAAGTACAACCAAGTCTGTGAAATGTGTGCCACTAACAGGTGAAGACTGGGGCTGGGGCTCTGGCGTCCTACGGCTGCTTATCTTGTAGACACAACGTAGACAAGTGTGTATCCATTGCAAGATCCCCATTTCCTTTAAAACATGTCTACCCAGCCTTCTGTGCTACATATGGGCAATTGATCTAACTATGGATGGGTGTCAAATTAAGCTCAAATATTTTTATGAAGTCTAAATATTTAGAAAATAGTATCAAAATGCATCAGGAAATTATTAGCCAATTCAATCTTTGGTCTTTCCATCTGCTTGGATTCAGGTTTACAATAGCAAAAGTCTGCTATTCATCCCATGCCAGATGTCATTACCAGATGAGAGAGAAAAAGAGGGAAAAGAGAAAGAGTGCTTGGAGGGTGGAAAGAGAAGGGAGATGTCCTTATTATTAATTCTCTCTAACTAAATTTCTGTATCAGGATAATCTCTCATAAACTTTCAATCAGTAAACGTGTAGAGTAGATGTGCCTGGCACATGGTAAGCAATCAATAAATTTTTGTTGCATAAATTATTAAGCAAATATGTAGAAGATAGGGGAGTCAAATGCAAAGGTATTTTCTGTGCATTTTGATAATAGTTTTCAAAGAACATAAGTGTTCTGTTGGCTACTATAATTCCATCAGTAGGCAATATGCACTGGGTAAGGATTGCTGTCTCAAAGGCAAGCTATTGGGGTTCTAGTGTTGGTTCTTCCACATTCCACATGGATCTGAATTGTGATTTGCATTCGCAAGATGAGGTAGTGAAACAGCTGTGGGAGCTGAGCTGCTGAGACATGGGCAACATGGCCCACACAACACCTAGTGGGGGACAGTGTCTGGGAAGTGGCAACTCTGATACTGGCAGGGCACGCCCCTATGCTCAGCACTAATAAGACCTGGAAAGAGGAGGTCCTGATTTCTGTGGGCGTGGGGACACAGGGTCGCAATTTCAACCATCCTGAGCTTCCTGCTTTTATCTGAGCCCAGAGCGAGATCATTCACAAGAATGGATGCCTTCCCACTGGCTACCCCGAGCACAATACCCCTTCCCCTACTGGTGTTGCTGGTGTTGAGCCCAGGTTGCATCAGCCCCATCCAGGCCTGCTTTGCACTGCACAGGGCTCCCTGTGTGAAGCTAAGGCTCCGAGACTCTGGATGACGGGCATCTCCTGCCTCACGTGGAGGCTTCCACAGTCAGAAGATACAGAGCCTCTCCAACCCTCAGCCTGTCAGAAAGACCCAACTGGCTCCTTGGCTCCCACATCACAGCACAGATACCAGGAGGTGAGTGCTAAGTGCTCCTCATCTCCCAGCCTGACAGTATGTAAATTGTTTGCATGGCCCTTCTCCTTGAAGTCTGGGACTTGGGGGTGGGCACTTTGCCAGCAAGCCCACCTGGGTTAGTCCCTGGCTCCACCCCTTACTGGCTGGTCTCATAGGCAAAGTCAGTTCACCAGGCCGAGATCCATTTTCTCCACGAAAACGACAGTGCTGATTGGGGAGATGTGGAAGAATTAAATGAGATGACGACCGCAGCATGCCTGGCATGTAGTGTGAATGAACGCCTGACGTGCTTCTTGCTACATCATTTTACTCATTCAATCAGCAAGAATTGACTATACCCCACTTTGTGCTGAGCTCCGTGGGGAATACAAGAGAAAGACAACTCCCATCATCCCCACCTGTTCACTTCTCTCTGCAGCGCCTGGACTCCACAACAGCCTGCTTCTGCTCACTCTGTGAGTCCCCAAGCACTCTGTTTTTAGTGTCTGGTTTACAAAGCCTTCTATCTACATGTAAAGTGCTTATTTTGTCACAAACTCCTTGGAGACAGTGGATCTACCAGGTCCAAAGTCACTCTAGCTTGAACAAAGGAACTTGCCTCAGGTTCTGGAACCTATGCTCTGTGTAGACTGAGAGTATTTTCAGAATCTAGGAGGCCACCTGGAAGAATCTGAGACCATGCAGTGCAATTTGAGCATCCCCATTCTCACAGAATTCATGCATGACTAAGATAATTAACAGACATTCACATCAGAGCTGCCTTTTTCCGGAAGATGTTCTCTGAGCAAGCCATTCTCTCTTCGGTATCTTTGGGACATTTCCTACCCTTGTCCCTTTGACAAACTTGTATCTACCCAGTAGCCACTCAGATGTCACCTCCTCTGTGAAGCCTTCCTGGACTAATCCCACCCCACAGTTTCTTCTTATAAGGTCACAGCACTTGGCGCAAGGCTCTGTCCTTACCTCCCTGCAGTGTATTTAATTCTCAGATGACACATCTGCTTTCTACTAGATGGGACAACTGCAATGAGACCTTGTCTTTGCATCTCAGCCTCTAAGTGCCTCACAAGATACATGACCCCAGAGTAGGTGCTCTGGAAAGATTGCAGAACAAACAAGCATGGGTATTTTCCAGAGCATTCACTTAGTCAGCTGAGAGTCTACTATGAGCCAGGCAGTGATCTGAAGTTCAGAGCAGGCTCAGTTATTTGTAAAACACTCTTTTATAGCACAGTCCTTCTGAAAACTCTCTCTGTCTTTTCAAAATGGCATCTTTATGCCTCGGTAAGTTGTACAATCCAATTTCAGCTTCTCAGACAATTGCACCCATGTTTTCAGCTGTCAGTCTGTGAACTCCTTGAGCCTGGCACTGATAGGTGGCCATTAGAACCTGTCACTAACATGAATATCAACACTGGCAAGAGACATGTGATCCAAAGACAAGAACACCATCAGCTCTAAGACCTTTCCTCACACCCAATCAATACTTCATTAAGTGGGGCCTTTGAAGCATTAAAGAGGTTAAATGCCAACCCTTTGGTCCATATCACCTTGCCATGACATTCCTGATCTATCTCTGGTTAAAATTCAGGAGCTAAACCCCTCTTGGGTGCTTCTCAGTGGTCAGAGACCCTGGGCCAGGGTGCACCAAGGTTCATGTGGGCCACCATGAAAAGGATATGATTCTCCAGTGGATGTCCAGTTTGCTGTTGATCTCCAGACCTCGGGCTTCCTGCCTCTCTTCTTCCAGCTTCTTTGGATTTGCAAATTGCCCCTTCTCCCCAGGGGATTCTGGGATACTCTCAAAGTTGAACTTATCCACTTGAATAGCCATTCTAAGAGAAGGGGGGAAACACAGCAGAGGATTAATCAGGAGGGCAATTTCTTCTGCTGGCTGTTGCAGAATCAGCACATGCCAGCATGAGATGGTATAATGAGTCATTATCGCTAGTAATTCATAATGGATTCATTCCAAGAAAATGAAATAATAGACTCCCAAGGTGGCTCTGACTTCAAAGCTGGTTCAACACACAGTTTGGAACTGAAGACACAGTCATAGATTCAAATCTCTGAGAAGATGCAAGTTATCCCCCAAGACAAAAATTTCAATTCTGTAACAGGGTAAGGCAGACAACACTCAGTGCACTGCAGACAGTGGGCTGAATTGTGATTTAAGCTCTTTTGTGGACAATCACAGAGAATGCTGGCAATTACCTAAGCCTGGGGATGGACCCCCAAAGTCCCAGGAACTCCCCATTCATCCTCTGACTTCCTCCTGCCACCCTTCCCATGGTGAACTCCTCCAGTCAGGTGGGCTTGCTTACCATGCCCCACCCTCCAGCTGCCCTGGCCCCCGTGCTACCACTCCCAGCTTCCTGTCTCTTGAGCTGCTGCCCATCCTCCCTTCAGGTCTCTGCCTTGGATCACAGCCTCCACAAAACCTCCCCTCTCAGCGCTTGTCCAATTCTCTTACCCTTCTGACAGTTTCTAAAATACACCAAACTCTCCCTGCCTCAGCCTTTACACTCACTGCCCCTCTATGTCTGGAATATTCTTCTCCCGGGCCTTGGCATAGCTGGACGCTTTCCATTTTGAGGCTGGAGCTTGAGAAAGGCCTCCCCAGGCCGCCTTGGCTACAGCAGCATTCTCTCTTCACCCTCCCCCCATTCTCTACTGCAGCATCCAATTTCCTTCTGTCAGAGCATTTATCATAGCTTAACGATTTGGATTTGTTAATTGTCTATCAATTCTACTGGAATTTAGCTCCCTGAGGGCAGAGAGCCTCTTGGTCTTGTTGACCAGTTTCCCCAGCCTAGAATCCCATCTGGCACACTGCAGTGACTCAACACATAATGAGTTGAATCAATGAATGAGTGAATTAAAAACCTTCCCTGATCCTGCAAGTCAGTGTTTACATCTTCCTCCTCATTGCTTGCCCAGACCTCATACCTATAGCAACGTTCCACGCACCCCTGGTTCCCAGCTGAAGAACTTGGTCTGGAAAGTACACCGCCCACATGTCTGAAAGCTCTAATGAACTTCTATAGCCTGTCTCCACTCCAGTCCATAATAATATTCACATAGGTGAGGACTGGGTCTTACTGATATTTGAAACCTTACTTCTCGGCACAAAATAAGGCATACAGAAAGTACTCAGGAAAGGTGCATTACATGAATGGATCAAGGGAGAGAGGAAAGAAAATGAATTTCTGCATGTTAGGCCCCCTAAGTTCTGGCTCCAACTGAAAGGTGACTTATTTGACCAATCTATTAAAGTAGGAGTTTTGTATTATCACATAGACTCTGCAATGTCCAAAATGTTCAGCAAAATCATGCTGTAATTGGCTTTTGTGGCTATTCCCTTTAACAAACAGGAATGAAAGGAAGTGCTGTTAAGGGGGTATAAACACAAGATTAACCCCAAAGAAGAGGTCTCAGTAGCTACAACAGTTTGGGAAGGAACCACTGCAGTGTTAATAAATCTACTGTACTTGGCCCGAGGCGTGACGTGTGGGGCTGAGCTGCGCAAGAGCTTGAGACACTCTCGTCAGCACAGAGGGCAGGAATTTTGTGGCAAAAAATACTTAAAAAAACCCCACACATTTACTGCTCTAGTCTGGTTATCTAAGTAGATAGCTTATTGTAAAAAGTTGGAAAACAGCAAAAAGTATAAAAAAGAAAATAAAAGCACCCAAATCTTAGACTCAAACATTAATATTTTAATTCTACAGCCTTTCCCTAAGTTTTTGTATTTAACATAGTTTAAATCATTATATATGTATATGTATGAATCATTACGTACTGTTATATATATAAATCTATACCTACACATAATTTGGAGTCTTGATTTATTCTCTTAATATACTATGAATATTTTCACATCATTAAAAATTAGTCTGTAAAATATTCTATCATATGGATGTATCATAATCTACATAACTATTCTACTCTCAGATCTTTTCCATTTTTAAAAAATTACTATTGTAAAAAAAGTGGCCTGAGAAACAACTTGGTGCTTAATGTTTTTTTTTTTTTTGTTTTCCTGCACTTATGACTGACTCTTAGGATCTATTTCTAGAACTGGAACCACTGATGTGAGGGAGTGAAATGTTTAAGGCTCAGATACAGAGTACTGAGTTCCTTCTTGGGTTTTTCAGAAGCATGGTCCCTGAACAATGCGGGCAGATGCCGTCTCTCTCTCTCTCTCTCTCTCTCTCTGTCTCTCTCTTTCTTCCTGCACCCTTGTCAATACTGGTGATGATCAATTTTTAATCTTTGCTAGTAATAGGCAAATGCTGCCTCACTGATGTTTTAATTTGCAGGTCTGCATTACCCCTGAGGTTGAACATCTTTTCATGAGCTTATTAACCATGTATCTTTCTTCCCTGTGAGTTATCTACATGTGTAGCAAGAGAGTTTCTAATTTTCTATCCAGCAAAAGCTTTCCTTATTCTCCACCTCAAAGGCAGACTGAAGCAAACTAGCACTCTCTTCAAACAAAAGGTCAGAATATTTCCTACATTTCACTAAAAGGCCAATTTAAGTTCACTGCCTGATAACCCAAAAGGAACTAATAACTTTTACCTTTCAGTTGAGTTTGAAAATAGTCCCTAGCACTAGGCTCTCTCTCTGTTGAACACAAAAGGAAGAAACACTCCAGCAGGCAGCAACCTTAGGGTCAGAGCACCAGGATGCTGCGGTCACTGGAATGACATTTGTATGATTATCTGGGAGTATCTTTCAAACAATTTCTGGTTGAGTAAGCATCATACTATATTATCCACCTTCACCTCCAATCTTAACAACACTGTAGTCAAGTGTGCCCATGAAACTGTAAAGGGAAGAAAAGAAAATGTGAGGAACACTATGCCAAGCCCCATACGGTGTTTTGTACATACACTCTTCGTATTTAACTTATGGTCGGCCCAGGAAAGGCCACAGTTTGCTTTATACTATGGGTGACAGGCTGAAGCTGTAGGCACATATGCTACCTACCTGCCCCACGCCTAGCTCAGAGCCTCTCTAGACTCAGTTCCCTCTGTTTTGTCTTTAGTGTTGGTTCTCCTTTGCCTAGCAGAGTACCTAAAAGGAGATCATTTCTTGCTCATGTTGTTTGCAGAGCTGCATGGGACAGAGACCCAGTGACTGCAGAGTCTGTCCCCACACACCGGTTGCCTGCATGATCAAATTTACAACTGCCTTCTCCCCCAACATCCCTGGGATGGGAACTGCTAGAAGCACCCAAAAGGCAGCATTTCTTTTCCTACAGTGACAAAATTGAGGTACTAAGAAATGGAGTAGCTCACCTAGGGCCACCCAGCTTAAAATCCTATTGCCAGGATTCCAACTCAGATCAGCCCTACTCCAAGTGCCAAAGACTATTTCCCCAAACTACACAGGAGCATTGCCCAGTATCTCCATACTGCTATCCACATCATCCTAGGAACAGCCCCTAAACCTCATTGTTCCTCCCTATCAGAAAGCCTCGACAGCACTAACTTGCAAACTGTAAGAAGTTTTCCTATAGAGGAGACTTTACACCTGAGCTCACCACCTGCCAGAAGACACTGCTGTGTTGTGTACAACAGCCTTAGGGGTCAGCACTGTGGAAGGGGAGACCATCGTCCTGGCTGTCCTAGTAGGTAACTTTGCTCTAAATCCAACTGGAGAGCTAGCAGGACTTTTCATGGCTGAAGTCATTGTGTTTTGAGGCTTGTCAATTTTGTAGACAGCAGAGCTCCTGGTGATGGTGGGCAGCTTGAGAGATGTGTATACAGAGCCAACCACAAGCAGATTGCTGGAGAGCATGCCACAGAGGCAGCCGCTGGGCTGAGAATGACTCGTGGAGAAATGACCCGATGGTTTGGGTAAACCCAGGTGCTGAAAGGTGAAGGACAACTCCAGAGCTACTGAGAAGAGGGGGGCTGAGAGACCATCTACTGTAATCACCCTCCAAAGAGGGCAGGGCTGAGGTGCAATGGGTGGCACCTTGTCCAACACAGTGGGCATCAAGTTGGCCCAGGGTGGAAGATGGAGCTTGGGCTTCAGAGCCCACCACCTGGGCTGGATCCCCAGCTCTGCCCTAACTTAGAGGTGACCTTGGGACAAGGCCCTTCATTTCCCTGAGCATCTCTATGGAATGCAATTGGCACTGCCCAGGCTAGAGGAACAGTTGGGAGGATTCTAATGTTTTTACTGAGTGCTGGGATGGGGTCTACCACAGCCAGTCCTTACTTAAGACCAGCTCAGTACCCTAGACTTGAAAACTACTTTCTCCATTAGCAAGCCACTTTCACAACACCAACAAAGCGATAAAACCGTGATAACAAGTTAACACCATAATGCTTACCATGCTCATGCAGCATCTTAGAGAAAAGCCCACCCATAAGCTAGCACTGACCTCAGCTTGGTGCAGACATTCCCATCTCTCCTCACTCAAGGTTTAAGCTTGAACATGCAGGTAAGATCTTTTATTGGGGTTGGGCAGTACATGTCAAAGAATATTTGTGCAATTCCCCATTAGAAAGTATTTAAAAAGTACCTTTAAAATGTGACGGACATTTCTGACAAAACACAAAAAAATGGCTGGAAAGCATTATCTTTGGGAATAATATAGAAAAGAGAACACATGACTAACAGCAAAGGAATCTTCTTCTTTTGTGCCACAGGTGTGAAAGGAGTGGTCTTTTAGGTGGGCTCCCGAGAGATGGTAGCACAGGACCATTTCCCTTCTGAGTAATGCCTATTTTGCTAGAGTTATTAATGTTCCATTTTTAAATAAAGTTAGGGCCCTATGCAAAGGACAAGGTGTATTGCCCACAGTTAGAATCTGACCTGGACAAGAATCCAGTGTCTGAGCTCTGTGTCTAGTACTCTCTCAGGAACAGAAGGACTTTTGCAAGCAACATCAGGATGGAGGCATCTTCCTGGTGAACGGGCAGAGGGAAAGGAGGCTGGTCCCTGACACAGCCATGTGCTGACTGACCCAGGTAGCAACCTTCTGGCCTGTGCTGGAAACTTCTGTGAGGCAAGGGTTTTCTCAGTCATCTGTGTCTCTTTCACACATGCCTTCACTTCTGTACACCCAAACTTCTTGTAAAATGAGAAGCATGCCAGTGGGGTCCCTGGTCACTCTACAAGGAAGGTGCTCATGTATATAAACACGGTTGGTACTTGAGAGGGTCCCTACAAGTTAGCTGAGGGTATTAGACTTGAATCCCAGGTGGAGAAGAGGACCACACCCACACAAATCTTCCGAGGCAGGACTTCTGCAGATCTTATAAAACACATGATCAAATTTCAGCTCTTCAAGGAGGCCTGTCCAACTACATAAAACCCTCAGGACACTTTATTCCTGTATTAGTCATTTTACTCACAATTATACTCACAGTGTACAAAACACTGTGATTGGGGAGAACAAACCTCATTTTATAAGATTTTGTTCAGATTAAATAAGATGGTGGATACTAAATGGTCAGCAAAGTGCCCAGTATACAAATAGTACTCAATAAACAGTGGTTGCTAGCTGGGTGCAGCGGCTCATGCCTATAATCCCAGCACTTTGGCGGAAGGATCATTTGAGCCCAGGAGTTCAAGACCAGCCTACGCAACATAATGAGACCTCATCTTTTAAAAAAAAAAAAAAATCAAAAAATTAGGTGGGCAGAGTGGTACTCAGGAGGCTGAGGTGGAAGGACTGCCTGAGCCCACTGAGGCTGTGATGAGCTGTGATTGTGCCACTGCACTCCAGCCTGGGTGACAAAGTAAGACCCCCAACTCAAAAAAAAAAAAAAAAGTGGCTGCTGTCAGAATTATGAATCCCATATTACAGATGAAGAGACTAGGTGCTGAGAAGTTAGGGAGACAACCTAACATGGAAAACCAAAAATGCAAGGCTATGGAAGCCTTCATTTCAAATACCAAACTCAGTTCCTGTTGGTCCTCAACCTACTCATTACTCTTAATGCTGCACTCCTCTGTCTCCCCTACAGACAGTGTCTACCACTATTCGATTCTGTTCATCTTCGATAAGTCGAAGTTAAATAAAACTAATACTATTACTGAATGCCAATTTTTGTGTTTAATTTTATGGCCAAATGAGACAATAATAGTCAAGAGTTGGCACTAAAAAAAGGTGCTGTGATTTTTGAAGTCTATAAAAAAGTGGTGATTTTTAAAATACCATATCATATGATTCAGTCTTTGAACAGCTGATAACCTCACCAGGAAAGTCATAATGATGACATTTAAATACAAATCAAGGAGTTGGATTTAAAAGGACTATCCACATATAATTAAATTGAACTTTCATTGAGAGATAATTGTTAGTTATAAGACTGGTATTCTAAATTTATGTGGTACATCATATGGGAATCTATTTGCCTATGCAGAACACTAGCCTATGCTCTGTTTTATAATGAAAGTACAATGCCAAGTGAAAAGGAAGTAACCACCTTCCGGAGTCATCCATCCTGAATGAGAAGGGACCTTGAGCAGACAAGGAAATGGCATAAACATTGACAGCTGGATCATGCCCAAAGAGAAGACTGTTTTCTCCTTAAGCTTCATAGATCAATTATAGTAAAAAAGAGAAATCCTTCCTTGTTGCTATTTTTAATTGAAGAGAAAAGATACGCCGTATTCTAAAAATCAAAGCTCTACATGATCCAATCAAAGAATCATTGGGGAATGTACCAACACCAAAGCAGTGGCACCCACCACACCCTTGGCCCACTGTGGGCTCGCTTCACTGTCAGGTGACATGCTTTACCACCTCCATCCTCACAGCCACCCTGGGAGGGAGTATATCTGCCTACTGCAGAAAATTAGGTAGCTTGCCCAAGGCCACAGATGTGGAAAAATGGGAGACCAAGAGTTCAAAGGCAGGCTTGCGAGAGCCTGGAGCCTGCGGAAAGCAATGACTGGAAGGATCCAGAGAGTGCCGTGCCCACTGCCTGAACTCGGGCACATAATCTGATGGGGCACTCGAAAATAATACTGTTCACATGTTAACAAGCAGCCCAGCGCTCCCTCAGCCAGCTGTGGCCCATGCAGCCACAGGGAGGGAGAGCCTGTCAGGGGTCAGCACAGCACATAAACAAGCTCTGGCCTGGGGCCAGGTCGACTGCGGGTGTGTTCTTTGCTCCATGCAGGGGCTAGAAAATCACTCAGTGGGAGAAACTTGAGGAGATGGAAGCATAAGATAGATCCTGGCTCTCTTTCCTCCATAAAAGTCTGTGATTCTGAGGTATTTAGTTTTTCTGAATCTTGAGTTTCTCACTGTAAACTGGAAGTTATTTGCGGCCCTTTATTTATTCTGTTAAGAATCTATGAGTTCAGAGAAGGCCAAGGATTGGAAATTCCAGAGAGTGTCATTAGGCAGCAGTGGCCTCTTGCTGCCGAGACAGCTTCTCAGAAGAGTGACAGAGTACTCTGTACAATCTGATTCCTAAATCTACCTGAGTCCAGCTGGTCCCACAGGAGCATGAAGAGAAGGTCCCTGTATATGCATCATCTCATTTTATGCTTATGGAGATTCTATTCATTATCCTCACTTTGCAGAGGGGTGAACTGAGCTCATGAGAATGGAAATAACCCACCAGTCATGAGGGTGTGAGAGAGCCAGAGGAAGCCGCTCACCAACCCCCCCAGGCCCCGCCTCCATGGAGTCACCTCTACTCACCCTTTTAGACTCAGCCAGACACCGCCTGCCCCAAGCAGTCTCCCTGCCTGCCTGCCTCTGCTCGGTGAGCCTGCAAGGGCGCCTACACCCAGCTCCCCACTGCCCCTCACGTACACTCAGTCGTGACCAGTGTCTGGGCTGATCTTCTCCCTGAGGCCGAGGACGGTGTCTTAGTTATTGGTTTTTGTTTTGTCTCCTGTTGTTTTGATCTTTGCATCACAGAGCCTGCTCCACTCAACTGGAAAGAGACTGTGTATTAACGAATGATGGTGGCACATGGAGCATTGGAAATATCCCCTTAAGTGCTGATAATCACTTATGTGAAATGTATACATATTTATTCTGTATTAAAGGGAAAACAAAAAACAAAGCAATGTTTCTAAGGGCTGGAGACTGATGCTGTTCTCAAGAAGCCAGCTCTGAAGTGTCAGAATGTCAGGCGCCTCTCCTTCCAGCCCAGCCAGCACTGCTGTGGAAAGCACAACCCCTTACCTTGCATTTCTACAGATGAGCATTTATTTCAGGACCTTTAGGTACTTTTCTCTTCAGCATAGAAAACAGTGCTTAATAAAATGAGATTTCCCCTTAACACCATTGGCTGCCGGCTGCCCTTCTTCTCTAAACTGCAAAAGACAGAGCAATGCCTGGGTGCCTGCATTACAGGTCATTTTTAATTGATTTCCTTCTGCATAGGCCTCCTGAGGAAGCAGCTTTTCCATGTTCACGGGGCTGCCTGGCCTGCTGGATCCAAACAGTGACAAGTCCAGCAGAGGCAGAAAGGAGCCAGGGACCTGGGCCTTATCCCTATGGCCTTGGCAGTACAATGGGAAGCAACAGATAGGAGCTCAAGTCCCTGCTACTCTGGACTTCCCCCATTGCTGTGTGATCAGGGCCATCTCTAGGACAGAGAGCCATGTGGGGGACAGGGCGTGGACTTTAGGGCAGCACAGACTGGACTCCAACACACTCTTACCTCCTATTCACTTTGTGACCAGGTGCAAGTCTTCAAGTCTCAGGTTCTGGGTCTACAGAATGCATTGCAGGGTTACTCAGGATTGGGGAGAATTAATTTGAACCACTTGGCACATAATTGGTGCTCAAGAAATTATAGCTATTACTTTGTGGGGTAATGAAAATGTTTTAAAGTGGGTTGTGGTGATGGCTGCACAACTCTGACTAAACTAAAATCACTGAGTTATATACCTTAAATGGATAGACTGCCTGGTGTGTAAATCAATAAAGTTGTTATAAAAAATGGCTATCAAAGGAAGTTATCGTAATAAAGATCAAACAGGATACTTTTTATGAAGACACTTTATGAAGTATAAAATGCCAGATAAATATTAGATATCCTGTATAATAATTTCACTCATTGTCCTATGTTCATAAATTACACTTTACTAAAGCTAACATCAGAGTGTCTGTGTCTCCCCACCACACTTTCATCTTGGTTGTGTCAAAGCAGTTTTCTTCAACTTGGCTTCCCCAACGCCACCCAGTGAGGCCAGAGTGGGGACTGGAAGCGCTGCGCAGGACGAAGCTGTGGTGTGAGAGCACCTGCGCGTGGCCACTCCACTGCCACGCCCCCTCCTTTTGCCCTTTGAGACCTACTTGCTGACTCTAGGCACAGCACGATGTTGCCCAGAACCTTCTGCCAAGCACTGAACATCATTCCAACATGTCTCCAGATTTGTACTGTCTCTAAGGGTGGGTTTTAGCTTTTCTCAGAGACTGGTAACTGAAATTCCAGGGACATCTATATTAAGATTGAAATACTTATCAGGGGCTCCACTGGTTTTCTGCCATTCCTTTAAGGTCTGAGAGACCTGGTTTCTGCCTAGGTCTGCTTCTCCCATGTTGTGCCTTTGGGCAAGTCACTTCATCTCTGAGCCTCCCTCCTGGTCTGAAAAAAGGTCAGAGCTTCCTATACAGTCTCTGCAAGGAACAAGCGAGTTAACCCAAGTGAGGCTCAGGAGAGGGCCCATTTGAAATGCAAATTTCTCTACCTTCTACAGGATGCCTTCCTGCTTCAGTATGACCCTGTGATGATCAAGCTGCTTCTCCCTCAGGCTTAGTTCTTTTCTGCTTTCCGGATTGTAATAAAAAAGCAGTTGTTTTGAAGTTTTTCTGCCTTATATGACTGAGAGAACCTGAGTGTTCCATGTTTTTCCCAAAAGGCCACACTCAACTCATAGTAGGGTGGAAAAATCTGCTACCGCAGCGAGTGCCTGGGTGAAGGAGCTTAGATTAGGACCAGTAGCACCTGCTGAGGCAGGTAGGTTATGTTTCTAAATGTCCTTAAATGAAAAGCTAGTGCGTTAACAAATTCGCAAGATGCTTTTCAGCTCCTTTTAAGTTCTTCTAGAGTCACTGGCTGAACTTGAGGAGGGAGGCCAAGGAGCAGCAGTGTGGAAGTGTGGTGGTCACAGAGCTTGCTTCTGTGTCCATTGTCCCTGCAGCAGATGTGGCTGCTTTACATATCACCGTAGTGTGTCTCTGGAGGTGTGGGTGTCACAGCCAGAAGTCTGCCTTGCCACGCGGGTGGGACCCTGGTAGTCCCTGTAACATACATGTAATTTAGACCTTACACAACAGCTAGAGGACACTGCTTCTGTGAAACACAGGTTGATGTGACCACTATAGTCTGGGGTTCTGCAAGATCTCACCACACTGTGCAACTCCTCCAGCGAATGTATGAGGACAGGCAGTCTATAACATCATGGTTCAAACAGGGATGCTGCCTAGGGCCAGGCCTAAGGGCATAACCACACTTCGGTGAGCTTGACAACATTCAGAGAGTAGCTGCTGTGCTGCAGGCCCTAAACTCAGTGCATGGGGACTTCAAATGAACCAGAATCAGATCCAGTCTCTCTAGGAGCTTCAGAATTCCATGGGAGACATGCACAACAGAGAGCCAGACTGTTAGGTGTGTGGCAAGTTGTGGTAAGTGCCATGACACAGGACCTTCGGAATGTCACTGGAGTATAGGAAGGAACAACTGATCCTGCCTGAGAAACGTCAGGTAGAGCTAGAAAGAAGTGGTGGCCAAGCTAAAATACACAGATGTGGGGAGCTGGCAGTTGGAGGTATGTGGGTGAAGAAGGAACATCCCAGGCACCAAAGAGCCAGGTGCGATCACATGGTGGGCTAGCTAGCGACCCTGGGTGACCAGTCTGAATGGACAGAGGGGACTGGGGAGGGACAAAACTAGAGCAGTGAGCAGGGGCCATATAATAAAGGGCTTATGGTCTTCATGAGGGACTTTGCACACCTGCCTCCCCACTGTTGCCTGTGGAGATGGGGGGACGCACTGCAATGAATGTCAAAGGCTAGTTTACAGAAGGCAGAAAGTCAAAAAAAGCCTGTGCAAAAGAGGAATAATTGAAAGAAAGCAGAGAGAAAGAAAGAGAGAATATTTACTGAGTTTTTGTAACGACTGCATGTTAACTCATTTCACTTCCCTCCAAGGTTAATCCTTGAAATGGGTTTTATCTTCACAAAGCAGATGAGAAAACAGGCTCAGGGAACAAAGTGACTGCCAAGAGTCAGGTCTGTGTGGATGCACATGGTGCCTCCAGAGCAGAGCTGGCTGCAGTGAGAGCAGGGGGTGGCCAGGGGCTGTTGTGTATAGAAATGGGCATCAAAAGAAAGGCAGGCGAGGCACAGCTGCCCCACCGTTCCAGATGAGAGGCTACCCAGAGACTAAAACTCAGGACCTGGATCTGAGGTTCCAAATAAGAGTGTGACCTTCCCATGTGCCTCACACTGAAATTGAGAGGAAGAAGGAACATCCAGGTCCAATTGGCTGGCTCCAGGCAGAGCCGGGACACAAACCAGTCTCCTAACTCTAGGCCCATGGAGTTGAAGATGAATAAAGGAAAAAACAGAAAACAAAAAAAGTGAAACACTTCTGGCAGTTTTCTTTTTGTCACATGTCACTAAAGAAAGCAAGCAAGAGAAATCCACGGAAGTGTTTTTGACATCTGGATTTCAGAAAGACCATGGCAGCCTCTCTTGTCAAGCTAGTCAGAAGCCAAAGAACCAACAGAGTCAAATCCTAAAATAGCTTCTTTAGGACAGCTACAGATGGATCCGACTGGTAAACCAGCTAAAGTGTAGCATGAGGATCCTGGTAGGCCACCAACTCCAAAGGTAAATGAAAATGTGCAGAAGGCTGTGCCTTGGCTATCCAGCCTCTATGGAAATAAAAATCTCCTTGCATAAAACATTTTCCCCTTGAGTAGAGTTGAACCTATGAGAGGTTGCCACTTGCATCCCATCTTTTTTGACAGAAATCTTTCCATATTGGGATGCAAATTTCTCTACCTTCCGCAGGATGCCTTCCTGCTTCAGTGTGACCCCGTGACGATGTGCCATGAGAGTTCAGGGCACAAGTGAAATGCTGTGTGGGGGGTTTACTCTGGTGCCCTGTCTAGGGTGTGGAGCTACACAGGCTCCCCGCTTCTGCAGCCAGCATCACTTATGTTAGTGTCCTCCACCCCACCCCACCCCATGCTCATGTTTCACTCAACACTCTGCTGGTGCCATTCCTGTTTCAGCCCCACCTTCTTCTCTTCCTTGTGCTTCTAGTGGCTTCTCTGATGAAGCACGTCTGAAGAGACTGGCACAGCATATGTACAGAGACTTCTTGGAAGTGCCAGATACAGGGTATTTATCCCTACCCTCCTAGCACTTGGCACAGCGCCTCGGACATAGCAGGTGCCAAAGAAGAGGTTGGTGGAACGGAGGCACCTCCCATAGAGAACTACTCAGTAAAGAGTTGGGTGGTTTTAAGGCAGTGAAATGCCCCCATTGTGTTAATAAGATGCCTCAATCATACTGACTCAGTTGTCATTAGTTTTTAAAAAATGCCATTATATCTAATTACATAGTTCATTGATTCTAAGTTAAACCTCACATTCTCTTAATTAAATGGGGGAAGCAAACAGGAAAAGGAAATATCCAAATTTGCCTTGCAAACAATCAAAAAAGTCCATGCCAGGCATGAGGTAGATGGGCACAGCCAGGGCCCTACTGGCCATCTTGTCCAGCTCCGGGAACTCAGCGCAGGGTGACAAAAGGAACACTCTAGTCTATGGAGTCATGGAAACCCAGATTTCACCCTAGCTCTGCCTCAATATGGTGTCAACTTGGATAAATCATTCAGTCTCCTGAAGCATTTTCTTACTGTAAAAGTAAGGATGACAACACTAACCTGAGAGTGTAGCGGTGAGATTTGAAAAGCTGCAAGCCAAGTGCTGAGCACAGAGTACAACCCAGTGACTAGCAGCGGTATGCTGGCGTCATTGCCTACTCTCGACCATACAAGCCCTGACACCTGACTCAGTCACCTGGAGCTGAAGGGAACTCGGAGGTCACAGAGAAAACAAACTCCTTAGGAAGACATTCAAAGTTCTCCACTCCCTGAGCCCATGCACCCGTGGGTCTCACCTGCGGTCAGTCACTCACTAGCACACCAGTACCTTGGGATTGCATCCTGCCCAGGGACCTTCAGTGCACAGTCATGCTGCTGGGCCTTGGCCCACTCTGCTCCCACTGTCTGCAAAGCCCTTCCTTCAGCCCTTGGCCTAAAAACTTATTCATTCTTCAGGGATAAGTTCAAGATAACCTGCTTTGTATAGCTGCCTCAGACTTCTTCCCCATGTCCGCTGCCAGAGAACCGCACCTTTGCTGCACTAGACACCTATAAGTCTGTGCCCACAATGTTACTATATCATCAACCATACTTGATGACACTGGTTTCTTTACATGCCAATTTCATCCCCTTCTTTCCTCCTGGACCACAAATTCTACAGAGTGAGGGAATTCAGTCTTATTTGTCATCTACAGACTTGAAATTCTTTGCTTAATGAACTCCTGAAAATTGTTTTAGATAACCTGAACAACTTTCATGAGAAGGAAGGGAAAGCTTTGTTCTGTGTGGCCCCAGAGGGCAGAGGCAGAACAGTCAGGCTGAAGTTACCAGAGCTTTCTACACTCCAGCACAATAGGGTAAACCCACTGTAACTCATCCTTCCCACTGTCAACGATAGAAAGCTCTGGACAAACACACGTACACAAACCATCTTCCTGAGGACTTTGGAAGGAAAACAAAAGCAGGAGAATGTGGAAGGAGTCAACACATAGAGTAGCTGCCCCGCTGGGGGAGCCTCCCACTTTTCCCTCTATCTTTTCTCCATGGGGTGGCCTGGGCAGGCCCCCCCTTACAGAGCACCGTGCTGCAGCACTGGTGGCTGAAACTCCAATAGAAAAATCACCTTTCTGCCCATAAATACCAGGAAAAGGGGTTGGGTCCCTGTAGGCTGCTGAGTATGTGCATTAAGGTAGGGGAATCTCCAAGGAGAGAGAGCTAGAGGTGTGGATCCTTTAATTTTGTGTGTAAACCTACACAAATCTCAGATTGTGCCCTAGGCAATACAGATCCAACCCAAAGCTTAGAAAACAGAAATGGAGCTTGACCCTCCCTCCCCAAAAAAATATACACAACGTTTCACATTTACCTCTGAGTTATTTATAGGATAGATCTCAGCCAGCATGGGAAAGATTTGCACAACTGGATTGAGATTTGTACTACACACGAAAGTGTCTCAGCCTGACTCCTGAGAGGCACATGAGTGGGACAGACTTAATGGTATGCTGAAACCAGCTCTATTCAGCAACATCTTGTGGAGAGCTTGAAACTGGCCCGAGGGAAAGCACCACAGAAATCAGCAAATGCTGTAATTCAGGGTTGGTTGTTAAAAATTTACCAGGTCACAACTGGACAGACCAATGGAGCAGAGGCTTGGGGAGCTGAGCTTAAGGAACTGAGATCTGAACTCCCACTCAAATAAGGTGAGGCAGAACAAAGGGTCTGCCTAACTGGACTGATGATCTGCCAAAACAATCCATCACTGTTATCCAGGAGCTCATAATAAAACCTAGAGCCTACAAAAATTAACATTCACAATGTACAAGATAGAATGGAAAATTACCTGACACACAAAAACAGGAAATGTGATCAGGTAGCGCGCGCCTGTAGTTCCAGCTACTTGGAAGGCTGAGGCGGAAGGATTGCTGGAGCCCAGCAGGTCGAGGCTGCGGTGGCCGGGAGCAGCCATTGCACTCCAGTCTGGGTGACAGAGAGAACTCCAACTCAAAAAAAAATTAAAAAGAATAGATGCCAACCCCAAGATGACCCAAATGTTGAAGCTACAAGACAGAAATCTTTAAAGCAGCTATTATAACACACTTCCTGTGGTAAAAGAAAACTCACTTGAAATGAATTTTTAAAAATAGGAATTTACAAGAAAGACACTTAAAAGGATGCAAATGGAAATTTTACAACTTAAAAATACAATGAAACAAAAATCCACCTCACTGGATGAGTTCAATAGCAGAATGGAGATAACAGAGGACAGGGTAAGTGAATTTGAAGATAGGCTAATTTATAAAATAAAATATTGATAACTTAAACTTTATAAAAATATAAAACTTTTTCTCTTTAAAAGCAAATCCAAAAATGGGAGAAACTCACAACACATAGATGAGACAGAAGACTTGTACCCAGAGTATGTTAAAAACTCTCAAAACTCAATAATAAGAATTCAACTCTATTAAAAATAGACAAAATATTTAAATAGACAATTGTTAAATAAATGCAAGAGAAGATACTCAGCATCAGGGAAAAGTAAATGTTTACAAATCACAGTGGGAAACATCCACTAGAACAGCTACAATGGACAAGACCAACCATGTCAAGTATTGGCATTGGCATGAAGGAACCAGAACTCTCACACACTGCTAATAGGAACATATGATGGTGCAGCCACTGGAAAGCAGTTTGCTGGTTTCTTAACTGTTATCCACAGACCTATCACATGAGCCAAAAATTCTACTCCTGGGTATTCACTAGGAGAAATGAAAACATGTCTATGCAGAGGTTTGTAGATAAATGGTCTTAGTAGTTTTAATTGTAATCACCAAAAAAGTAGAAACAACTCAAATGCCTATCAACAGGTCCAGGTCAAGGTATGCACAAATAATGGTATATTTTAGAATGAAATACTCATCAACTATAAAAAGTAACAAACTATTTTTACATGCCAACAATGTAAATGAATCTCAAAATCATTGTGCTGAAGTGACATCAGACTAACATGAGTACATACTATATAATCCCATTAATATAAAATTCTAGCAGATAATCTAATCTATAACAGAAAGCAGGTCAATGGTTGTCTTGAGATCGATTGCAAAAGAGTACAAAGAACTTTGGGGAGGTGATAGAAACATTTGTTATACTGAATGTGCTAAAATTTTCTTGGGTGTAAACACATGTCAAAGCCGATCAAATAATATACCTTAAACATGCAGAATTTTCTGTACCTCAATAATCCTTCTATAAAGTTGTACTGAAAGATATATCTAGTGTCAATTTCTTACTCCAGAACTGCCTGGCTCTAAACCACTTGAGAAGTATAGCTTCAAGAGTAGGAAAAACCTGGGTTTGAATCCTAGGTTTGGCAAGAGATTGAAGTTCCTTGACCTCAATTTATTTGTGTGTAAAATTGAAAAACCCACAGTAGCAACTTACCTCAGAACTGTGGTCAGTATTTAGTGAGTGCGTGGTTAGGAAATCCATGCTGGCTGCTGGGGTGAGTGTAGTTCTTCTCCACACACCCGTTGCTCCCTGACCACAGTAACTTTGACACCTCTGTGGTTCTGCTTCAGCTACAGTGTCCCGCCCTCTCCTTCAAGTTCCTTCCTCTGAATCCCAGAGTACTGTATACAGTCTGTTAATAGTGCTATGGGGTTTTCTCTTATTCTTTTGTTGGTACATTTTACATCTCTAGGAAACCGCCAGTACCCTGTGAAGAAGAGTGCATCACATTCTGTAGAATCCCCCACAATTCCTAAGGCAACGCCTTGTAAACAAGGAGTCCTTAAATGCTGCTAATGGACAGATGAGTGCTTAGGGGGTGGGGAGGAGTGCCCCAACAGGCTGTGTTCTGCACTCCAATAGCAATTTCATTTTGTGGCAGATTTGTGACCAGCAAGTACTTAATGAACTCAAGAATGATCATCAGTTCTATTTGTTTAAAATAAAAAAGCAATTCTCTTAAAAGGTATTAAACAATCCTCTAAACTTCAGATATTATATATGCTTTTTTGTTGCTTTCCCTGATAAAGCCACATAGGTAGGGGCCATGTCTGTCATATCTTAAACAATAATGTTGCTAAAGTTTACATAGCACAGCACAGAGTAGATGATCAACAAATGAACATACTTAAAGCTTAGAGTTTTATTATGGTGATAATAAAACTCATAGTCTGGTACATTTTAGTCAAGATAAGTTGCCTTGAAATAACTTTAGTACAAAGCCATTCTCATGCAAACACAGTGCTGGTCTCAGATTTGGATGGAAAAATACAACTCAGCCACAGAGTCATCACACTGCCTGCTTCTCCTTCCCAATTTGCAAGGTTCCAGGGTCTTCCCTAAGAATAATACTGTGCCTCTTTTGAAATTGCTTCTGCACATGCCCTGCAACTTCAGGGGCCATGACACTATATGCCTGACATGTGGGTATGTGAGAAGTAAACTTTCGCTCCCCCCGCCTGTCACCTAACAAGGCTGTGAGGAGTTAGTCAAAGATGTTTAAGGAAGACACATTAGAGAATGCTGAGCTGAGAATAGACCCTCACTATCTCTCTATCCTCATCTCCAGCTCAGCCTTCTCTGCGTCAGACCCTTCGATCTCCTCCAGGTCCAAAACACAGCATGCTTATCTGTAAAATGGGGCAACTATCACCTTGTAAGCTAGGGTTTCCCTAGTCCTGGGAGCAGTACCTGACATGCAGAAGGTCATGCTGTGAGTGGCTTCTGTTGCTTCTCTAAACTTCTCTGCTGTGCACAGGAAATTTAAAGAAAATATTTAACATCATATATGGCATATAATAGGGGTTGGGCAAGCTTGCTTCTCTTAATTCTGGGATCTCCTGGATGTTTTCAATGTGACAGACAAGAGGATGATACTCAGGGAGTGCTGCATCCCTTGAGCCTCATACATGTTATCTTAACAAGCATTTACCCCTAGGTTCTGACTCCTGGGATGGGAAGATGTGAAGCAGGGCGGTGGAGCTACAGTCAACCTAGAGTTGGCATGGAGCTGCATGCCAACCTAGAGTTGACATGTCCTGTGAGCAAGACACAGCTAAGGTGAGCAACACATACAAAATGACTCTCTTTGCTTTCAGTGTAGGTAGAATAGGTGGCACAGGATTGCAGGGAAGACAAAGGAGTTAATGACTAGAACAAAGCCTTGGAAATGAACTTCTGCATGACAAACGTGCCTAGCTAATGCTAGGAAGGCCTTTAAGGAAGCAGAGTGCTATTCATATCCCTTTTTCCAATCTTAGACAATAAAAGGACAACATGGTACAAGCAACAGATTAATATTCAAAGTCAATCTCAACCCTTCTAGACCCTTGAAGTACAACCAGGGGCATCTTCACATTTGGTCCCATAGAGGAGGGAAATTATTATGCAAAAAGATTTCATTTTCAACCAGTCCTAGTGACAGGCCTTTCAGAGGTAGAAATCCCTTAGAGATTCAGCCCAACTCCACTTTTATCTTGCAGTTGAGACTCTATAAGGAGAGGCTCAGAAGAGGAAGGTGGAGAGAATGGGCCCACCCAGAGGTTACCATGAAGATGAAATCACAACAGCAACATTACTGAGTGCTCAGTGTCCACCAGACACGCACATTAACTCACTGACTATTCACATCCCTTTTACAGAGGTAGGAACTGGCACAAGAAGGGCAACACCTTGCTGGAATCATCCTTCAGGCACCAGGGCCTGTTCCCTTCATGGTTCTACTGCCTGAACAAGAAGCAAGCCTGAGGCCCTGGCTCTTGCCCTCCTACCTTCCAGGCTGCCCCAAAGGCATGATGAAAGGAGCTTCTAGAATATTCTAATTTCACTTCTACAATTGCAAGCTGTGAGATCACTGGGGACCAATTCAACCTCATGAGACTTGGTGTTCCAATCTGAAAAATGAGAATATTCATAATAGGTACTGACAGTTACTGAATGCTAGCTGTACTAGGCCCTATTTTACCTGTAATCCCCACAACAACCTTAGGAGCTAGATGTTGCCATTCCCATTTCACAGAGGAAGAAACTGAGGATTGGAGAGGTTAATGACATGACAAATATATATAATGACAGTTTTCAACAAGGTGTTATCATGGGATCACAGGCCATTTGGACCCTAGGAAGAAGGAGCACTGTTCCACAGGGTCCAGTACACACCTTGAGGAGACTGCCCACTGGAACCCTGTCTGTAGTGTTAGAAATCTCATAGTTAAAAGGAAACTTAAAGACCACCTAGTCCAATCTCTGTGTACAAATTTTAAAACACCCAAGCCCCCAGGTTGCACAAGGCTCTGGGCCTGAATCTCTGGGCTCTGGAGTCTAGAAAGAGATCTTTTTTCTCTGTACTGCATGGGGGTATCAACTTGAGAAGGTCCAATCTGCAAAGCACATCTGTACAACCTTGGTACTGGCAGGCAATGGAATGAGTGCAGATCTCTATAATTTGTCAATGCATCTTGATAAGATGGAGGCTCTGACCATCATCTCTTATCATAGCGCCATTAAGGATTACAAGTCCCATGAGGCATAGGAGGAAGGGAAACATGAATGTAACAACGAGAAATTAAACCCATTTCACCCTGAAAATATGACTCTGATTTATTGCTCTGTAGCAGCTGACGACGGCCTGTCAGAGAAATTCTATGTTGAAAATAAAGAATAAAAATCACCCAGTGTTGTTTTGCTACACGTCCAAATTAGAAAATGCTACTCTCCAGATGATTTATGCTTCAATTTTTTCCCTTATTCACAGAGAATTTGTCAAGCATTACAGAAGCACCTAAAAGCAGCAATACAATTCAAAATGCCAGAAAAGACCAAAGAAGTCCAGAGGTGCAGCTGAGGTCTAGATGCGCCTCCAAACTCAGTGACTTGGTGCCTGGCAGCATGGACCTTCTAGTCAAGAACAAAGGGAATCCAGCTGGGAAGACCCACAAGGCAGCCCCCAGAGGCATTTAATGCTTTAATTCACCGACTTTAAGGGATAGTCTGTTTCACAACATACACTACTGAAAAATCACACAGGACTTCTTCCTGAAACGCCCTTGTGTCTCTGTTGCAGTACACTAATGCTCTCTCTCCAAGGCCTCGTGCAAAGGCCACTACTTCCAGAAGCATTTCCTCATTCCCAGCCAGGAGCAATCTTTCTCAAGACCCCCAGCCCCTTAACTGTCTACCTATAGATTTTGTTGTTGTTTTTTGTCTTGTTTTACAGTATGATTCTTTATGACCAAGCTTCATTTCTCCAGATGCCTTAAGGACATGCCCAGGGAATAGTGCTCTGAATCTTACCTGGATTATGAGCCTACTGGTTCTATCTAAAACAGGAAACTCCATAACTAAGATCACTTTCAACATTTAAGGAATAGGGCCTAATTAGCACATAAATATGTTTTGAATTGTTAATGAATAAATGAGTAAAGCTCAGGTAAAGTACATAACCCATCTGAACTTTAATTGCTTTATCTATAAAGCAGCAATAATAACATAATGCAGTATTAAGGCAAAGATGAGAAATAATTTATAGAAGGCATCTACTAATGCATGTGGTTGTTAGTAGGTGTCATCTATTATTTTATAAATCTACCTGATTGTAACTGCATCGTGTCCATACTTCTCCAGCCTTAGCTGATACTAAATTACAGAAACCTGTGTGAGAAGTTATACTCAGCAGAATTCATTTCAGAAAGAAAAACAAAACAATTAAGCCACATCACTACTTTTATTCATTCAACAAAATGCTTTGTGTGCTGACACTTTAATAGCCACTGTTTTAGGCAAATGCAGCTGAATTCCTGACTTTACATCTGGAGAGAGAGGGGGGATGATGAGAGTAACTGAGCATGGTTTGACATGCACAGGCAGCTTGGCAGGAGTGTCTCCTGTCATTATGGTTAGTGGTGACAATAATGAGAAATATTCTACCACCATCGATGACAATTTGCACAGACAATGAAAAATCTGGGCTCTTTAAACTTTACTCTTCCAATCTCTTTGAAACCATGCACTGCTGACTGGCTTTCCTGTGCTATTTCAGTGGCACTCACAGTGTAAAGAATCTTTTACTTAATAATCAGCCCCTGTCTGAGTCATCACTTCTGAAATACTAAGCAATTCTCTTTTAATTCTCTTCTACTTTCAGGAAACTGCCTTTCGTCCTGCTGAGTAACCTCCAAGGCTGAACAAATGACCAGAAGCCCCATCCCTGCAGATGAGGAAGGCTCACCCCTCTGCCCTTGTGAGTAGACACCTGGGCCTGACTCCAAGGGGTCCTCAGTCGGTGTTCAACAAAGAAAGGGGACACTGCTCTGGCAGGGCAGTATGCAGGCCAGAAGATAAAGACGGCCTGACCTGCGGTAACTCACACTTGGGTTAGAAACCCCAGCACTGCCAAGTTCTACTTGTGGCCTGGGTCAAACCAGGTAAGCATTCTGCTTTCCTCACTGTGAAATGAGGATAAGAATGCCTGCTTCCTTGTGAGAATTCAGTGAGGTAATGTTCATGGAGTTTCTGGTATAACACAAGAAGATGAGAGAGAGAACTGGGGGTATTCCCTAGGAAACACCTCACTTCACCTCTCAGGATTTCAGCCCCTGCCTGAAAATTACCATATGAGCCTTGTAAAGACCAAACAAGACAGAAGCATGAGAGAAGGCCTGGTAAATGAAAGACAGCTGATGTCTTCATGCGACACCTTCTGTCCTAGAAGCCCAAAAGGGTGAACTCGGGAATTCTATAAATGTGGTTGCTGAAAGGGAAAAGACTTTTTTAAACACACGTGCTATGTATGTTCATTGCAGCATTATTCACAATAGCAAAAACATGGAACCAACCGTGCTACCCATCGAAAAAGGATTGGATAAAAAAAAAATGTGGTATATAGACACAATGGAATATTATGCAGCCATAAAGAAGGACAAAATCATAAACTTTGCAGCAACTTGGATGGACTTAGAGGTTATAATACTGAGTGATCTATCACAGAAACAAAGAACCGAGTATCACATGTTCTCACTCATAAGCAGACCTTGAACAACTATTGTAATACTATAAGAAAGGGATTGGCAGTAATGGGAAAGTGCCAGGGGAGGGCGGGGACAGGATTGGCAGCAGTGGAAAACTGCTAGGGGTGGGGGCATACCTCATCAACAAGGATACCTACATAATGAACATTTGTATGCCTAACCCTGTATTGTACACCACATCTTTAAAATTAAAAAGAAAAAACATGTGCTTTTGTGTTAGTCTCTATGATGGGGAGACCACCCTTGTCATGTCTACATCTCAGGATTACAGGACGGTTAGCCTTCTCTGAAACCTTTCAGTTTCCTCACCTCTCTGGGTCTCAATTTCCTCATCCCTAAAGTAAGAAAAGATACCTTTTCCACATCATCTTTACAAGAATTAAATGAGATAGACCGTGTGCTCAGCACAGTACCCAGGGATAGTCCACAATTAGTATGTGTGAATTCTCCCTTCCAATCCTAGTTCCTCATCTATAACACACAGAGAGCAAAGAAGATGGTATCTAGCTTCCTCCCAGAATTCCCAACTGGGAAACAGGTAGATGATATGCCATTTTTGTACAAAGCATCTCTCGGATCTATATTTCACGTTAAAATTGGTTTCTTCAAACTTTGATTTTTTTTTTTACATTTGTTTCAAGTTCAACTAATTTGCCATATAAACTCTAGCAAGCCAAGCCACTTGATGGTAATAACACATAAAAGCATGCTTTTGTTATTATAGTGTACCATTAGTTAGTGCATCATAATTTAACATAACTTCACACCAATCACCTCATTTCATCAGCTCATAGCCCTTCCTCATAGATGAGGAAACCGAGGCACACAGATGGGCACACAAGTTGTCCCAAGGGACGGAGCTGGAAATGCAGTGTCAGGACTTGCATGTGACCTTTCCTACTGCAGGCCCTATGGTGCTCAGGGGGTTAGGAACCTGCCAGGTGAGTGCTGGCCTAGAGCGGCATTGCGCCGTTGCATCTCATGCTCATCTCGAGCTCATCCGCTCCACACTTGATGGCCTCTTGAGAGTCTCAGACTCAACAAATGATTCCTCAAATCCCTGACTACTTCCCTGATGAGACAGGACCAGCTAGAGCCCAGGAGAGCCCCAGGCTGACAAACTGTCTAGCACATACCAACACAGCACCGTCAGTTTTGCAAAGGAGGATTTAGAGATGGAAAATCCCAAGCACCTTCCCAAGTGATATCTGAGTGAGGCTGCACATGTGTTCATTCATAACATGAATCCTAAATGCCAGCCCCATAAGAAGCACTAGACCACACACTAGAAATGCAAAAACAATCAAAATGCAGCCCCTGCAATCAGGTGTGAGTGATTAGTGGGGAGACAGATGCATATCTGGAGAGATGTGACAGATGCTTCAACAGAGCTGGGAGCAAGACCCAGTGGGAGTGCAGGAAATCACTTGGCTTGGTACCTTCTGAAGGTGGAGGGGGCCCTCCAGGTCTATGAGGAAGGGCAAGGCACCTAGGATGAGGGCTGAAAGGCAAGTGTGTGGCATGCCGGGGGATGTGTAAACACTTTAGTACACTGCTAGAGCAAATGGGCTAGACTTTGGGGTGGAAGGCAGGTGAGGTCAGACCATGACATGCCATGTTCCTAGGAGGGGATTGCTTAAGCCAACTGGGCTTAAAGGACACTATAAAACCACGAAAAACTGTGCTCATGATGAGTAACAATAAAAACTCTTGCTATGTTGTGGGAGAAAGGCTGGCTGCAAAAGCATAAACACAAAACGATCCCAACTTTGGGTAAATGAAGTAAACTAGACACAGGTATCAACGTGGATGCAGATCTAGATAGTGAGGCATTATCTCTGGGTGGTAGGATTAAACATGATTTAAAAACTGTTTTCCCCATATTTGTCCTCATTTCCTAAAATGAACATGTACTATTTCTGTAGGGGTTGACTGATGTTATCTCAAAGAAGAAAGGAAATCCCCGTCCTGGGAAGCTGAGGATGAGGCAGAGGATGCTGGGGCAAGCACAGCTGGAAAAGAGGGAGGACCAGTGTGAGCAACAGAGACAAGCATCGTCCACACTGGAGACAGCAAGGAGGGGAGCGGAAAGAGGATTAACACGGGGCAAATCTGGAAGCGCTCCTGGCAGACAGCAGGGCCGTGAATGAAAATACTTGGAAGGCACAGTATGAAGTGGGAACACGAACATAAATGTCACATATTATTACCACTGCTGCCACGGTTTCTAATCACGTGAAGCACAGAGACAAGGCACTCTCTGGCCAGCGCTTGATGAAGCCATAGCTATGTAGCTGCCACCATGGTCCCTACCCTTGCTTCAGTGCTTGGTGCAGCTCAGAACGCAGATGGGTGAAAATATGTTACCCAGACATGCAAAGAGAGACACACTTCCTAAGCTGTTCTGCATCTTTAGGGATTTGAAAACAGAGAAGTCAGTCTTGTGGGAGTTCAATTCAACCAGAAAAATCTTTCAGGAATCTAGTTTATTTTTGAAAATACCACAGCCATGGAAATATGAATAGGAGAATGTCCTTAACAATATGGAATTGAAAATGAGGGACAAGAAATAAATCCCTGAGTTGAAACAATAGAGCACTAGCCTCCCTCCACCCCACACTGACTGGCAAGTCTTTGTCTGGGGAGCTGAATAAAGCTATCCGCACCCACAGGTGCCAATCCAGTGGTCCCTAGGCCAAAATCAGATGAGAACCAGACAGCAAGTGGGTCATTTGAAACAGTCTATTTTTATGTGAATGCTCTTAAGTATGCAATTCCTTGAGACACACAGAGTTATCCCTGATTAATTTTTGAAGGCCAAAGGAGAAATAAGGTGACTGAATGATGTCCTCGGATTCATCTCTCCTCCTCGCCTCTCACAGACAGTTAAGGAACACCCAACCCACTGTTCTCTGGGCACTCTGCTAGGTACCAGGACATACTGGTCATTCAAACATGGTCTAGCACCAAAAAACTGGCCCGAGGTCTCAAAGGGGAGACGGGGAGACAGACAGACAAGTGAAGTAAGCAGATGACTCCACCATACTTTGATAAGGGGTATATTTAAGGGACACGTCATGGGAGCCAGAGAGTGGGAAAAACCCAGATGGAGGCCATGGAAGGTCCTAGAAGAGGTAATGCCTCAACTGGGCACCCGAGTCTGAGGAGGTAGGTAGCACAGGTGCCAAGACCACGCACAGTACATTGGCAATTCACAGCAGGGAGCATGGAGAACAAGCACAAGAATCTGGGAAAGAGGCAAGGAAAGGAGGCCAGAGGGAGTAGGGGTAAGCCAGGAGAGGGCGGCATTCATGAGTCAGGAGGCTTTCTAGAAGAAAGGGGTCCAGTACATTGAGTGGGGCTAAAAGGACAGAGCCGACCCAGCTGAGACCCTCACCCACCCTCCCAGGCCCAATTCCCAGGTGGGATTTGCTCCCAGCCTGCCCAAGTCCACAAAGGCTTCTCTCTGAAGCTCCAGGCCTGTAGGTATGGGGGGAAGGAAGCACCCCTGTCTCAGAGGTTGCTGTATGTTCTTGCAGTCCTGTACCCCAGGTCACTTCTCGAGCCTCCATGCTCCGTGGTCATTTTAAGCAAGGGTTCAACATATTCTGATGGTCTAAAACAGCCTGATCATATCTAATAATGGTTTGTTTGGTATTGCCTGAAATAGTTTCAAATCCTAGAAAACAAGAAAGAAATATTTAAGTTCAGCTTGGCTACAAAAATGCCTCCAGGATCCGGGAAGAGAGACAAGTGCAGGGTCTCCCTTTCTAGTGTCATAGCTGAAACGCCTCTGAGGGGGCACGTGGAAGGAGCAGCAGAGCTCAGACTGCAACCAAACAACTGAGCCGCAGGATGTGACTCTGTGCTGCCCAATCTCCTGATCTTTCAAGAGAACCAGAAACTAGATTGAATCTGAAATTCTATATTTTTCCAATGACAGCTCAATTTGCTGAGGTTTTTTTTTTTTTTTTTTTGGTCTTTTTGTTTTTTTTCCTAGGCAGGCCAGATATATCTGGAACTAGATTGGGCCCACTGGCCACACATTTAAGATCTCTGATGGGTCATTTGGTTGGCAGACATCCTCCTCAACTCCCCCGCGCCCCCAAAACACCTCCTCAGAGGACTTGCCTAGCCTCCACTCCCAGGCACAAAGAGCTCGGTTAGGTTATGAACTGAGAGTCTCTCTCACTTCCGAACAGCTTGTTAGTAAAGTTTTTATTGATATATCTTCTCTGCCACCTCACTAGATACTGACACAAATTACTGGACAGAGAAAAGAGGAAGACATTAAAGTTTGTTTTAATTAGGGAGCTTTTGCTATGTCTTATTCCAACTAATATTATCTTCATCATCTTCATTTTAACTTTCATACTGTGAAAACCTCATAGTGAGATGGAAGAAATGAAACATCACAATAAAATGTGTAAAAAATTTTAAAAATTAAAAGATGAATGAATTGGACACACTGTTAGAGTATACCTGCTCTCTCCCTGCAGAGGCAAGACCCAGAGGGGGGAACCCCATACTCAGAGAAATCACAGGCCCCTGCTCACCTGTGCAGAGGGGCCAGTGGGGACACAGGGCGGGGGCCGCACTCCAGCCAGGCCAATAGTTGCTCCACTGCACCTACAGAACTTCCTCCAAGAAGCTATGACCATTCCAGCCAGAGGGGAGCAACAGGTACCTTGGAAAATGGCCCATCCCCCTCTTTCCAATCTCATGGCTCCAGGGAGCTTTGGGAATTTGAATCCAATGGCACTGCCCCCGACTGCCCTGAGAATAGAGGTGGCTGGACTGAGAAGCCCTGGGTGACAGTGAACTCACTGTCCTCCACATCAAGGGAGACGAAATTCTGGCAGAGGAGCTCGGCCAGAGTGAAGGGGAAGTGGGGAAGAGACCAAGGCTGTGGCTGTCCCCAAGCACCCACAAAAGTAACACACACAAGCCAGACACCCATGGCCCTAGGGTGGCATCTCCCATCACTGTCCTCACCCAGATGAGAGCAAGACAGATTTGCATGATTGACTTTCTAGCAAGCCCAGAACCCCTTGGCATGGGTGAATGGGAATGCCTGTCTGGGCCTCAGTCACCGGCACCACAGGGCAGGGCAGCAGAGCCTGGGGGAGGCAAGATCAGCTTGTCTTCAGAGGAGGTGGGCATTCTCCTTGTCCCCCAGCCTTCACGGGAGGCTGCCAGATAAGAAGGGAGAGGCAGTCCATGTGCACCAAGACCAAGATCCTGGGGCTGGAGAGAACTTGCAGGGTGAAGATGGAAGTTGTCAGAACAGGAACAGATCATCCAGGTGGGCCAGCATCCCACAGGCCAGGGAGCAGTGCTGAGATGCTGCCCTGTGCCCTGGAAATGTAGAATTCAGAGTGGGTCTCTCTTATTCCAGGAATAGGCTGAGAAGAGCAGAAGTGAAAACGGGGACACAGCATGCCAGTCTGGCAGAAGGGTAGACTAGAGGCTGGGCAGCAGTGTGGTCAGTACCCTCATCCTACCTAACCTCAACAAAGGCAGAGGGAAGCCATGCTTGGCAATAATATCACAACACAATTTGACAGCACAATGAAAGGAATTTCCCAAGCCCAGTCACAGTTATGATGAACTAAGTGGTGCATGAACAGTGTGGCTGTGACTGTGGCAAGCCAGTGGTCCCAATCGTGACAAAATGTGGCCATTTTAGCCAAATTCTTAGGGTAGGCCAGCCAAGCAGAGGCAGACTGGGCAGAGAATGAACACAGCCCTGCAACACAGGGCTCTGCCTCTGGCCCATATGTGCTCTGGGCGTAGGGTCGCCATACAGCTCTGCAAACCTCTTCCTAAGGCAAATGGGAGGAGATGTCAGGGCAGTTGTGAAGGGAACTCAAGGAAATGACTCTGTAGACCAGTGTGCAGGAAGTACAGAGACAAACGGGGATGTACTAAGAACATGAGCTCCAATTTGTGATGCTATTGACTCTTCTTCATTGTCTCTAAAAATTAAAAGTTTGATCCCAGGGTGGTAAATACCTGCTATGTATTACACACACTCAGTGGTAATGCTAACTAAACTAACCTTTATCTTCTGTAAGTTATGCAGGGAAAATAATAATGAAAGATTAGCACGAACTATAATTTGTTCTACCATCTTTTACTGGAATAAAAGATGTCATTTACTACAACAAAAAGAGAAGAACATGGGCTCTAAATGCAGACAAATCAAACCCAACTCTTCCATTAAGTCATTTAACTTCCCAAGATTTGGTTTCCTTTTCCATGTATTAGGAATTAGAAAACTGGCCTCACTGATTTGTAAACATTAAACTAGACTGATGAACAAGAGAGTATGTTGTGAACTATGATACCGAATGGTAGTAATGATGTACAGCAACATAGCAACACTTCTCTAGTTCTCAGCAAAGGTAGTGCTAACAGTTTTCTTCATGCCATACAACCTTCCTGGGGTCAATTAAGGAGTGAACAAAACAATAGTTATCATTCACTGATTCCCTGACCACTGACCAAAAAGAGTCCTACCTGGATCAGAAATGTGGTCATTTTATTTTAGAAAATAATTTAATTCTTAAAAGCTTCTAGAAAAGACAATAAGCTAGAGACAGAACTTCTCAAGATATTTCAGGAAAACAATTGTTCCCAGAACTTCTTGTTGGTATTTAATAGGTGTAACAAGAAAATAGTCAGATAAATTTGGAAAGCACAACAATTTTTTAACGTAGAAACATGCCAGTATGTCTGAACAAGTTCCAGCTGCTCCTGAAAACAATAACTACAAATTCTGGACAAATTTTTTTAAAATAAACAATCTGAAGGCACTAGAAAGTGAAGAAAAACAGGCATGCTATAGAGAATAGACACACAGAAGAAGGAAACAACATGGCATTAGTTTATGACTTTCTTTATGACTTTTGGCCTAAGGACTGGCCAAGTCAGCATCACATGGAAACTAAAACTCTGATAAAGAATCTTCCATTTTTCTTGGCCAAAAAGTCTGAAGACAGAGTTTGGGGCAACCACAGCAAGACAAAATGAGAGGGAATGCGAGAAAGGAGAGAGCCAAAGAGTAGGAGCCCAAAATGTTGTATATAGATTCTGCCCAAATTTTGGTTTACTCTTGAGGCATGTGTGCATGAAACAGAGTTGGTAAAGTCCAGCTAAGCACAAAAGAAAAGAAACTGAGGTTTGAGATGTCCAAGAGGAAGAGTTTTCAGTTAGAGTCCAACAAAAATAAATGCTTGCTAAATAATAATTGCTTTAAAAGTCAACTCTCTTCAAATGAATGAAACAGAATCCAGAGATGCTACAACATAAGACCACAATGTCCAGAATATAATTGAAAATTAATTTAACCTATGAAGAGCCAAAAAATGTAGCCCATTTTGAAGAGAAAAGATAATCAATAAACTAATATCAGTTTTGAGATAATATAGATGTTGCCATCAGCAAAGTTTTTTTTAATTATTAAAATTATACTCAGGAACACTATGGAAAATATTCTGGCAATGAATGAAAGAACAGGAAAACTCAAATGATAGATAAAAATTATTTTTTAAAAGTGAAAAAGCTAAAACAGATGTAGAATATCTCCAATAAAAAAAATACATTGGATGGGCTTAACAGAAGTATGAAAGTGACAGAGGAAAGCATCAGTAGACTGGAAGACAAATCCAAATAAGTAATCCAATCTGGAGAAGAAAAATAAATTAAAAATGAATAGCAACAAAAAAAGAACAGAGCTTCAGGAACCTGTGGAACAATATCAAATATTTAACATATCTGTGCTTAGAGTCCCAAAAAATAGAACAGTGCAGAAAAATACATGTATCTCCAGAACTAATGGCCAAAATGTCCCCTAATTTGGGGGAAGACATACAGACTCAAAAACTTCAGCAAAGCTTAAGCAGAATAAATGAAAAGTAAACTACATGTTAGCATGTCAGTCAAGCAGCTAAAAACCAAAGATAAAAAGAAAATCTTGGAATCATGCATAAAAAAAAAAAAAAATGACACACTGCATACAATTAAAATAATTCTGCAATGTAGAACAAATTTTCAAATGCTAAAAGAAAGAAATTTTCAACCAGAATTCTGTATCTAGCAAAAATATCCTTCACAAATGAAGGCAAAATAAAAACATTTTAGATGAAAGAAAACTAAGAGAAATTATCACCAGAAGACCTCCTCTACAAGAAATGCTAAAAGAAAGTTATTCAGGTTAAAGGAAATGAGTACCAGATGGAAACTTGGGTATTCGAGTAAAAGTGAAGACAATCAAAAACAGTTAATGGACAAATATCAAAAAAAATTATTTATTTTTTGAAATACATAGTCTCTATTAAAGCCAAAATCATAACACTATCTTATGTGATTTATAATGTATATAGATTTAATATATAAGACAGCTACTGCTTAAAGGATAGTTGTAAGGCACATGAACCTATATGATTGCAAAGTTTCTACATTTTATGTGAAGTGGTACAATATTAACTTTAACTAGACCATAAAAATTAAGGTTGAATATTGTAATCCCTAGAGCAGTCACTAAAAACATATAAAGAGGTATAGGTAAAAAGCTAACATAAACTTACATATGAATATATAACTCATGTATAAATATATACATACAAATATATATTATATGTACAAGGGGGACTCACAAAAAACAAAATATATTTTTTTTTAATTGTGTATTTATTCTTACATGTTTAACTTCAGTCACCTTCAAAGTACTCTCAGTTTGATGCAATACACTTATTGAGCTGCTTTTTCCACTGCTCAAAACAGTTTTTGAACTCATGAATTTTAATGTCTTTTAGAGCTTTTGCAGTTTTTGTTTTACCTATTCTACATTGGCAAAACATTTCCCTTTGAGGACTTTGTTTTGTTTCCAGGGAAACAACAACAAGAAAAAAGTCACTTTGGATGAGATCAGGGAGGGTAGGGCACAGGGGTCATGAAATTTTTGGTCAAAAACTGCTGAACACTCAGCACAATGTGGGCAGGAGCGTTGTCATGGTGGAAGAACCAGTCACCTGTCTGCCACAACTCAGCATGATTCTTCCACAAATCGTGATGCAACCTTCTCCAAACTTTCAGATAAAAACTTTGGCTGACCATTAGATCAGGAAGACAGATTCCAAGTGTAGTAGAGGGGGCCCAAAAATTAATTCTGAGTATTTTTGAGTCCCCCTCATGTAATTAAATATTCAAAAGGTGGTAGGAAAGGGAAAACAAAGCAACAAAAACATAGTGGGGTCATATAGGAAATAAGTAACAAAATGGCAGACAAATCAAATATCAATAAATACTTTAAATATTAATGAACTCAATATTCTAAAAGACAGATTGTTAAAACATATTTTTAAAATGCAAAATTCAACTATATGTTATCTACAAGTGAGGTAATTTAAATATAAAACCTTAGGTAGGTTTAAAGTGAATAAATTTAAAAATATATCCTTTGTGAATAGTATGGTTTTAGTACCATATTGGAGTGGTTATATTAACATCAGATAAAATCGACTTCAAGACAAAGACCAATAATATTAGCAAAGATAAAAAGTTCAAAATGTTAAAGTGGTAAAGAAGTGACTCCAGCAGCAGGACATAATAAACATCAATGTGCAAGGATATAATAAAAGAGCTTCAAAATACACAAAACAAACATGGACTTCAATTAAAGGGAGCCAGAGACAATTTCACTATCATAGCTGAGATTTTAAGATTCCTCTCTTAGCAATTGATAGAATGACTAGGAAAAAAAAATCAGTAAAGATATAAATGAACTGAACTCTCAACTGCCGAATTGGTATGTAGAGATTACTACAGCAAATGACTCCTTTTAAATGCCTAAGGTTCATTCTCCAGGATGACATATATTTTGGGCCATAAAACAAGTCTTAGTGTATTTGAAATGACTGAAGTCATACAGTGTATACATTAAATTATAGTTCATAATATACACGCTGAGGTTTTTAGGGGAAATATACTGATATTTGTAATGTATTTCCAAATGCATGAACAAAATATGATGAATTAATAGATGGATAAAGAGATAGACATATAAAGAGATACTTGATAAAGCAAATACAGCAAAATATTTATGGCAGAATCACTGGTGTACCTATCACCTACATTTAACTTTGCTGTGTGTTTCAATATCTTTATAATAAAAACATTTTAAAAATTAATTCATGTTCTTAAATATATAGACCTCTCATAATCTTTAAGACATTAATGTACATAGACATCTCCAAGAGGAGAAAATGGCTGCATAGTGTTTTCCCAACTTGTGTGTCTCAAGAACCACCGCCCCTCTCTTTTAAGAAAGACCTCAAAGTAATAGAGGCTCAAAGACCCTACTGGTATAGTAGAATAGGCCTTAGGCTTTGTGTCAGGCAGAACTGATCTTTATTCTATTTTCACTGATTCCTCACTATGGAATTACTTCATTTTTCTGAGTTTCCATTTCATCATCTGTAAAATGGGACTAATAATTGCAACATGAAGGATTATGTAAGAATTAAATGGGATCAGGTGTGTTAGAAGCCTACCTCATTGGCTGGCATATAATAGGTACTTGATGATTTATAGTGACCTTCTCCCTTGTCCTTCAAAACCAGGACAGACATGCTCGGAGCTTTACTTCTTTATGCTTTCTTTAGCAGTGCTATTCACAATGAGGGGAAGAAATAGGAAAAGCAATCATTTAGCAGGGTACTCCAGTGTCCCAAAGGTCAGATGACACAGGTGTTCATAAGAGTGGTAGCCGCAAAAAGGAAAAGGACAGACAAGAGGAAGAGGATTTGATATGGGAGAATTCTCAGGACTCGGCATCTAAAAAAAAAGCCCTGGCCAGGAAAAGAAGGGCTTTTATATCCTGTGTGAGGAAATGGAAAGAAATGAACTTGCAATTAAATTGCGAGGTTCCCAAGCAATTCACCCGGCAAGTCAAATAATTAGTGTGTTGGAGTAAAACAGCGTAGTAATCATTAATGAAATATTAGTATGGTGGGGAACAAAGGAAATGAACTGCATGCACACTTCTTCTGTTATAAATATTCTAACACTTCAGATGGAAGTGAGGGCTTCCCACCATTTTCATAAAGTACTGTGTACTAATCTCCATCAACACCACCAAATAGCATTTACCAAGTGACAATGTGGTTCTGGAGTCATGAAAGGCATTAGGAAAAGCAATGCTGGATATTACTCAGGAAGCTAAGGATATAAGATAACAAATTAACAAGGACAAAGTAAAAAGAAAAAATGGAGCTCTGTTATATATAGCAAAATCTCTCTTGCTTTAATTTAAATAAAGTTTTGTTTTGTCCTTCTTGAAAAGTAAAATAAAGTTCTACTCATTCCTCTTGAAATCTTTTATAAGCAAAATGAGGTGCCGGCATTTTCTTTGGAATTAGAATTTAAACATAGGTCTTTGAGTCCAACCGACCTGGATTCTTATTTAACTTCTGTCGCTTAGTAGCTACCTGATCTTGGGATAGTTATCTAGCTGCTCTGAGCCTCAGTTTTATTATTTGTAGAATGGAAATAATGGCAATCATATCATAGTTTTTGACGATTAAATTCATTCATTCATTCATTCATTCATGAACTTCCCTGTGCCAAGCAATGTTTTCGTTTTTTGTTTTGCTTTGTTTTTGAGTTAGAGTCTCACTCTGTCGCCCAGACTGGAGTGCAGTGGCCGCTCCTGGCCACCGCAGCCTCGACCTGCTGGGCTCCGGCGATCCTTCCGCCTCAGCCTTCCGAGTAGCTGGAATTACAGGCATATGCTACCACGCCCAGTTGATTTTTTGATTTATTGTAGAGATGAGGTCTCGCTGCCCAGGCGGGTCTCAAACCCGCGGGCTCATGCAATCCACTCACCTCAGCCTCCCAAAGGTGCGGGATTACAGGCTGAGCTACCGAGCCCGGCTCCCAAGCGGGGGGTGGGGGGTGGGGGGTGGGACAATAGCAACCCTACAGGTCCCTAATCCTAAACCAGGGGAAGTGAGGACCACTGGGAGGCCCAAACTTCACCTGTATGTAGATTACTTATGTACTCAATCCTGACTTGTACCCCACATCTTTAAAATAAAAGAAATAAAACAGGGAGAACCATATCAAAATTTCTGAATTACAAAGATAAAAAATAATAAAAATAAAAAAAATATGCTAGGTAGACAAAAGAGAATAAAACAAAGAGACCTCCTTACATTGCATGAGGGAGATGGATAACAAATATGTGGTGTTTATTACACACATACACGCAACACACACACTTGGTGCACAGGCCCTAGGGTGGTCTCCATGATCCTGTCCCCCACATTCACACTCTCTCCTTTTGCTCTTCCCAGTATCATGCCTGACTATGATACAGCAGCCCTGCTCTTCCGGTCACAGAGGTAGAGTTACCTAGCTCACATTTACTCTGTCTCTGCACCCTTACTTGTTATCAGATATTAAAAAGACAGCAACAAACTAATTAAAACAGAATAATCAAGGGGAAAAAAGAGAAAACACAAATAAAAATATTAAGAATAAGAACCTAGCCGGGTTCGGTGGCTCCGCAGCCTCGACCTGCTGGGCTCCGGCGATCCTTCCGCCTCAGCCTATAATCCTGCGCTTTGGGAGGCTGAGATGAGTGAATTGCCTGAGCCCGTGGGTTCGAGATCCGCCTGGGCAACTTGGCGAGCCCTCATCTCTACAATAAACCAAAATTAGCCGGGTGTGGTAGCGCTCGCCTGTAGTTCCAGCTACTTGAAAGGCTGAGGCGGAAGGGTTGCCAGAGTCCAGCAGGTTGAGGCTGCGGTGACCGGGAGTGGCCACTGCATTCCAGTCTGGGTGACAGTGAGACTCCAACTCAAAAAAAACAAAAAAGAAAAGAAAACCTGATTTTATTACAGATACTAAGACAATAAAAGGGTAAGAGAAAATTACAAATAATTTTTTGCCAGTAAACTTTAAAAACGTAGATAAAACTAAAAAATTCCCAAGGGAAAAAACGTAAGTCACTAAAGCTGATTCAAGAAAAAAATAGAAAAAGTTAAACATAACATTAACATATGACACAACAATTGCATTTCTAGGTATGTGCCCATGAGAAATGAAAACATATTCATACAAAAACTTTTGCATGAACAGTCATAGTAGCATTATGCATCGTAGACAAAAAGGGAAAGCAATCTAAATGCTTATCAACTGATGAATTGGTAAATAAAATGTACTATGTCTATATAATGGAATATAATTTGGCAATACAAAGAAGATATACGTTGATACATACTATAACATGGATGGATTTGAAAACATTACGCTGAGCAAAAGAAGCCAGTCACAAAAGATCACATGCATGGTTCCATTAATATAAAATGTCCAGAATAGGCAAATCTATGGGAACTAAAAGTAGATCGATGGCTGTCTAATGCTGGGGTGGGTGGGTTGAAGGGGGAGTAACGAATAATGGGCAGGGATTATTTGGGTGGTGGGATGGTAATTTTCTAAAATCGATGGTGGCAATGACAGTGTAACTGTGACTATACTAAAAAACACTGAATTGTATACTGTAAATGGGTGCATTGTATGATATGTTAATCATATCTCAATAAAGCTGTCATTTCAAAAGAAACTGCTATTGATATAAATAAGTCTGCTCCTCCTTCAACAAAGACATCTAGACCTATCCACCACACCCTGCAGAACAATATCTATAAAATCACCCAAAATAACACAGGAAACCTCCTTAGAAAGTCTTTGTTCTGAGCTGGCAGGATTAGTGGCAAATCCAGCTTAGAGTGACCACGGGGGCAGTGGGGTATGTATAGCCAAAGAGCACCAGACAGATTCTTGGTCCAAAGTCCAGGTACTAATTCTCTTCTAAGTAATGAAGGTGACTTTCATCCTCAAGTATTTACTGTGAGGATTAAAAATAATAACGTATGGAAATACTTTCTACTCTGTAAACCACAATGTTTAGGGCTTTTGTGATTAGCATACTTAATGGGATCTGACTCTGTCAGCAGATAATCCCAGTCAATTGATAATTATTCTGCCCCAGGTTAAGGGCGAGGTAATGAAGTTCTGAATGGTTGGGAGCGTGTGCAGAGTGGCACTGCTAATCTCACAATAAGTAAACTAGGGCTCAAATAAAATCTGCTGCTGGACAGACAGCTAGCTTCCCATTAAGCAAGATAGCCAATTGGCCAAGACATGACTTTCAACAGAATAAGTGTTTAATTTGCTGCTGTGAAGTGTAACAAGCATCATATTGACAAAGAAGCACCAGCTAAGGGCCTTCCAAGTACTGGTGATAAAAGCAACAAACAAAACAAGCCACTAAAATCTAAAAATACTACAGGTATGAACCAAGTCTTTCACCAATCATCATTCTTTCTTGATATAGTCACAGAAATCAACAAAACACTGGTGAATACACTTGGCAACTGACGATTCAATTAGTCAAGAGCAGAAAAACGTATTAATGTCATGGTTGCACACTAACCCATAAATGAACACTGGGCTCCTACACCTTTTTTGGTATGCACCAACATACATTGGCATGTGGCCATGGGCTCTGCGGCAGGGAAGAAGCAAGCAGCATCTGCTTTACAGTCAAAACAAATGAACTCTAAAGGGGTTAGATGAGTCACCTGAGGACGAAACCATGGTAAACAGTGCGTCTCACTCTGCTCACACCCTGGAGTCGGCCAGACCCAGGAGAGCATGTCCCTGTCACCAGTTCCTTGCCTGTGACTTGAGGCCAGTTATGTCACCCCTCTGAGCTCAACTTCTTTACCTAAAGAATTAGAAGCATCAATGTAACACCTCACAGAACTGATATGGAAGGGCAACAGAAAAGGCACATGCAAATGCTCCTATCACAAAGCTTGGCATGAGAAGGTCCTCCTAAGGTACAGTTCTCCACCTTTCTCTTAGGAGATTTGTGTCTCAATGACAAGAACACAAGTCTGCCTAGTTGAAACTAACCATTTTCTTCTGTCAACTTAAAACAGTGAACAAACTCTGTACCAAGAGGGTTAAAGAGGAGGAAGAAAGGCAAGAGGCACATTCTGGGGCAGTTGTTATCGCTGCCAGTGTCATGACCTTTGTCGTCCTCCCCAGTAGGATGTTCTTGATTGTTGACAAAGTTAACAATCCTCTTCTTCTCCATCACCTCCTCTTCTGTTGACACCATTAGAATGCCAAGTCAAGAGAGCTGGAGGCACTAAGTATGTGATGATTATTATTATTTTTTAAATTGGAGTCTCACTCTGTCACCCAGGCTGGAGTGCAGTGACACACTCACGGCCACAGCAACCTTGACCTGCTGGACTCAGGCGGTCCTTCCACCTCAGTCTTCCGAGTAGCTGGAACAACAGGCGCACACCACCACGCTCAGCTCATTTTTTGATTTAATGTAGAAGCGAGGTCTCACCAAGTTGCCCAGGCTGGTCCTGAATCCCTGGGCTCAGGCAATCCTCTCACCTCGGCCTCTCAAAGTGCTGGGATTACAGGCTTGAGCCACCACGCCTGGCCTGTGTTGATTATTTAAGGAATAAATGTCCTGTGAGGCACTGAAGCTGGGGAGAGACTTTACTCAAGCCTGCTGAGTTAGTGGCCAGGATGTAGACCCCGACATTTTCTCTTTCACTAATGAGATTACCAGCTCCAAGTTCACTCCACCTCTAAGTCTACACCAAAGGACTTTGACAAGACAGAAGAGGGGCTCACAACAATAGCTAAAGTCCAGAACATTAATACTGATTAGTCAATTATTTCAACTCTTATATAATTAGAGGAAAATGCACCCTTGAAACTCTTAAAGCCAAGTGGCAAGTGAACATACATCATCATCATGGAGGCTATTAAACATAATCAAGGAGGAAGAAACTCTGGCCACCTAAATTGCCACATTTCAATCATTTGTTCATCAGACTCAACCAAAAAAATGTTTTAATAAAAGACAAAAATTTCTCTTCTAATTTCCTTCTCTCTAAGACATAAGAAATAAGCTAAAGGAAACGAACATCTCTCTAGACTTCAAATATGAATAAATACTTTGCTTTCTCTTTATCCCACAACTTAAACTGTTGCAAAATTCAGTCTCAAAATGGCTGCTTTCTTCATTTTGCACTTGTGGCTAAAGTCCTGATCTGCATTACTTTCAGAATTAGATTAATTAATAACTGTGTGCCAGTCGCTGTGTAAGGGATTTTTGTATCCAGCATCTCATTTAATCTTCACAATGATCACAATAATACAAAATGAAACTGTTCTTTTTCTTATTATTACAGAAGAAGAGTCAGGCTCAGAGAGTTCCTGTGACTTGCCTAAACCAAATGGTAAAAGAAGTGACAAAGTCATGGTATGAACCTAGGTCTGTCTGACTCCAGGCCCAGAGCTTACTATGTCACGGGACTTTTAAGGAAGACTAAAGGAGAACACACCACACAGGACCTAAAATGGCAAGGTTTTACAGGAGTCCAGTAGCTCGGATCATCAGAGAGCTCTCCCAGGAACAGTGAAAAAAGGCCTGGGCAAAGAGTATGCCCAGCAAATAAACAAGGGGGGAAAATGTGTCAAGAAAATGGAATGAGAGGATATAAAAAAGACTCAGGTGAAGATTCTAGGGTGCCTATGTTTGAGAGCAAGATATTCCAAGACAAGGCAAGGCATCAAAGGATGGCATCAAGGGGTACCGGGAACTCAGAAAGCACTTGAGGATGATGTCCAGGATGATGGTGGCAGTAACATCGATGTTTCTATTTACTGAGCACTTCCTCTGCACCATACTAGGCACAGTACATAACTCTCTAATCAGATTCCACAACAACCCAAACAAACACATTCTATTATTAACCACACTTCACAGATGCAGAAATTCATGGTTAGGAGGTCAGTTACCTTTCCAAAGTCCCACAGTTTATAAGTGGCAGGGCTGGACTTGAATACAAGCAGTCTAAATATAGAGCCCAAGACTGAGACTCCAGGCTAGACTGCCTGCCACAGAAGTAACGGAATGGCAACTTTGAGTGCCCTGGATTTAGGAGCAGCGAACATGCTAGAACAATTGGTTACCTGTTGCAAAAAAAAACAAAAAACCCACTTTGATCCATACTTTGCATGATTTATAACAATTAACAAAATGAGTTACTGCAATAAACGTAAGAACTAAAACTATAAAACTTGTAGAAGTAAACACTAGAGAAAAGATTACCTAGAAACAACATGGGAGGCATGAATTATCAAAGCACAAACTGGTAACTGGACTTCATCAAAATAAAAAACTTCTGCTCTTTGAGTGACACTTCAAAAGATAAATCAGATTGAAACTAAATACTTGTAAGTCATATATCTGATTAATGACTTGTATCTAGAATATATAAAGACCTCAAAACTCAAGCATAACAAAACAAACAACCCAACTTTAAAACTCAATAAAGAGTCCAAACATACACTTCACCAAAGAAAATGTACAGATGGCAAGTAAGTATATTAAAAGATGCTAATTATTAAGGAAATTCAAATTAAAACCACAATGGTATGCCACTATATACCTGTCAAAATGACTAAAATGAAAAAGATTGACCATACAAAATGGTGAAGAGGATATGGAGAACTACTGATGCACTTAACAACAAGGATAAATCTGAAAATAATTATCCTTAGAAGCCAAACCAAAAAGAAGCCAAACCAAAAAAGAGTGAATACTATATGATCAATATATCTAAGACTCTAGAAAATGCAAACTAATCTATAATGACAGAGAGCAGATTGGTGGTTACCTATGGACAGGGTCAGGAATAAGAAGGGATTATGGAGGCACAAGGAAACTTTTGGGGGTGATGAGTATGTTCAGTATCTTGACTATGGTGATGGTTTCTTGGGTATAAATATATATTCAAACTTATCCAATTGTATACTTTTGTGTATGTGTAGGTTTTTTTTGTATGTCAATTATACCTTAACAAAACTGTTGTTATAAACTGAATGTTTGTGTTCCCCTCAAATTCATATGTTGAAACCCTAACCCCCAATGTGATGACAGTAGAAGGCAGGGTCATTGGGAGGCAATTAGGGTTACATGTGGTCATGAGGGAGAAGCCTTCATGATAGGATTAGTGTCCTCATCATAAGAAGAAACATCAGAGAGCTTGCTTCCTCTCTCTCCATGCATGCACATGAAGGAAGTACCATGTGAGGACACAGCAAGAAGGTGACCACCTTCAAGCCAGGAAGAGAACCCTCACCAGGAACCAAGTTGGCTGGTACCCTAAGCTCAGACTTTCAGTCTCTAAATCTGTGAGAAATAAATTTATATTGTTTAAGCCACCCAATCTGCAGTATTTTGTTATGGCATACCTAGCAGACTAAGATGGCTATTAAAAATCAATATAAGCATATTTTAAATCATCTAAATGGCTTTCATATAAGAAAAACCACCATGTAATCTCAGAACCTATGTTTGTCTTTGCTCGTGTTAAGTATTATCACTTTCACTGCCACCAGCTAACAGTAAAGAACAAAGGTGGACGCATTCATGTCATTTGACACTCAAATGACATCATAGCATGTCAACAAAGGTCTCTGCCCTGGTTTGAATAAAGGCAAATGTTGAGAATACAGATCCATTTCATTGTCCACATAGGTATGCCAAAACGAAAGGAGCGAGTTCTGTAGCTGCCAATATTGTGTTCATAATTCTACGAGCAATTTAGTTGCACCAAAACATGTCATCAAGCTAACCTAGTAATTTTATTTGTATTGGTCTTATAATTTGTCACACATATAATTTGGAAAAGTGGCTTCACAAATATAAGTGCTATAAACATAAGGATTCTATATTGAATTTTGTGTTAATGCATACTGAAATTATTTTATTACAGTATCCATTATATAAACAGTAGGGATCAAGAACAGTTTTTCTTGGAAAGGGGGCCAGATTTCAAAGACTCTGCCACAGGCTACACTGACATCTGCCACCCTACCTGACTGCCTCCCTGCCTCACATCCCCATTTCTCAACACAATTACAAAGGAATGATCAGGATAAGAAGGGATCCTGCAAGAGCAATGGGTAGAACTTATAAGTTTAGTTTTTGAGTTCCCAATTAGGAACCCAATCATTTCCTTGTGGGTTCGTGACATGTTGTGATATATGGAACCAGTTCCACACACTGGAAAAACCCTGGGTGGCTCCAGGGGCCTCTCCAAGATGGATCCAAGAGCAAACTTAGTTTTCCGTACCCTCCTCATGTTCAGCATCACGAAGTGAAGCGCCAAGTGAAGCAAATGTCAACGTTAAATAGATCCAACTTATCAAAAAGGGAAAAGGCACCAACTCCAGGGCTGCAAATGCTCTAAGACGGGAGAGAATGAAGGTTAACTCTGGGCAGCCAGTCCAAAAACAGACAAGACAAAATCCCTTGAGAACTGTACAACTGAAGGAGATGAAAAGTATCTAACTGGAAAATAACCACAGTAGGAATGTGGAGACAGTCAGAAAATCTACCCCTTTAAGTTGACTACTCTGAGTTTCCCATTCTTGAGGTTAATGCTAACATGCAGTGGTCATTAAAGTCAAGAAATCCTCACACAGGCCAAAGTCTCCTTTTCAGGAGAAACTCAAAGCTCTTTGGCACTCTCATGACACTTGGTAACTGTCTATCCTTGATGACATCCACATAGGCTTCCCCCAGTCCCCTGACTGCCCCTGTTGATGCATTTAGCACCTTGAGGAAGGTCCCCCCTAATCCTTGTGTCTCTCCTCACTGCTTCTCCCATCACATGGCTTGAGGGAAGGCAGCCAGTGAGCACAAAGAGAGCAGGTAAGTGGCAGGTATGTCTCTCAAACCAGACATAAAGTTCCTTGTATAACACACACCCACTCCTGCACACACAGCACTTTGTTCTTTCATTTATCACTCTACATGGAATGTTGTCACTAGAGTGTGTGTCTTCATCAGTTTCCAGCACAGGTTCTCCTTGACATGGAGGCCTATACCTGGTCTGTTTTTCCATTTTCCGCCATGGTGCCGTGTGCACAGAAAATTCTCCCTAGGAATTGTTTGAGATCAGAACAGGCCCTTTTTGTTGACAAAGAACAAAGATCAATATGCCTGAAACAGCTCTGTTGAGCCCACCAGAGCTGATGCTTGTGGGTGCTGAGGGAAGTGAGCAGTTTTGTATACTGGCACCTCCGTGGCACCAAAAGAGGAAGGGTCTGAATTTACCATCAGTGAGGGCACCCTGTAGAAGGCAACTAGATACCAAAATTGAACCTTGAGGAAACAGTGCAGAATCATACTCAGACAAAATTTGGGAAACCATTCAAGGCTTGCCCTTCTGTGCCCAGCTAACCTTGACACAAAGATGAAGGGATGGGACAGAATCCTGAGGTGCCATGGTAACCCTTTCTCCAAACTGGAACCAGCAGGCTAGCTATGTCAGCATGTGTCCCCATCTGGGGCACAGAGTGGTGGTGGTGTGGCATCAGGCTAGCCTGCCTTCCCATCCCAGATCTACACCACCTCACTGTGCGACCCCAGGCAAGTAACACATCTCCTGCTCTCTTCTGCCTTGAGGAGTGGCCTCCCCCATTCTGGAAGGAAAGCACCTGCCTTCAGGCTGCTCTGATGGAATCAGTTTTTGTTGGTAAAAGAATCATCATCTCCTCTAATTAGCCCACACATCTTGATGGGTTTCAAGATCTAAAGGAGTGAGAGAAGGTCAATGTGACAGAACTGAAGAGGCCCTTCTGGAGCAGGCCTCCGAGCTTAAAGGAAATAGCATCAGAGACAGGAAAAATCACATTCCACAGAGTGTGTTCTACACTCTAAAAACATATTTGATCCTGTAACATTTATAAGTCAAAAGATTTTTCTCACAGGAGCTAAAAATAGCACACACAATTCCAATTAGTCCAACAGCAACAGCCATCTTAGTCCGTGGAAACTTGGGCCAGCTCAGGCCGAGAGAGTTGCCATAGAAACAGCAGGCCTGGGAAGGCACCATGAGCGAGGAGGATGCAGAGGCACCTGCCTGAACAGCCTCATGGTACTCCCACGCCCTGAAAGTGGCTGTCCTGGAAAGGGGTATGCAAGAGCCGTTGACATGGATATGCTTGCTCCAGGTATCTGTCTGAGGTGAACAGGAGACAACCTTTAACACTCAATTATGAAATTTAGCCTTTCCTTTCTAGAACACATCAAGAGATAATAGGATGTTTTGGAGCAAGCAAGAACTTTGGAGCCTTAGAGAGGTAGGGAGAGCAGGGACCTATCGCATACTGACTGCCTAGACCTAGGTAGAGCAATCTGTGTCTCAATCTCCTCAGGAATAAAATGGGATGACAACGTCTGCACCATAGGAGCGTCATGTGGCAATGGGATGTGCCTTCTGGTTCATGGCTCGTATGTGCTCAGTAAACAGGCGTTTGCTCTCTACCTCCTACCATATCCTATACTCAGATAGAGAGAGAAGATAAAGAGGTGAGTGTCAAGTTCCATTGGCTGGAAGTCCTGGCACAAGGCATATCTCAGGGCAAAAGTCCTCAGTCATTGCCAAGGGGCCAGTTCACTTACTTTCTAAGCTGATGGAGAACCCCGACGTGCCACGCAAATCATGCCACTCCCTCAGGTTCAACCATTCGCAGAATCAAGTCAGCCTGGCACTCAGGGTTTGCCAGCTGTCCCCAGCCCACACGCACAGTTGCCTCCTTTTACTCTCCTCCTAAGACCCTGCATTCTAATGAAATTGACCTATTTTCGGTTCCCAAATGTACCAGATATATCTGCCAATTTTCCAGCTCCATCCACAGCCCTGCAAGGAGCAGCTCTATGACCAAAAAGATCCTGAGTCTTGAGTGGTGGCTAATCAGCCCATGAATGGACACTTGATCTAAATCAGCCAATCCCATGCTGTCCTGACCCCAACCCCATACTCTTCCTGAAAATGTGAACTCATGGACTCGAGTCAGTTGATGATGGGGACTTGAGCTGAAAGAACTCACTGATTGGGGCCCAAGTCAGACTTGAGGCAAGTCAAGCTTCCAGCAGGCCAAAGTGAGACGAGGGGACTGCAGCCCAGCTGTAGGCATGAGGAAAGCAAGATGAAGCATCCGAAGAAGAGGAAAGGAAAGAGTGGCCACCCCAGGACCCAGAGCTTTTCAGGCCCAGAACTGACCCCTGTGCCACCTTCTCCCAACAACACATTTACATACTGTGGGTCAGCAAGTGTATGTCTTGGTTCCTACCACTATACTTCCTCATTTTTTAACCGCAATGCCCTTTCTTTGTTTTTTTCCTACCATGTCACAATGCCAAGCTCAAATGCCTCCACGAGACTCGAACAAGTTCCTCACACTCACCATCTTTACTCATACCTGTTTTCTAGGTGGTTATTGCCCTCTCTGCTCTGCATATCAGCATTTGCACATGTGCTTGCTTTGTCTCCTCTAAACTTCAGGCTTACAGGGCAAGACTAATGTCTGAAAAATTTCTGTCATCCTGATTGCCCTCAGCATAGAGCAGTTACTCAGTAAAGTGTGTATGATTGAAAATAAGAGCCACACAAACTCTTCTGGGAAAGTGCTGCTTCCACCAAGAAAGGGACTTGAGGTTTCTGAAGACTATATACCTGAAAGGAGGGAAAACCCAGTTGCAGCCACAGAAGTCAGTTTCTAAGATGGTGGAGACATCATTCTCATTCATGGGCACACCTTCTAAAATATGACTGGGTGCAAAGTCAGCTTCCTTGGACATGTAAGAAAGTGCCCTTTCCTTTCCACAAGAACAAAGGGAGCTGTGCAGACACCACAAGATGACATGGCCACTGCCCTCAAGAGCACACACTTGATGGAAAAGACAAGGCTAACTACTCAAAACAACAGCCTCGTGAAGTCCATGAGGGGCAGAGAACTAGGTTCTGAGTCATACGGGGCTTAGCTCCCAGCTTGGCTACTTTCTGGATAAGTGACTGAGAGCAAATCATTTCATCACAATCACCCCACGAGTAAAATATGGAGAAACAACCATCTAATCAAAAAGCTATCAGGAGAGTTATATGAAGTTTTCATGTGAAGCACCTGGCCCAAGGAGTCTAACACATACAGAGGGCTTTAATACCAATTTCACTGAATGTTTGTTGAGTGCTTACTAAGTGCTAGCTACTCTTTTGGGGAGCCACAACATCCATAAATCAATGGCCTCAGGGAAAGCTTATTAAGTAGGTCACTATCCCCATTTTATGTCCATTAAAATTGAGGCTCAGAGATGGAATGAATTGCTTCTTGTCCCATAGTTGGTGAGATGTGAAGCCAAAATAGACCAGCTGATAAACAAGAACAGAAGGTTGAATGGAACCCACCTGATACCAGGCCCTGTGATGGTCATCCTACAGAGGGAATAGATGGAAGATGCTAACTCAAAGCCCTTTGTTGAACTCACTCCAATTAGATGGAGAACTTCAGAGCGACAATGAGGCTGCTTCAGTCACTGGTTCAGACCACACAAGACTTAGGAGTCTCAGCAAAGCCTTAAGTTAGGCCCTAATCAAAGACAGAGAGAAAAGATTATGGGGAATGAAGGGAGGAGGTGGTGGTACAAAGCTTACGAGGATCAAATGCACGTTTAAGGTGCTTGAACAGACACTTTATATTAAGTAGCTCATGTAATATTCACAAGAAGCCATTTTCTGAATATGGAAATCAGGGTGTCAGAAAGTTAAATGTTTTGCCCAAGATCAATGGCAAATAAATGCCAGGACTGGAATTCAAATGTAGTTCTGCCTGGACTCATTGTCTGTGGTCAGCATCCTTTAGACTCTACAGTGTATCAAACTGCTGCCGACAGAAAAAGACTAAGATCTGAGTCCCATCCCTTGATCTGACTCCTCTAACCACCACTGAACTTCCTAGGGCTTGAACATCTTTCCTAAGGCTTTCCAAAATAATAAAAGTCCAGTAAGATTCTTGTCAGCCCTGACAAAGCCACTCAAGGAATTCAATCTGGCCCTGAGCCCTCTGTTGCCCTGTGCTCTAGAGGCCTCCACCTCTGTATCTGTTCTGAACTGGTCTCCCCTCCTCTGAGCCTCCTGTTTTTCAGTGTTATTCATGGTTTTTGACAGTCTGACCCTTTGACAGGCCCCACTCCACTACCACCTGTGTCTGAGCTAGCCAAAGACCAGACTACCACAGGGCCACTGATCATGCAACAGAAGATCCAGGCACCGAGTCCTGACACAGCTTCTCATTAACTGCATGCCATGACTGACCAATCGTCAATTGGGAAAACAGAGTCCTGCTGGCCAGAACTGTGGGGAGGACAGTGATCCTGTGAGGACCACCAAGTACCCTGCCTGGCCCTCAGGAAGAGCTCTGAGTGACACAGCTGCTGCTACTCTTGATTGTCCTGCAACAGGAGCCACAGCTGATGAGGCTGAGCTCCTATGGAGACCCCACATCGCGCTGTTCCCAATACCAAGTTCCATAAGGCGAGCAAATAAATACTAACAAAATTCTTCCTTTCGCAAGGCCATCTGAGTCAGAGACAGGAAGAAAAAAAACAAGTCAAGTGGATGATGGGACATTAGATCTCAGTAAATAATGCCCCTCTCCTGGTTTGTGTTTAAGAGGAGAAGATGTGACATTTATCTTTATTTTTCTTAATTTTAGATTCAAGGGGTACATGTGCAGGTTTGTTACATGGATATACTGTGTGATAGTGAGGTTTGGGCTTCTATTGAACCAGTCACCCACATGGTGAGCATAGTACCCAACAGGTTAAGTTTTTCCACCTTTGCCTCCTTTAGGAATCCCCATTGTCTGTTGTTCTCATCTTTATGTCCATGTATACACAGCACTGCTGTAAGTGAGAACATGCATTATTTGGTTTTCTGTTTCTGCATTAGTTTGCTTAGAATAATGGGTTCCAGCTATGTCCACACTGCTGCAAAGGGCACGTTTTCTTTCTTTTTTTATGGCTCCATAGTGTTCCATGGTGTATATATACCACATATCACCCACCATTGATGGGCACCTAGGTTAGTTCCATGTTTTTGCTATTGTGAGTACTGCTGTGATAAGCATGAGTGCAGGTGTAGAACAATTTCTTTTTCTTTGGGTGTATACTCAGTACTGGGACTGCTGGGTTGATAGTAATTTTATTTTTAGTTCTTTGAGAAATCTCCAAACTGCTTTCCACAGGGGCTGCACTAGCTTACATTCCCATCAACAATGTACAAGCATTGGTTTCCTTTTCTCCACAACCTGGCCGACAACTATTGTTTTTGGCTTATTAATAATAGCCATTCTGACTAATGTGTGATGGTATCTCACTGTGGTTTTTATTTGCACTTCTCTGATGATTAGTGATATTGAGCATTTTGTCATGCTTGTTGGTCCCTTGTATGTCTTCTTTTGAGAAATGTCTGCTTATGTTCTTTGCTCCCTTTTTTATGAGGTTTTTTTTTTTCCTGTCAATTCGAGTTCCTTACAGATTCTAGATATTAGCCCTATGTTGAATGAATAGTTTGCACACATCTTCTCCTATTGTGTAGGTTGTTTATTTAGTCCTTTGATAGTTTTTTTTGCTGTGCAGATGCTCTTTTGTTTAGTAGGTCCCACTTGTCAATTTTTGTTTCTGCTGCATTTGCTTTTGGGGACTTGGTCATAAATTCCTTGCCTATACTGATGTCCAGAAAAGTGTTCCCGAGGCTTTCTTCTAGAATTTTTATAACTTGAGGTCTTACATTTAAGTGTTTAATCCACCTTGAGTTAATTTTTCTATGTGGTGAAAGGAAGGAGTCCAGTTTCATTCTTTTGCATATGGTTAGCCAGTTTTCCCTGCACCATTTATTGAATAGTGTGTCCTTTCTCCAATGTTTATTTTTGTCAGTTTTGTCAAAGATCATTGGATGTAGGTCCACGGTTTTATTTCTGGGTTTTCTATTCTGTTCCATTGGTCTACGTGTCTATTTTTGTACAAGTAACATGCTGTTTAGGTTACTGTAGGCTTATAGTAAAGTTTTTAAAATCCAGTAATATGATGCTGCCAGCTTTTTTTTTTTTTTTTTTTGCACAGAATTGCTTTGGCTATTTGGACTTTTTTTTTTTTTGCTTCCATATGAATAAAGTATTGTTCTTTCTAGATCTGTGTAAAATGACTCTGGTAGTTTGACAGGAATTGCATTGAATCTGTAGATTGCTTTAGGCAGTATGGACATTTTAATGATATTGATTCTTCCAATCCATGAACATGTAGGTGACATTTAAATAGTAAAAGACCAGGAGGAAACCCAGACCAGACAAAGCCATGTGTGTACACAGTGGCACCCTACAAGTTTTTAATGGATGCCCACTACACAAAACTAGGGGCAGGTGTGAGAGCACAGTTTGGATTAAATGACCTTATATTCAAATTAGGATTCAGTGTAATATATCATGGGCTAAATAAGTTGTGGTTATAATACAACACAATAAACTTGATAGATATTCCATAAGCAATGAAAGCCTAAGCAAAGGCACTGAAGTATAAAAGCATACGTTGTATGTTATTTTTTTCATTTGTTCATTCAACAGCACATATTATTTATGTTAGTTGATGTTTATGTACAGTAAGTCCCCTACATATGAACCTTCAAGTTGCAAGCTTTCAAAGATGCAAATGTGTGTTCATATGTCCAATCATGTAGGTTAGTTCAAGTGTCTGGTATACATTGTCATGAGCATGCATCCTCTATAAGTGGTTGCGCTTTTGTGTACTTTACTGTATAGTACTGTACAGAGTACAGTAATACATTACCTTTATTTCAAGCCCAGGATGTGTTATGCTATTACAGCACAGTAATATATAGCTGATTGTGTTAGTTGAGTACCTAGGCTAACCTTGTTGGACTTACAAGCAAATTGAACTTACGAATGTGCTCTCAGAACAAAATGTGTTTGTATGTAGGGGACACACTGTATTGTATATCATATTCTAAATGCCATTGCATATCCTACCCTATCCATGGGATTAAGTTGAACATTTATCCATGTAACAGGAATAAGCTTGGAGTAAGCATGAAGCTGGGCCTCAACATGGGTACCCATTGTGGGGAAATAACCAACATTCTCCCAGCCTCAATGGAAACGTGGGTACAGTGACCAAGATCCAAGAGGGTACACAAACTTCCATGGAAGGGGCAAAGAGCTTCTGCAGGAAAGTGACCAGAGCTCCCTCCATATCAGGATGGATCAGCAGCAGCTGAGGGAGGTCCAGCCTCCCAGAATAAAGCAATGGGCCCTCTGAGGGCTAGGCTGCTGGGTCTCCTGTCCTGGTGTGGCTGTCTCTGTCTAGGAGGACATTTCCTTCCCTTCCTTTCACTAACATCTAAGAAACCTGTCTCTTTTGCCTAAATCTGTAGGCATCACTATCCTCCTTGTGACAACTAAGCATGGCATTACAAATTCTATAAAACCACACTTTCTTGATAGCTACAAATGTACCATAATTTACTAATCATGTCCTATTGTCAAACATGTTGGTTGTTCCTCTTGTTTCTATATTACAAATAACGTAGAAATAAGCACTCTTGTTTTTAAGACTTGGTCTGTAGTTTAGATATTTCTTCGTTAGAAGAGCTTCCCAGAAGGGAATCCCTCACTGGTTCCAATGCTTTCCAGGTTCTGTGATATATATTATCAAGTGGCTTTGCAGTTCTGCTGTAGCATGAAAGAATGCATATTTTCATGAAAATCTGAACCTTTCATGGTAGAACATCTCAAAGTGAAAGGGAGAGGGACCTGCATGACCTGAGACCTGAAAGGAAAATGACGTATGTTACCTTCAATTAAAAGGAGGTGTCCCCCATCCCTCTAAAAGTTCCTACATACTTGCAGCTCACAGGAAGTCATACCCACCCAGAAAACAAGGAATAAATGAGCCAAGAGCGTACCCTGACCAACGTCCTCAAAGCCTGAAAGACCTGGTTTAAAACCCAGTTTCTGGACCCACCATCTGATCCCTTAGTCAGATTGTGCCAGCCCTGCTAAAATTCTCCAGTGCCTTCCTGGCTCCAACTAAACCGCAAAGTATGTCCTGTGCCCAAGAACCAAGAACTTGTATGACTCTGCCCTGCCCCTCTCCTGTCCTTCCAATTTCCTTTGGAGTGCTTCTCATTACCTGACACACCATGGAGGATCCACTGGTGGCACCACTAAAACGTACGCCCTCGGAGACCCAGCTCCAGTTCAAGGTCAAATCCCTAGCCCCTAGCACGGTGGCTTGTAGGTACACAGCAGGCCCTCAACATATACTGTTGAAGGAATGAGTGAGTAAAATAAGTGAAAATAGGCAAATTAGTTAACTTCTCTAAACCTCAGTCATCATCTGTGAAATCTGGAATGAAGTCTAGCCTTATTACAAGGATCAGACACGCTCTTTCTAGCATGGTACAAAACAGGTGGTCACAGTGTTAGTCTCAATTTAGTGCAAGTCTCCAAAGTGAAGCATGAGACTCACTGGGGTGGAGGAAAAGCAACATTATAACCTATTTCTATGTATTTTAACCAAAGGTATATGGGAAATCAAACCTTACTACACTAGTTAGTGTGCAGGCTGAGACAAGCTCCATCTCTTGCCATAAGCTTAGTGTCTTAAAACAACCCAAATTTATTATTTTACAGTTCTGGATGTCAGAGGTCTAAAAATAGGCCTGCAGCGTTGTGTTTCATGTGAAGGTCCCAGGGGAGGATCTGGTTCCTGGCCTCTTCTAGCTCCTTGAGGCTGTCACATCTCTCGGCTCACGGCCCAGCACCCTTCCAACCTCCATGCATGATTACTTCTCTTTCTCTGATTCCTACCCTGCTACCTCCTCTTCCCCCCAAGGACTCCTATGATGGCACTGGGGTCACTCAGATGACCCAGGATCGCCATCTCAAGGTCCTCAACTAAAGCATATCTGCAAAGTCCCATTTGCCATAATATTCAAAGGCAATATGTGCACAGGTGTTAGGGATTCAGATGTGCATATCTGGGGGTGTGGGGATTAATCTGCCTCCAATAAGTTAACCACTTGTCACTACATCGGCCACTGAAGATAGAGGAAATAAATGCGGAATGGCTCCTGCCCAGGTGCTCCCATCTATATGAAGAGAGATGCCTGAAGACATGATAACAGCATGATGGGGGGGAAGGGGTGTAGCAACAGAGGTAGGAACAGGAGCTGCAGGACACAGAGAAGAAAGGAAGCATCTCGGGAGGCCAGGGAAGGCCTCTGGGCAGAGGGGATGCCTGAGATGGGAGAATAAGCAGGCATATTCCAGACTAACAGATAGAAGGAAAGACACAGGGTATGTGGAGAATCCATTTCCACTGAATTCTGTGAGTGCACCCTCTCAGAGAGCCCAGACTCAATGCCCTGCTAAGAATCCACTGCCTTGGAGAAAATAAAATAGCTACAACCTAAGAAATGGAAATCCAAACTCTACTCTGGGCTCTTCTACCAGATCTTGAAAAAGCCACTCTGCCTTCTCTAAGTCTCAGGATTCTCATCTGTAAAATGGAGGTCCTGGGCTTTTGGTATGTCAAAGACCTCTTCTAACTTCAGCATTCCAAAGTTTAATGGACTTGAGAGGTATTTTTCAGAAGGATCATTACAAATATTCAGAACTGCATCTCCAAAATGACATGAAAATAGTTATTTAAGAAAACATGACCCAGCAATTCCCCTTCTGGGAATATACCCAGAGGAACTCAACTCACTCTATAAAAAAGACACCTGCACACATGTGTTTATTGCAGAATTATTCACAATAGCAAAAACATGGAACCAACTATGCTGCCCATCAAAAGTGGACTGGGTAAAGAAAATGTGGTACATATACACAATGGAATATTACACAGTCATAAAGAAAAACAAAATTATGAACTTCACAGCAACGTGCATGGATTGAGAGTCTATAATACTCAGTGATCTGTCACAGAAACAAAGATCTGAGTACTACACATATTCATAAGCAGACCTTGAACATTATCATAATACTATAAAAAAGGGATTGGCGGTAGTGGGATATTGTCTTGGGAGGTGGGGGGCACAAAACATCAATAAAGGCACCCAAACTTTACCTTTATAATGACCACTTATGTACCTAACACTGAATTGTACCCCACATCTTTAAAATAAAAATAAAATTTAAGTTAAAAAGAAAACATTAAGAGATGAAATGAGGGGAAACATGACAAGACTGCATAACTTTGAGCACTCACCAAAGTTGGAGAAAAACAACATTTGATGGAGGGCAGATTTTTAATTTCCCTAAAATACTAAACATTTCTACAAAGGAACTTTGACCCCAGCGCTTGAAAAGATCATCTAATAAAAGCAGGATAGAAATGCTGTCCATAAAATTATCCATACAGCAACTCATTTATTCCATCATACTGAGCATACCTGGAACTGTCACTCTCCTACTAATCCCGTGGACTCGGGGCAGGGTGAGATACTGGTCTGTCCTCGGCTCCAGGGTTATATCTACTCTGAGTTGGCCCAGGTTGGCTATAACTATCTGTGGACTTGCCTGTCTTAGGCCCTCAGCCAGGAGATCCACTGCCTCCCTTCCACACACTTCTAACCACAATGCTAGGAAGACATCTCATTCATCTGCTAGCCCTCGATCCCCAGCACAGAACCTTGCACATTCAGGCATTCAGAAACGATTGTCCAATGGAAAATGATAGCTTAGGATATCCTTGTGTATTCTGAAAAGTGCCCACTGCAGCTTGCAATACTGGGCCTTGTGCTCTCTGAGGTTACAGATTCTCCCCTACATGACTACCCTTGAAAAATCACTTCTTATCCAGGCTGATATCCTGGGGTGCCACAGAAGCCCCCTCCCACGCCCCCTGAGCTTCCAGTCACTTTTTTAGTTGCTTCTGAGCAGACTCAGGTCTGTACATACCCTTCTCAAGGGAGTCAGAAGGGATCTCGGTGCACAGATCTGCAGAAGCAGGGCTGACAAGGTGGTCCTGAGAGCTCATTTGGCAGAAAACGATGCATTCATGAATTTTTAATGATCAAAAAAATCACCAAGAACAAAGAATAAAGGTTTCCAAGGCAAAGCAGCATCTCCTCCTGGTCTCCAGGAGCCCCCAGCTGATGCTAGTGAACTAAGATTTTCCTGTCCAGGTGTCCATTAGCATTCACTAGTCACAACCACCACTTCCTTGTTCCAGAGACATCCCCCAAACACCAAACACGAGGAGCAAACACAAACAATGCAGCTACTTCTTTAAAACAGAATCAAAAAGGGGAGAGGACGGCTATGCCGAGCAAGTCAGCCCTATGCTGGATGTGGAATAGGTTCACTGGGGATGACTAATTGGAACTAAAAAAATTTCCTTTACCGTAATCACCAATAAATAGCAGTGAAGGAAGCATAGCAGACTGGCATCTCTGAACGCTGCACAGTCTGCACTGCAATGCCTTCCAGCACAATACCTGGGTTCTGTCTAGAGGAGGTTTTTAAAGGGAAGAAAATCCTTCATGCCTATCAATTTTGAAAAACAACAACTACTACTACTTCCAAATAGAAGTTTCTATGAAGTCATGAAGAATTCTGTTCAGCCAATACTTCCGGGATTCCTCCTATAAGCTAGCCCCTATGTAAGAGATGAGGGTTCAAGAACAGAAGAGACGGGGTCCCTGGCTTGACCGTCTCTAATCCTAGAGGGCAAGTGGACGCAGGGCAAGGTCATGCCATATGACCCCAGAGCAGGAGAGAAGACAACAAATAACCTACTTTGTCCTAACTTGCAAGATTCCTGGTGCACGGCATAGTGGGAAACACAGGCTAACTCTGGGCCCCGCTGGCTCCTTTCTGTCAGGGAGCTCTCATTGCAGGGCAGGGGCTTGTCCCAACACATCCATCAGACCCTGCTCCTTGCTCCCACAGGACACAGCTTGCACCCTTCCTCAGCAGTGGAGCACTGTGTAGGGAGGCACAACGGACCAAGTTTGCCCTTCTTACAGAATACCATACTGTGCAGTCATTTGTAAAATCTGCCTGTTCTTTAGGGTTACAGAATTCAGAGACAACTGTCATATAACATCAATACAGGACAAAAAAAATGTGCACATCCTCTAAATAAGGCAAAAAATTGAATATACAGACACAGTTGTAAGAAGCATGGTAGTTTTCCTCTAAATTGCATAGAAAGTGTAGTAGATTGCTTCATCGTTGGAAATACTCATACCTCTTCCTTCGGGATTACCCAGCCCTCACTGTATTGGTTTCTGGCTGCCCCATGGCTTGCTTGACTAAAAGAACATGCGTGGAAAGGGACACAAGTCACTCCCAAGCAGAAGGCTCACAAGCACCATGCAGTCCTTCCCCTTCACTTTTTCCTCTGCTTCAAAACCGGCATGCCTCGGAGAAGACATGGGTCACCACATGAAAGCAGACTGCAGCAGAGCATAAACCAATCTGCGATGGACAAACTTACATGAGAAAAATACTTTTGTCACTGTAAGTCACTGAAATTCTGCGTCATTTCTTACTACAGGATAACTCATCCTAAACTGAATGATGCAGATTAGAGTTCAATTCACTTCGATCTGTTCCTACTAGACTGGGCACTAGGTTAGGCGTCAGTCCAGAGGGAGGATGAAGGCAGGCTCCCTGCCGAACGTGGCTCCCCGTGGACAGGCAGGTACCTAAACAATGACACTATAGCCTGAGACATGCAGGGCATGTGGGTAAAATGGGGAGGAGAGCCCAAAGGAGTCTTAGAGGAAGACAAGGTGATCAGGCAGATTGTATGTGGAGAGAAAGCCCTTCAGAAAGAAGGAATTGGCTATTCATGACCTCAAGCCCCTATAATACTATATGTTGTATCACTCCAACATTTTTTGTTTTTCTCTTTCACTATGGAACAATAAGTGAAGAGGTTTAAAAAATCATGCATTGTTTTTGGCTTTTAAAAAAGCACAACTGTGCTTTTGTGTTGCTCTTTTTTTATGTAAAACCAAGAAACCTGCAGCCTTTGCCCAGGGTCTAACAATCTCCCCTCTGCTCAGCTGCCTGCTTATTATCCTATTTAGGCATTCCCCTGTCCCTAACACACCCTGGAAACAGACCCTCACTATCTCTTTCCCAGAATTGGATGCCCAGTCTGTGTTCTGTCTTCCTTGTATCTCAGGGATCTCCAAAATAACTCTTAATCAGGTGGGGGACGAGGGCCAGTGAAACAACAGGACTCAGCCGGCCTATGGGCCAGACCAACCTGGGCTCTGGAATGATGTCGCCAGTGGACACCTGATGTATACATTCACAGAGTCACCCGTTCCTTAAGGTAGACACTGTCTACTCCTTGCAAGCCTCAACTTAACGAGCCCTTACTCTTCTCTTCGGAATGACAGATTACTGATACAAAAGAGTACTCTAAGTTCCCCAGGGAACGAGAAGCAACTACTATTTATGTATAAGTTACTAAATACTAGAAAGGCACTATGCCAGGTACATGTGAGCTATTTACCCAATTAATCCTCACCCCAGCCTACCAAAGGAGGTATTATCATCATCCCCATTTTATAGATGCCAATACTGATGTTCAGAAAGGCTAATGGACTACCTAAGATTATATAACATGCAAAATAGTGAAGACTCTAGCCTGGTCTCCGGAGCCCTGCCCTGATGCTCATGGTCTCGCCACTAGTTCTTAAGTAGAGAGAAGATCAGCCCTAACCACACTTCAGACAAACCCCATAGACTAAAGCAACAATAGTCTGAAGACAGTAGAAATAAGTCATCGTTTATGCGTGTGTGAAGATACCTGTAAACACATCCACATATCTCTGAACACACATCTATGTACAGCACACAGATTGTGCATGTCTTACTACTGTCACTCCAAATTCAAAGACTAGTAAAGTGACAAGATGGCCTGAATGGATAAATGCCTGTTCTTGTGCTTTAAAACTCAGCATCTGTAATAAGAGGGGAATTTGTATCCCTACAAACACACATGAGGAAAATGGAAGGAACAGAAATTGACAACCTAACAAGCCACCTAAAGAAGCTGGAAAAGCAAGACCACAAAAACCCTAATTTCAGCAGAAGAATCCAGATCACCAAAATAAAAGCCCAAATCCAGGACATAGAAGACAAAAAGATAATACAAAAAATCAATGAAACAAAAAGCTGGTTCTTCGAAAGGGTAAACAAGATTGATGGTCCCCTAGCTAGACTGACCAAGAAAAAACGAGAAGAAAACCAAATAAGCATAATCAGAAACACAAAAGATGAAGTCACATCTGACCCTGAAGAAATACAAAAGATCATTAGAGACTACTACGTACACTTGTATGGAAACAAACTTGAAAACCAGAAGGAAATGGAAGACTTTCTGACATCACACAACCTACCTAGGTTGGAACAAGAAGAAATTGAGACCCTAAATAAACCAATAACAATCAAGGAAATCGACCACGTAATAACAAAACGTCCTACAAAAAAAAGCCCTGGTCCAGATGGCTTTCCAGCAGGATTCTACCAGACATTTAAGAGAGCTGATACCTATTCTTACTGAGTATTCCAGCGATTGAAAGATGGAACTCTCCCAAATCATTTTACGAAGCCAACATCACATTGATACCCAAGCCAGGTAAAGATCCAACAAAGAAAGAGAACTACAGGCCAATATCTTTGATGAACATAGATGCTAAAATTCTCAACAAGATCCTAGCAAACCGGATTCAGCAATACATCTCAAAAATCATCCATCATGATCAAGTAGGCTTCATTCTTGGCATGCAAGGCTGTTTCAATATTCGTAAAACCATAAATGTAATTAAATACATCAGCAGATGTCAAAACAAAAACCACATGATCATATCAGTAGATGCAGAAAAAGTTTTTGATAAAATCCAGCACCCCTTCTTGATAAAAACCCGTGAACATCTAGGCATCCGGGGAACATACCTCAAAATAGTAAAAGCCATGTACGAGAAACCCTCAGCCAGCATACTCTTAAATGGACAAAAATTGGAACCAATTCCCCTGAAAACTGGAACTAGACAAGGATGCCCACTCTCTCCCGTCCTGTTCAACATAGTATTGGAAGTCCTGGATAAAGTAATCAGAGAAGAGGAGGCAATCAGAGGTATTCAAATAGGAAAAGAGGAAGTCAAGTTATCTCTCTATGCAGATGACATGATGGTGTACCTTGAAAACCCAAGAGAATCTGTCAAAGGTCTCG